>NW_028317855.1:3182500-3496785 GCF_062004578.1 Staurois parvus
CTGGGGATGTACTTCTGAAACCTGTATTCTGCGGTTTACTCTTTTGAACATGTCTAATATAGAGGTGTTACTAAAGAATCTTATATCTTGCATTATTTCATACTGTTGAAATATGTCTAAACCCAGAGTGTCAGAGGTGTCTGGAGGCTTTCACGGTCAGGGCAGCCACTGTGGACAAGCATTATCAAGCGGCACTTGCGGGGGTAGCGCTACAATTGCATGCACCCAAGGAATAGCAACAAACCTTGATAAACATAATTTACAGTAGACAACACTTTAAAAGCTTTTACAGGTCATCTGTTTGGAGTTAACCATAAATGATGGACCTAGAATTCTTTTTCTCACTCCCATGTGCACAGAGATATGTAACATGTGTTGCTCGATAGACATTTTTGTACAAAAGCAACCCTAACACATGTATATATTCATGTGTACATGAGGGTAGGGAGGCTTTACATTTTTAGGACATTTTTAAGTACTAGGGTGTAACTTTAATTTAAAAAATTTTTTCCACTTAACTATTCCCCTATGTGATAGCATTTTGCTTTGAATGGTTCCCTTTACTGAGACATCAGGGGTGTACCCCACTGACTTCTTTCCCTGGCCACAATGGCCAGGGTAAGTGATTGATGAAATCAAAAGTGATGTAATACACATTGCTTTTTGGTTTTCACTAGCTAAGGGAGATTAGAGAATGGATGCTCATTAGTCTCTCATCCCTCTACTTGGCTTAAAGTGTCAAGCCAATGCGACACATTAAATTTAATGTGGGGTCCAAAATAAAAAAAAAAAAACCCTAAGAAAATATACCTTTCTAAAAAAGATAAATGCTGATTTGGGTAAGAGCAGGCAGCCTACGGCTGTAGGTTTTCCCCCAGCAGCTATGCCTCCAGTGCCCTATCTATAATGAAATAAATAGAAAAATAAAACCATAAATTGCTGGGTACCTGGGAGGAGAGAGATTATGTTAGCAAATCAGAGGAATCTCAGATGATGTTTCTGCCACTCTGGGTCAACCCACACCAGGAAATTTCCATTAGATTGTATACAGGAGGTGGTGCAGCTGAATATCATTGACTTAATACAGTCACATGTTGTGAAGGAAACATTTGTATTGTTTCAGTGTCTGATTATTCCAGCACGTGGTTGTTCCAGTGTCTGATTGTTCCAGGATCTGATTGCTCCAGAGGATGTATCAGTAATCAAACAATATTCCTGTGTAGCTTTGGAAGAATCTAAAAAAATAAAATATTTATATTTTTCATATTAAAATAAAAGTAATATGCATACCAAATATTCTAAAATTTCTTTTATACTTCATTAGCTAAACTCCATCCACATTAACATTTCGAGTGTCATAAAATGTAAACCTAATTTGATAAATACCTATTTCATGCAGCTTCTGAAACCAAAAATAAAGTACTTATTCATCACCACTAAAACAGAGGACTATTGTACATACTCCATGGACTGTGGCAGCATTTTTACACATTCCATTTTACAGCCAGAAAATCCACATTTAAGTGTACACATTTCACATAAAAATGAAAAAATATTACAATAACTCCATAGACAATAATTCAGCACTTTTTGGCTATATTTTAAACAGAAGGGGCCACAGTCCGCTTTTAATCAGAAATCAACTTTAGAATTGGATGTTCTCCTTATTCTTGCATTCCTTAAGAAGAAAGACAGATATCATTGCTTTATTTAAACCTGCTTGACTGATGTAACCCAACCCTCTCTCAGGAGACCATGGATTAGGTTTTATTTTGGCTTCCACGTTAATGGCTTTCTACGCCCCCTCCCCCTCCACAATATGTCAGTTGGGCAGGAAGGGATGGCCTTCATGTTCTCTTACCCTGGAATAAAAGTGATTTGCCTTGGAAATTTTATTATGGTATTAATCCTTGGTTTAGAAAAGGCCCATTCTCACACTGTAAGACCTTCGCTTCATGGCTTGACTCATTTCGGAAGCTGTGTCTATGGTAGATGGTTAGCGACATAAATATGCTACTCATCAGATCTTTTCCTACTTTTCAACATGAACTACTTTCTGTATTGACCTAATTCTACTAAACTCTTGGCCCCTCCCTCTGCTAGCTGATATGGGTTATCTCCCCTTATTGTCAGATCACGCCTTCTGCTGTATAACACATGATCTTCTCCATTATTCTGGAAGCTCAAACTATATTGGATTATCCTTCTTCTGGATGCAGCTTTCATTTTCCTTTTTTCTTCCTTTGAAAGGAATGGAGTCTTCACCGGTCCCTTGGTGGTCTGGAATATTTTTAAAATGCATGCTTGCACTCACCTCTCTTGGCTGATCAAAGAGGTTAAACAGCCATCTGCTCTGCTGAAAAACAGGCTGATCAGACTCTGGTGCTTTGCTTTTGCTTGGGGTTCATCCCTGTGCAGTGCACAGAGGCTTAAATTACAACTAATATTATGCATTTAGCAAAGACCAAGAAATGGCTGTTCTTTCAATAGCAAAGCATTTTTGAACACACAGAGAGCTATGATAAGCTCCTGGCATATTTGACTAATTATGAATTTAAGCCCTCCACAATTATTACTCTCCACTCTGCCAGGGGATCCCTGATTACAAACCCACAGGAGATGCTTTGAGTTTTTGTCTCCTTTTAACAGCAATGTTATACCTCGAAGTCCACTTACACAACCGAGGAAATTTTGCAATAACTACAATCCTTTTGTTCGCCACAATTATCAACTCTATGCTGAATGTGCATCTTACCCTTGCTGAGGTCTAGGCTGCCATTTTCAAATTTCCCTTAGTTAATACCCTGGCACTGATGACTTACCAATTAGTTCCATGCCACCAACACAGAGAGGTTTACATAGTAAGTCCGGCTGAAAAAAGACAAAAGTCCATCTAGTTCAACCACTGCGCACTATGCGCTTCTGCATGTGCTCACCCCGCCCTGTCAGGTTTGCCCCTCACCTTCTGGCTTTATACCAAGTAATAAATGCAGTTTTTATACTCCCACAACTATGTCATTCTTATTTATCCCCAAGTTGAATAATGACCCTCTTGATCCATCGTTCTATAAACCTTTTTTCTTTACTACAAACAGATGTAAAAATGTTTTCCCTTAGGCTTAATCAAGATGTAGGAACTTTGTACACCTGGATCAAACCAGCTTTATGCCTGGTTAAACACTTTCTTTAGCACAAGATGTTCGTTCATAAAAACATTTCATTTTTTAAATTCCATGTGGCTGGGAGCAGTGATTTTATAAAACACTGACATTTTCCAAGGGAAAATGGTTTTTACCTGCAGGCAAACTACATTTCCTTTCTGGCTTCTATTTAAAAAAAAAGATCACACAGGCTCTCTAACTGTTCCCTCAAAATATCCCACTGAAATGTCATTGGCTGGCAATTTATACTGTATAAATTTTTTCTGTGTGTCCCCCCCAAAATGTATACCAGACTATTTGGGGTTTATTTACTAAAGCTTGTTGGATAATGAGTTTATGTGAAATCTTCATTAAACACTGTAAATAATATTGTATTTAGAATATATTTCAGTTAGAGGTTTATCAGTGCAGATGTGCAATACATCTGCCCATAAATTCCTCTTCTATAGATACCATAGTTGCCAAAGGGAATATTCTATCAATTACACCTTCTTTACTGTATAACAGACGTCCTTGCTGAGAATCCTCTTTCAGACAGTTTGGTGCCAGAGTTAGTTTATCTAACAATTGGACAAAACCTGTTGGCTTCACAAATATGCACTTCAAGGGATACCTCATTTAGATATGCAATGAAGGTGGCCAGTCGTTCATGAATACTTAGTTTCACAGGAAAAGGTCATGAAGTGGCTTGCTTAAATTCCATAAAGGGTGTATTAAGATTTGCCTTAAAAGGGGAGAGAGAGAGAGAGAGAAAGAGAGAGAGAGAGAGAGAATTTTAGGGGGATCCACACACAAACATTGCATGAAAAATAATTCCTACAAATCCATACCAGACCTTAAATATGAGCATGCAGCCTGACTGCCAGGAAATGGGGGGGGAACTTTATCAAACTACCAGGCCACATAAGCTCAACATGGTTAATAAGCAATGGATTGTCGAACAAAGGGTATGGGGGGCTGGGCACTGCTCCAGGGAGGCATGTACAAAAGCAAAAATTAAAGAAAAAGCTTTTATAGTGGGGAGCAGTGATCTTAATACTGCTTAAAGTGAATTATTTAAAATGCTAAATTCCTTTAAATAATATGCTTGGGGGCAGGGGTGGACTGACATCTCATGGGGCCCCCAGGCAACAGGGGATCATGGGGCCCCTGTGTCCTTACCCAAACTCAAAAAAGCCTATGAAAAAGGTACCAGGGACATCTCATGGAGCCCCCTACTGACCCCGGGCCCTCGGGCAGTGCCCGAGTTTCCAAATGGTCAGTCCGCCCCTGCTTGGGGGATGTCCTGAACCTTCCTGTGAAGGGACGTAACTGTACAATGTATGCAACTTACTACAGCAAAACTGACATTTGCAAAGAACAAAATTCTTTTTTTAAACCATTTTTCCATTTTATTTATTCAAGATCCTAGTCTAGGGTCTAGTATAGAGGTTAATGGGGCAATACAGCAAAAGCAGGTTTCCCCTAAAATACATAACAGACTGTAATGTTGATAAGGGTATGGTATGGATTTTCAGTGGGACCTCATGGGAAAAAAAAAGAAAACAGACCTTTATCAAAAGCATGAAGTCTTTCAGGCCAGTAAAGAGGAGGGCAACCATGCAGACCCCCTTCTGAACTATGCCAGGCCAGAGGACCTCAACATGCAGAGGGTAGCTTGTCAGGTACCTTGAAAATAATCTTGCCCCATGTTTATGAAGACAAGGGTCTCTTCCCCACAACCCTGGCCAGTAGGTATCGGGGTCTGCAGGTGGGGAGCCTGGCTTCCCAGCTATGGGAATAGGTAAGGAATACACTGTACCTCTACTCTTTTACAAAAATGTCCTTTTAGAAATAAAAACACCCACATGTTTGCCAGTTCCTTTATTTTAAAAAAAAAAATTCTCTCATTGTAAATCAATCACAATGCCTGCCAACTTGTCAACATCAAAAACCTGCTGCATGTGCCTGATACTGATGGTACTGCTCAGTGAATGACTGCTCCCCAAGCTGTCATCAGCTATATAAAGAAAGGGGCAGTGATAGTACTAACATCATTAACCAAATATGGCCAGTAACCTTATGTAGCAGTCATATCTCTACTATCCCCACCACTTTGCTTACATGGCAGGCAATTCATGGCAGCCAGTGACTGCAGCGGTTGCTAAGGTTGCAGCGAGTGTCAGTGCCCACTGCTTCCTTAGGAAACACTGACCGCAGGAGGCTGTCATATATAGAAGCAATATAATTACAGCTACTATATATAATGCATGGTTCCCCCCAGGAACAGGTTCTAACCAGCCAATGACCAATCTCCCTGAAATTTACTTTTAAGCTCACCATCTACCTTTACCTCATCGTATCTATTTGATGCCAACTCGATTAGCAAGATATGAACTGTCTTTTAGTCCATTATGCCCTAAGTGTCAAGGGGCTCCTGGCTACTTTTTCCACCTTCTCTGGCCCTGCTCAGAGACACTGTAAAGGCTTACTGGATGCAAATAATAACTTTTTTGCATCATGACAGGGGTTTCAGGAACAACTAGACCCATTACTATGGATTCTGGGTCCTCCTGAGTTTTTAGAATTAAGCAAATAGTAAGCATTTGTTCAAGGTACTTGAACAAATTTCAGAAAATGTTAATTCTGCACCTCCATTTCTCCACCCTTATTACTGGCCCCAGCCAGCACCTAAATAGTTTGAAAACATGTGATCAAGTTCTGAGTTCCAGAAAGAAAATAATGTGAAATAAGGGTAAATAAATGCTTCGGTATAAAGAATTGCACTAATCCAAAAGTATGATAGGGCATGTAACTGGTATTCAGTGAAAATAATGAAGACTGAAAGCTGGTCAAATTGTAATTATGTAGGTATATCTGAAAATGATATTTTTAATATGTAAAAAAATTGCAAAATAAGATAAAACTAAGACATATAGCAGAACTTCACTCTCAATCAGCATTGACTATTTTTTAAATCCTTATGCTGCTAGCATTAGTAAATAGAAAGGAACGTATATCATATTCACTTGTTTAAAACTTTTATTTCACCTTTTTGTTCAGTTATTTCATGGTTTCCAGACCTAGGGAAATGATGTTAAACATCTCAAGGGTCCTCAGGAGGGGAGAAAAGGTTTTCTCAGCTAAGCACACCCCACTCCATCCTGCCTGCATGCCTGAGCAAAAGGCAGATTGATTCCAGTAAGTAAATGTTACATGAATCATCTGCTTTTATTCATTATCGTTAAGGCCAGAAATGCTAAGGGGTGTTTTTCAAAGTCATTTCTCAGCAAAATAGAGCACGGAGAAATGAATGGGGGAGTTTGCTTTGAAATATTAGAAATTAATTAAATAGCGTGTTTTGTTTTTTGGGGCACAGATGCATTGTAGTTCTGTTTTAAACAAACTCACTGACCCTTATTACCATTTTAATGGGGTAAGTACCAGGGGTGGACTGACAACTCATGGGGCCCCCGGGCAATAGGAGATCATGGGGCCCCTGTGTCTTTGCCCAAACTCAAAAAAGCCTATGAAAAAGGTACCAGGGGCATCTCATGGGGCCCCCTACTGACCCCAGGCCTTCGGGCAGTGCCCAAGTTTCCAAATGGTCAGTCCGCCCCTGGTAAGTACTGCAGTACGTGTCATTAAGAATTATTGAAATGGAAGAATCTCTGATTACCCACTGAGTTGGCAGATCAGGGTAGAATGATACAGTCCAAACATATAGACAACTGCATGTAGGGAGGTAACACTGTATATACAGGGGTAACGTTACTTTAAACAAATATATTTATTATTGCCTGCCAAATCCAGCATGTAGTAATTCTGCACTAATCTAAACCCTCATGCAACCTGTCCTAGCTATCACTTGAAGTGAGTGATGCAGCAAAAATAAGCAGCAGGTTGTGCTGTTGATAACATTGTTACAGAAATCAGATACTACATGAGATTATTAATAATCTTAGTTCCATCATTTTCTATTTTTTAGACTGACATTAATCTGTATTAGGGCCAGTTCACACCACACGCATTTCAGTGTGGGTTTTTTTTTTTTCTTTTCTACATCCAAAACGCACAGAAAGTAGGTTAAATGGTTATCAATGTCATAGTTCACATCAGTGCTTGCAGTTCCAGTGGTTGCAGAAAAAAAAACTTTAAAAAGGCCTGGATTCTTTCCCAGATACACAGAATATAACTGGATATTAACATTTTTATAGGTAAAGTTGATCCACGGAATATCCTATTGCCTCTCGGGGGCTCAGGAATGAATTGTTTCCCCTGCAGGAGCAAATTGGATCATGCATTGCTGGCTTTTTTGCCTTTCTCTGGATCAACTGTGGGTATAGGATTATAACTTTTTTTTTTTTTTCTAATGGTTGAACTGGATGGACTTTTGTATTTTTTTCAGCCAGGCTAACTATGTAACTAGAACAGGCTGCATTTTTCTTGCACAGAACTGTACTGAAATGCGGTAAAATGCACTGGAATGTACATGTTGCTGTTTAAATTGAAGAAAAAGAGGGGACATCCGCCAGAACACATCAAAAATGCACTGGAAAGCATAAAAAAATGCACTGTAAAACACGGCAAAATGTGCATGCAGAAATACATCTGGACTGCGTTTCTATGGTGTGAACCGGCCCTAAGAGTAAGAATATACACCCAATAACGTGCACTGTATTGCCATTATATTGCCAATTATTACTTGCCTAATGGGCACTTTTACCCCCTTCCTGCCCAGGCCAATTTTCAGCTTTCACACTTTGAATGATAATTGCACGCTCTTGCAAATAGGGCTTTCTTTTGGTGGCATTTAATCGCCAAAGGAGTTTGTATTTTTTGCTAAACAAATGAAAAAAGACCGAAAATATTGTAGGGAAAAAAAAGGTTTTCCTTAGTTTCTGTTCTAAGGTTTTTTGTAAGTAAGCAATTTTTCTCCTTCATTGATGTGTGCTGATGAGGCTGAACTGATAGGCACTGATGAAGCAGCACTGATGGGCATTGATGAGGCTTCACTGATTGGCACTGACAATCATCACTGATGGGCACTGAAAGGTGGCACTGATGGGGCTACACTGATAATCAGGGCACTGACTATCAGTGTAGATGTCCCCTGTGTAGATCGCCACTTACCGGCATTCCTCTCCTCACAGGCTGTCAGCATGAGGAGAGGACTGCTGATAACTGGCATTTCCTGTTTATGCTGTGACTGGACACAGCTAGTCACATGGTAAAGGGCTGCTCCCCGTCCTATAGAGCTTTCTTTTGGTGGTATTTGATCACCTGTGTGCTTTTTATTTTTCACGCTATAAACAAAAAAAGACCAAAAATTTTGAAGAAAAACAATATTTTTCACTTTCGGCTATAAAAAATGTATTGTAAACTCAAAGTTAGTTATAAATTTAGACCAAAATGTATTCTGCTACATGTTTTTGGTAAAAAAAATCCCAATAAGTGTATATTGATTGCTTTGTGTGAAAGTTCTAGCATCTACAAACTATGGGATAGATAATGGAATTTACACAGCTTTTCCTTTCTGACTGCTCATCACATTTCTTGAGGTGCTAAAATACCAGGATAGTACAAACACCCCCAAATGACCCCTTTTTGGAAAGTAGACACCCAAACTATCTGCTGAGAGGCATATTGAGTCCATGGAAGATTTCTTTTATTTTCCACAAGTTTCCAGAAAATTACAAAAATATTATTTTTTTATTTTTACATAAAGTTGTCATTTAAATGATATATTTCTCGCACAAGCCATGGGTATATGTGGAATTACACCCTAAAATACATTCAGCTACTTCTACCGAGTATGGGGATACCATGTGTGTGAGACTTTTTGGAAGCCTAGTCACATACAGGAGCCTGAAATCCAATGACCACTTTGAAAGCCTGAAAGTGCGTAACTTCCTCATTCCACTTTCTCACTACCTATCAGTTTCAAAGGCCCTGAAATGCCAGGATAGCACCAACCCCCCCAATGACCCCTTTTTTGGAAAGTAGACATCCCAAGGAATTTAAAAAGAGGCAAAGTGAGCAGGGGCGGACTGACAACTCACAAGCTCAACATGGTTAATAAGCAATGGATTGTCGAACAAAGGGTATGGGGGGCTGGGCACTGCCCCAGGGAGGCATGTACAAGAGCAAAAATTAAAGAAAAAGCTTTATAGCGGGGAGCAGTGATCTTAACCCCTTCATGCCTAAGGGTAAAACAAATCTAAATGCCTAAGCACAATTCTGCAACGTTGACGTGTTAGTAAAACCGTACATATCGTCACAACTACTTTGTACATCCAGGTGGATTATACCTTGTTTTTTTCAGGACAAATTGGGCTTTCATTTGGTGGTAAATGGTCATGGATAGCTCCTAATTTTTTTTATTCTTAAAGGAAAATTGGGCCAAAATAGTAAAAAAAATAATTTTATTAAATTTAACTGTGTGTTTCTTGTTACGACCATAACCTACCACCAAAGAACAACCCAAAATACATTCTCCAGTTCTTGACGATCGCAGCGATACCATATATGTGTATGTTATTTGTTGTTTGTACCCGTAGTACAGTCCAGAAACAACAGTGCGCATTTTGTTTTTGTCTTTTTTTTTTTTATATAAAACACACTGTCACTGACATTGACACTAACTGACACTGATACCAATTTTTTTTTAAACCCTGACCTTTGACCCTGACCTTTGCCTTTGACCCTGACCTTTGACCCTGACCTTGACCCAAACACTAACCCTGGTACTGAACTAGATCAAACCTTGATCTAGGTATTTTTCTTTATTTTTTCTTTTATTTTTTAATATTTATTTATCTTTTTTTTTTTTTTACAAACTTTTTTTTTATCTCTCTATGTCAGGAGTTCGAGAGATACAATGTATCTCTCTTCTCTATTCATAGAGAGAGAGAAAACAAGGGGGCCGGGCTGCACAGTGAGTGATCACTGTGATAGCCAATCAGAGGCTATCACAGCGATCACGTGACCTGGAATCGGGAGTCCCGGGTCCCAATCGTTAGAACGGGACCCGGGGCTCTCAGTGACACCGCGGTCTTGGTGCTGGGAGCGCGCCAAGCGGCGCGCTCCCAGCACAAAGACAGGTACGCAAATATGCGGCCCCACGGAAAAAAGCCCAGGTCCGTGAGGCCGCATATTTGTGTTACGTCGGCGTCAAGGGGTTAATACTGCTTAAAGTGAATTATTTAAAATGCTAAATTCCTTTAAATAATATGCTTGGGGGCAGGGGCGGACTGACAACTCATGGGGATCATGGGGCCCCTGTGTCCTTGCCCAAACTCAAAAAAGCCTATGAAAAAGGTACCAGGGGCATCTCATGGGGCCCCCTACTGACCCCGGGCCCTTGGGCAGTGGCGAGTTTCCAAATGGTCAGTCCGCCCCTGATAGTGAGTATCTTGCAGATCTCATTTTTTCTCACAAGGTGCTATCCTGGAATTTCAGGGCCTCCGAAACTGTGATAGGTAGTCAGGAAGTGTAATGAGGAAATAAAGCCCTTTAAAAGCCTGAAGGTGCTTATTGGATTTTGGGGTCCTGTACTTGGCTAGACTGCCAAAACTTCTCTCACATGTGGTACCCCTATACTCGGGAGAAGTAGCAGAATGTATTTTGGGGAGTAATTACACATATACCCATGACATGTGTGAGCAATAAATCATTTAAGTGATCATTTTTTGTGTAAAGCAAAAAAAAATTTTTTGTTTGGCATTTTCCAAAAACTTGTGGTAAAAAAATAAATTCTTCTATTGATTCAACATGCCTCTCAGCAAATAGTTTGGGGTGTCTACTTTCCAAAAAGGGTTTTTTTTTGGGGGGTGGGGCATTTTATGCCCAGCAAGTTTATGCCACACATCAATCACTCTTCTAACCACCTTAAGACCAAGCCTTTTCTGACACTTTTTGTTCACATGAAATAAATCTGTATTTCTTTGCTAGGAAATTAATCTAAACCCCAAACATTATATATTGTTTTAAAGCAGACACCCCGATTTTTTTTTTTTTTTTGCGCTATAAAAAAAAAAGCCCGACAATTTTGAGAAAAAAAACAATATTTTGGACTTTTTGCTATAAAACATGTCCAGTAAAAAAATTTAAAAATCAAATTTCATCATAAATTTTGGTCAAAATGTATTCTGCAACATGTCTTTGCTAAAAAAAAATCCCAAGGTTGTAAATTAATTGGTTTACGTGAAAGTTATAGCGTCTACAAATGGCGGTATAGATACTGGATTTTTATTTTATTTTTTATACTAATAATAGTGGCGATCAGCGACTTATGGCGGGACTGCGGCAGACATTCTGACACTGGGGGGGGCACTGACTTGGGGTCACTGACATCCCCAGTGACACCAATACAGTGATCAGTGCAAAAAAAAACAGACACTGTGCTAATGGCACTGGGGAGGAAGGGGTTAACTTCTGGGGACAAACAAAGGGTTAACTGTGTGAGGGGATTGTTTTACTAGGGGGTGGGGGTGTGTACTGCTCTGTTACACACTGTTCCTGGAGGCTGTGACCAGCAATCCCGGAACAGTGAGCTGAAAGCTGACAGAGGAAAGCTCTATTGAAAACAATGCAGCCTTCCTCTCTGTCAGTGACTGCCGGCAATCGCCGGGCTCCGGTGGGTAATCACCGTCCGGGACCCGGTGACTGGCATCCGTGGCCGGTGCCGCAGGTACTGCGGTCACGCACCTTGCGCGTGCCCCCTACCCCGGAATGCAGGATCACGTGTGTGTATATATACGTGATCCTGCGTACAGGGGCTGCCTTGTAGCAGTATATGTACTGCGGGCGGTCCCCTAGTGGTTAAGCAACTCAGCACACCACAATGCATGGTAGTGCATTACCATGTGTTGTGGTATGCTGCATCCTGGAAGTTGCATTCAGTAAACCACAATGCAAAAGTATTATTCATGCCTAAAATATTATTAAGCGTACTTCAACTGTTTTCTTAAACCTGAACTTTTTCCTTAACTATACACTAAGTAAACATAAATTTGCTAAGTGCATCATGTGTTTACAGTTTACATGACTGAACGCCTATTTAATCACAAATCAGCAGTCATGATCCTATGTAGGTATAAACAAAATCTGATTTATGTGTTGCTCAATTGGTTGGTTCACCCTAGAAAGCATCTGAACTGTAATAAGACATTCTTTTGAGCCTTTACTCTTCGTGACACTTGCTATACAATTGCTGGCTACAAAAATATGCAGAATTTGCTACGCTTAGGGGGAAAAAAAATAACTATTGGACAGCCCATGCTCCTAGAATATTAGTGTAAACGCTCCTTTTGTTGTTTGGGCTTTATAACTAACTAGAGCCTCATTTACACTTTAAGTTGGCGAAAGTAAAAACATGTGGTTGAGTTACCTTTTTTACTGCCCCCAACTTCTCCCTCTTGAGCTGTAAAGGCAGCAAATGGGGTGTACATATGCAACACAAATGATCCTCCAGTCACATTTGGAGGACCCTGTATGGGGCCCACACTGCACCCACCTTGCAACTGCAATGCATACATGGGGTGTGTGTTTTTTTAGGGGTTAAAATGTCCTCTAAATGATCCACTGCCATTTAACACCACTTACATGCTTTAAGAAGAACACTTTTAAACACTTACTCCTTAACCCCTTCACTGCTAAGGGTAAAACAAATCTTAAAGCCTAAGTAAAATTTGACAACTTGTTTGTAAAATCGTACATATCATCACAACTTCTTTGTACATCCAGGTGGATTATACATTGTTTTTTCAGGACAAATTGGGCTTTCATTTAGTGGTAAATGGTAATGGATATCTCCTGATTATTTTTTATTATCAAAGGAAAACTGGCCCAAAATAGTAAAAAAAAATATATATATATTTTTTAATTTAGATGTATGTTTCTTGTTACTACCATAACCTACCACCAAAGAATAACCCAGCTCTTGATGATTGCAGCAATACCATATATGTGTTATTTGTTGTTTGTACCTGTACTACAGCCCTGAAACAATAATGCACATTTGTTTGTTTTTTTACCTAAAATACACTGATACTAACTAGAAAAAAAAAACTTGACCTTTGACCCTTTATCTTAACTTTGACCCAAACCCTAACCCTGGCACTGAACAGGATCAAACCTTTATCTAGGTATTTTTTTCTTTATTTTTAATTTTATTTATTTATCTTTTTTTTTTTCTCTTTAAGGAGAGAGAGATACAATATATCTCTTTACCACTCAGAGAGAAAAAAAACCAAGGGGGGCAGGCAGGGTTGCTGTTAGAAAACACGGGCCCCATACAGCCAACCTGAAAGGGCCATCCCAAATAAACAGTTTTCTATGAATGAACACAGTGACTGATCATTATCGATCACTCATTGTGTTCAATCAAGAAAGGAAGTAGCTGATAAATGTGACATATTTACCGGACCCTTCCCCCACTCCCCATCCTGAAGGATCCTATTGTGTGCTTGCAGCTGCTGGTGGGAAGGAGAGGAGAGAATCCAGAAGCACTGCGAGGGTGGGGGCACACAGGGGGGCCTGGCAGGGCTGCTGTTAGAAATCACGGGGCCCCTTACAGCCAAACTGATAGGGCCCCTCAAACCATGGGGCCTCATACAGCCAACCTAACAGGGCCCCCCCATCCCCACAAAAACAGTTTATTAGGCTTCAGTTATGAATTAACACAGCGAGTGATCAGTAGTGATCACTCGTTGTGTTCATTCAGGAAAGGAAGGGACTGTTAAATTACTGGAACTGATCCCCTGTATGTGTCTCTCTCTGCAGCAGCTGAAAGCTGGTTTCTTCTCCTCTCCCTCCCATTGGCTTTCAGCTGCTGTAGAAAAAGCCATACAGGGTTATTAGTTCCAGTAATTGCCCCATCCCCCCACTGCGCCGCTCACCCTCCCTGCCAACATCTGATTCACCCAGCTGCCTGGGCCCTGTACAGGAGGACTGGTGGTACCCCCTTATCCACGGCCCTGGGACCTGGGCAGCAGGGGGAAACGGATGGTGCACAGGGAGGTTGATGGGTGTGATGGGAGGGAGAGGAAAAGAAGCCAGCTTTCTGCTGCTGCAGAGAGAGACAGAGTTCCAGTAACCCCCCGCCCCCCACCATGCCATTCACCCTCCCTGCCCACATCCGATTTCACAAACTGCCTGGGCCCCCCTGCTGGCCTGGGCCCTGTACAGGAGGACAGGTGGTACCCCCTTATAAACAGCCCCGGGGGCGGGCTTCACAGTGAATGATCACTGTGATAGCCAATCAGAGGCTATCACAACGATCATGTGACCCAGAATTGGGAGCCCTCCGGCTCTCGGTGACACCCCGGTCTTTGTGCTGGGAGCACGCTGTGCGGCACACTCCCAGCACAAAGACAGGTCCAAAAATATGCGACCCCCACAGAAACAAAAGCTCAGTCCTGTGAGGTCGCATATTTGTGTTACGCCATTGTGAAGGGGTTAACATAGTAGTTTTAGTAACAAGTAAAACTTAATGTGGAACTAAACTCCAGAATATACTCACCTCAACCTTTCAGCAATGTGGCAATTAGATCCCTCACCAACCACTGTCATCTTCTCCCGGTGGCGGGTTTTTAGCTTCTTGATTGAACGGTGGGAGATGCGCACAGGAGTCAGTCATTCCAGCATAGTCAGTGTGCTCAGTGCACATTCAATAGGAAACTGTGGTTTCACACTAATATGGCTAAAGTGTTTATTCATTCAGGCAGAACCTTTATGGCTACACTGTTCTTACTTCTGTAGTCAATAAATTAATGTAGTCAAATATTCAAAATTAAACCAATTTCTCATACACTTTTTGAGCCATTAGTGAGGAAGAGCATGATAGTGGATTTTAAAACTTGGTCTCAGCCTTTAGGAATTTCCTTCTATAGCACCTGCTTGCTGCAGAAGGGCATACAGACTAGTATTAACATGGAAGAGACCACAAATATGGAAGATTATCCAATCCAGTTTAACCTGTATGCCTGGTATTCGAGGTTGGATATATGTCTTTTTTAAAATATGGTTTACTATATGGGCATAATTTAAATGTCACTTTAAATATTTAGACACATTGGGGTTTATTTACTAAAGCTGGAGAGTCCAAAATCAGACTCCCTTCTGCATAGAAACCAATCAGCTTCCAGGTTTCATTGCCAAAGCTTCATTGAACAAGCTGAGGTTAGAAGCTGATTGGTTTCTATGCAGAAGGGAGTCTGATTTTGGACTCTCCAGCTTTAGTAAATAAACCCCATTATTACTGGACCATTTTGGCCTCACTAGATTTTGAGCAAAAACTAGAACAGTTTACCAAAACTTGGTTGAAATGCATTTGAGTCAATAGAGACTGGGACAGTTGGTTACTGAGGATTAAAAAAGCTGATTTAAAAACCATCCTGGATCTGTTCTTGTGCCAAAAGGCCCCTTGTTAGCTCAAAACATAATATAGGTTTTGGGGAACACTAAAATATATTCCTTCTCAAGTAAAAAGCCAATAAGGTTTCTAAATATTTGCAATTTTAGTAATATTTAATACAATCAAACTGAAGTTGTATATTGCAACTGTAACCCTTAAAAACAGAACCTGTTTTATCAAATTGGATATCCTTCAAGAATATGCAAAAATTATATTAATGCAATATACAGTATAATAATTATTTATATCTATTATATCACTAATTATTGGATTTTCACAATGTTTTTTTTTTTTTCTAGAAACTCCTTGTCTCTATGATGATATGATCTGTGTTAAAGTCTTAGCTCATTTTTTGGCAGGCTAAACTGGTGATGCCATCTTGTCTGTGATGTCTGTGGTCACAAAAGCAATGGAGCTGTATGTCAGTGATGGTATGACAGTGAAACAGTGTAGTTGATGACTTACCAAGCTATTTGTGTAGCATACAATGAGACAGAGAGAGCATCATCTAATGCCTTCCAGTCCTGAACACATGAGAGAGAACAGTCGATACAAGGATGTCACTGCTGGTCTGCTGGATTTATACCCCTGTACAAAGCCTTTCCTCTGCCAACAGAGAAATCAAAAAGCTGTACCACAGGCACCAGGAGGGATGTTTAGCGTAGCACTACCCCCTTAGGAGTTGCTGAAGTTTTGGGTCCCCCTATAGTCCTGCACAGCCAGGCAACATGCATTTTCACATTCACTTTCATTTAGGAGTCAGTGTACAGTCCTTGAGCTTGTTTTTATGTTTTATTAGGGGATTTAGAACTTGGATCGGGTAAGGGGTGTACAGGATGCCCAGAAGAACTAAGAAACCCACGACAACTTCCTAAACTATGTACGTAAGTACATAAGTACTTTACACAAAAATCTTCTTCTTGGCAAGCTAGTCAGCATCTCTTTGTAGTATCACCCCAGATGCTCGTTTATCTGGCTGCCTGGAGGAATCCCTGAGCAGGATCCAGTCACTTTAAGAAACAGGACAGTCCAGGATGGTGGCTAATCTGGTTTCACACCATAGTGCTCCTTTCCCTATCTGGCCCAGGGGGTGCAGGTCTACTCACTCAGTCCTTCTCTTGTGTTGCTGGTGGGTCGGTGGCTGCTACCAGGTGTTTTAGCTGGGCCACTCCTTCCTCACAGATGGTCCTCTCTCAAAGGGGCTGGTGAAGTCCCAAGCTTTCCTCCTTCCAAGGCCCTCTGCGTATAGATGAGCCCCTCTCCATCTGGACTCCTTTACAGGCTCCTGCCTCCAGCCTCATATCCTCACTCTCTACCACCCAAACTCTCCTGAAGCTGAGCAGGCTCAGCTACTCTTAAAGACTGTCCTGGCCCCTTGCCAAGCCTCCTGTTGGGGATTGGCCAGGATCCTCTAAGAGTACAGACCAGCCACTCCTCAAATCCGCCTACTGCTTCTAAACCTTTCTCCAAAGTTCTAGAACAGGGGGAAATCCCAGAGGGCTGTTCTGTACAGCCTCTCAGCTCTAATCCAAATTTGACCCTGCTAGCTATCACACATAGGCTGCTACTCAGCCGTTCTAACTAGCAATTGAACCAGAGCACCCCCTAGCTAACTAGGAGGGTGCTACATTAGGAAAGGGAGCCACAGCATTCTAACACTTCCCAGAAAAGATAAATTCAAGATAACTAAAATGGCAGCTGTAGCAAGCAAGGAAAATAGAAAGTATTTCAGCAAAGTGAAGACACAGTTGGTGAGCATTTTCTGAACTTTTCTGCATTTCTTCTTTATGTCCTCAGCTTTTTTTATATGAAATGTTGACAGGATCTCTGTAATATAAGATGTAATATAAAAACATGGTGGGTAATTAGTTTTTGGGTGGTGTCTGTGTGATGGTAGCCCTCAAACCCTTTAAAATACCACACATTAGGGAGAGCTTACAAAAACCGGAGCAGACAAAATATGGATCAGCAGTGCATAGTAACCGATCTGCATCTATATCCAGCTTGTTCAGTTAAGCTTTGGAAATGAAAGACAGAAGCTGATTGGTTGCCATGTACAACTGCTCCAGATTCCGTCTGCTCCAGTCTTTGTAAATTCCCCTCACTGTATTTCTTGTTTTACTTAGCAATAAAAAACAATACTACCATTTTTATTATTGATGAATTGATAACGTTATGCATACACTGAGAAACGTAACTTTTGGCAGTTTTATAGTAAACATACATACATTCACACATAATCAAAATGCAAATTATTAATCCTAACACCAAGATTACCATGATAAACATGATTTGACTCTAAAAGAATCGATTGTGCTTGGTAAGTTTGATCTGGTAGATTTACTAAAGGGAAATATGCTGTTCACTTTGAAATGGAAGATTCACATTTCCTTTAACTTAGTGAATTAGTTGACACTCTGCTGGCTTCCATCGTCATTTAAAGTGCAAGTAAAAATGCTATATTTTTTTTTCCTTTTATGCGGCTGTATATTCTTTTCAAAGTGAATTTTCAGCACAATCACTAAGGGGAAAATTCCCTTGCAATTTCAAAATTCCCTTCCATCATCAAATCATGCGCAACCAAAAATGCTTTTTTTCCTTGTATGTCGCTGAGTAGTCTTTTCAAAGTGAATTTGCAGCACATTTACTACCTTGTAAAATGAACTGCCCTTTTGCCTTTGGTAAATTAGCTACAAAATCTTAATTAAATTGTAATATTATGGCCAGTTTACAGAAAAACAGATCTACATGTATATTTATTTTTCTGCCTGCTTGCCTGTCTACGGTTATGATTTTTTCTGATAAGCCTATCTTGTCAGTTATAGTCAACTTGTTTGCAGCGCTTTTTAATTGACTATTTTAAATAGCTAATTGCCATCTAAAGAACAAAGAGAGTGATTATACAAAACAGAATTCTTCTAATTATAATCATGCACACAAAGTAACATTTGCTTGAACATATTTGTTAAAGGAAACATGTGTTGATGGAATATACAGTAATGCATGCATCATGTACACTAGTTCAGGAACCTGGCATCTGGCACGTCATAAAAATTAAATCAAAGGACAATTTATAAAATTGTATTATTTGTTCTTTACATGTAAGCAGTTTAACAAAAAAGTAAATTAGATTGAACTTTTAATTTTGACAATTTGTTTTCTATAGAAGGTCCAGATAAGCTAATGAAGCGTGTTAATATCCTAGTAAAAACCTTGTTAAAATAACTTCCTAGTATTCTTCGCATATAATAATTTGGAATCATTTATTTGACATAAACAATAAAACGCAACTAAAACAGTAGGGAGGACTGTGTTCTATTGAAATGCTACTTTATTAACTTGACAGATATAGGCCATGTGTTCTAAAATTTTCCTGGGTTGTGAGTCTGGTGAAGCCTTATAGTTGTCCTCTGTCTTGTGTTCATGTGCATTCTGATAAATCTTTATTATAATAAGAAGTCTTCCATAAATAACGCTTCTTTAAACTGTGTGTAATGACTAGAGATAAGCATATATTGAAATATTTGATATAGGCATTAAGGCACAAGCACTTCTTGATTTAAAGTTCAAACTCCAAGGTGTGTGTGTAAAACTGTGCAAAAGTCATAAAAGGCCAACATTTTGGGGCCAGGCCAGTTTGTTTTCTTGAAGACATTGAAAATAACCAAACTGGATATGTAAGTACAGTATAAACAAATGGCAAATATGTGCAATCTACTTATGACATACACACAAATACCATTCTAAAACGTGATCTGAAATCCAGCACTCCAAAAAATGTCTAGAATATGCCATGAAATAGAACCATAATGATGGCTTGATTTACACGCTGAAACACCAAGATAAGTATGTTTAGGTTTAGAAAGTAAGTTATTTTCAGCTCAGCCCAATAAGATTTGAAATGTACAGCTACAACGCTAAATCAAAATGGAATAGTGCCTTTAAACTTGTGTTAAAAGTTTGTGAATTAAAGGGTAAGTTCACCTTTCTGAATATGTTACATCCATATTTAGGGTGTAACATGTTCAGTATTAGATCCCTCTTCCCCCGATCCCCCCTCCTTGTGGCAGCAAGCCGGGGATTTTCTCCACCCACACGGCCATGTCATTGATTCACAGATCCCAATGAACTACAAGTACCAACACCCTTTATGGATAGCGGCTTGTAGTTCTCAATTAACTACCACGGCGCTGTTGACCACTGTGGTAGTTCATTGATTCTTCCTGTCAATGTAAAAGTGCCAGCCTGTACACTGACAGTCTGCAGGAGGCCTGCATGGCACCAGCGATCTGCTGATCACTGGTGCAATGCTTGTCAGGCTCCTAAAACAAAAAATAGTAAATAACCTTTTTTACATTTATTATTTTTTGTTAAAAGGTGAATCTATCCTTTAAATCTAAAAATCTGTCTCTTTGTATTTAAAATACAGCATTGTAACCTGATAATATGGCATGAAGTAAGATTGCTCATTCTGAGATTCCTTTGCAGTTGCTAAGCAATATGGGCACATGCACGGTGAGACGGTGAGAGACCCTTACACATGCTATAACCCATTCCCTTCCACAATCTGCATATGAAGATTCCAATGTAGAGGACAATTAAACATTATTCCTTATGATTGTCAGCAGCTGTGGCGTCACACAGCTGGCAGCTCTCAATGTCGGCTGTCAATGACAGCAGGTGTCCCCACTGACAATCACCAATAAGCGCAGTTTCCAATCATGTGATCAGTATTCAGCTCCGACATAATGACCACATGCAGCCTGCGGGTGCCATTAGCAAAAATAAAAAATGTTCAGCCCACAGTGCTTATATACAATGTCATCTAATTATTAGTTCAACTGTTAGATACAGTTGCACAATTAATAAGATAGAAGAACCTTGAATTTTTATGCATTTGTCAGCCTATAATAAAAACACAGCAGATTTGTTTATTAAAACAAAGAATGAAAAAGCGTATAAACCCTTAAAATATGTATTAACAGGATATACAAAACTAGTGATAGAGTTGTTGTTGTTAAATTAAATGGCATGCCTACCCTACTAAATTTGGCCTAAACATTTTGGTATCAATGCTGTCTGCTCACAAAAGTGTTAAGCTGATAATTCCTTCATAGTTCTCCAACCACAGGGTGCCTGCACAATAAACCCATGCAGCTGTGGCTTGCAGCCAATTTAAGTTCATATGCAGTACAAATTTCATTTACAAGCATTTCAAAAAGTTATGTTGTTTTTTAAGCAACTGTAGCAAAAAATTTTGTTTGGACCATTAAAACATTGCAGCATTCAAAAGCATAAGTGTCATGAATGGGGCTATCACAAAAGGTTGGGATCATGGACCCTGCATTCTGGCTGGTGGTGTCCTTGGAAAGCAGGCCTATGCAGGTTATAGCTGCTCTGGAACAAGGGAGCACTAGAGATGGCGATCTGGAAAAACACAGAACACTGGACCCAGAGTAGTGGCAGGAGTATATTGCAGAAGTTACTGCACCAGGATGCTGGATCCTGGGAGACAGGAGAATATAGATGTCTTACTGCAGTGGGATTCTGGGCTTACAGGTAAACAAGGGTATTCGTATGTATGAGGAATACAGAGGGGCTGAGGGGTCACAGATAATGCATAAACTAAGCTTGCAATAATTCCAGTTTTAATGGTTCAGATCAAGCCCCCATATAAGTAGTCTGCTTGATGAAGAGAGGACTGATTTTTTTTTAATATTCTCTGGATTGGTAAGTCAATGTTAGGGACCAATAACTCAGAGGGTCAGAGAGACCTTTGAGTGGTAAAAGAACCACGAAAGCCTGATAACTGGGACTTTGGTCCTGAAGGGGTTAAACCACATGCAAGGAAGTCTGGAAAAGCAGCAGGAAGAAAGCAGCAGGTGCCCATGATATATATTCTGGTGAGCTCCCATGGCTTGGCTTGTACACCAAAACAAGTGGGAACCCTGACCCCCCAATGTGGGACAGAGGGACTGGCAATGCCTCTTGTATTGTTGTATGGTTTTCTTGATATCAGGACTATGAACTGTTGGATTTACTTGATGAAGAAAGCTATTTGTGTTTGCCTTTTTTGAGTGACCAGTAAAGACTATTTACTTTTACAAGCGACATGCTGGTGATCTCAGTGAAGTCATGAATAAGGCCATTATGGCAGAAATGCGTTGACTGTTTGTGCTGCGTACACCAATATCTTAATAAAGCTAATGTCTTACCGCACTTGACAGTGATACCGAGACTCTTTCTTTCTTCTGATCTTGGGCCCTAGGTTTGGTTCTAGGGTGGTTTGGTGAACTTTACTGAAGTTTGGGTACCTAATCCAAACTTTATTGAAGCCAATGGGAGCCAAAGACAAAGGACTGTCAAATAAACGACACCTGGGGCTAAGCACTGCCCTGGTGCATACCAACTAAGGCAAAAACCATTTTAAACCTTTCAGTTTGGAAGGGAGCAGCAATTGTAATCATGTTTGAAGGGCAGCATCATAAATGCAATATATGAAGTCGCTCGTCTGTAGGGTATAAACAAGTGATTGAAGCAAAAACAACATTTACAAAGAAAAAAATTGCTATTTAAATTGCCAGAAAATGATAGCTTTGGCCATGTACTTCTGTTTGTAAACAAAGCAGCTGGGGATTCCCTTCATCTATACCAGACCCGTATCCTAGATGAGGGTTTGGTATAGATGTCCTATATACACAAAAATAGCTTGGGATTTCCACAAGAAATACATACCAGACCCTCCTTAAAGAAGGTCTGATGTTCCCCTAAATTCCATGTCAGACCCTTTGGGTGTGGTATTGCTTGTATGGCAAACCATATGTAAAAAGCAAGAGGATAAAAGCATGAGGTCCTCTTAAAATCCGTACCAGACCCTTATTTGAGCATGCAGCCTGAATGGCCAGGAAAGGGGAGGACAAGCTTGCACCCCCCCTTCCCCCCAAACCACACCAGGTCACATGCCCTCAGCATGGGGGAGCACCCCCACCTTAAAACATTCTAGCATTCTACTGCTTCAGAAGAAACAGAATTTTTATTGCAAATGTCTATTTGCATCAAATTGAAAGTTAAAAAGGTAACTCTTGTTTGAAAAAAAGTAATACAAAAAATGTATATAGCATATACAATTGCTACATAAGCCATGTTATAACTGAATGTTGCTAAAAATTACCTTTCCTTTTTTAATCTGAAGAATTGTAATGTGCTGTAAAATTCAATGCAATGTGGCAACCGGGAGGCCTTTGGTACACAACTGGTAATGTTATTTCCTGCTTGTTTGATTGGCTTACTTATATTCCCAGAAGTCTGCATCAAGATACAAATCCGATTTTAGGCATCTTTAACAACAAAGATTTTACTTATGGTGAGATACTCCCAAAGGGTTCATCACTTCTGCATGAATGCCAACACTGCAACTTTCCTCATTAGAACACTTTAAAGTATTACTAAACCCAGGACTCTGCATTCACTCGATCTGGTCTCCCACAGTACACAGAACATGGAAGTGCAATTATTTTAGTAAATATAAACTGCTAAATACCTTTTCTCAGCAGCAGTTAGAGCATCTTGTGACTTTAGCAGAGCACTGGTTAAGCTTGTAGGAGGAATTTTCTTTCTGTTCTAGGAGGATGCAGAACCCTCTGTCTGGACCAGTGGCGGACTGACAACTCAAGGGGCCCCGGGCAATAGGGGATTATGGGGCCCATGTGTCCTTGCCCAAACTCAAAAAAGCCTATGAATCAGGTACCAGGGGCATCTCATGGGGCCCCCTACTGACCCCGGGCCCTCGGACAGTGCCAGAGTTTCCAAATGGTCAGTCCGCCCCTGGTCTGGACAGTGTTGATTGGCCCTGTACTGATCCCATGCACTCTTCCAAGCAAAACAACCTCTCTAGCAATACACACTAAACTGAGCATGCGCAGAAGGGCTATGGGTTCAGTCTGTCTTATCAGTGTGGATTTTTGAACAAGAGGAAGGGCAGGGGAGTCAGGATCAAACCACCTTTTTTACACAATGCGGAGGATTAACCCCTTAGTTCCACAGTGAGTATAACAATCATGCCTTACTGCATATACAGACTGATTTTACAGATGTGGTTTTAGTAACACTTTAAGTGCATTAGCTGATTAATAATGCAATAGTCACTAACATTTAGATTCACTTTGCACGTTGACATATGTTGACATACAGCTTTTTCTTCAGAACAGAAACATGTTTGTTAAAATCCTTACAATGTATATTGATCACCCAGAGGACATTGACTTTCTTAACAAAAGTGGAGTTACTTTTTAAAATGGCGCATACATGCCCAGCTACTGTATAGGTGCAAAACCTGGGATTCCATTAATCCATTTGCTTCATCTCTGCAAGCTTCACAGCTCAGAGGTCCTACAGGTGAAACTCGAAAAATTAGAATATCGTGCAAAAGTTCATTTATTTCAGTAATGCAACTTAAAAGGTGAAACTAATGAAAAAAATCTGTTTCTTGCACTTTTCATGGGGGGGAGGGGCCTGAACATGGCGTCGTCGGAGAGCACGATGTAGTTGCTCTCCGAAAACTCCTGACCCAAAAATCCCCCCATGGCTTAGTACTGTCTGCCACTTATCCCCAGACTTACCGGTGAGAGATGGGGTCTCGGCCGTGAAGGTGGGGTGATGAACGGGAGGTGAGAGTGGATCCGGCTGTTGCTCCCTCGGAGACGCTGAGCGAGAGCAGCAGCGAGGAACTAGGAGAGAGCAGCGGGTTGCCGAGGAGACGAAGTGAACCACGTGGACGCCGCAAGGGAGCACTGGGAGGAAGAGAAGCCGGCCGGCGTCTGGAAGAGAGAGAGAGAGAAGCAGCATTTTTCCCAATCTGCTCCCCGGCTAGTTTCAAGGATCCTATGCTGGTGGACAAGCGGGTGCCCTGCCAGACACCTAAGGACACAAGCATTCCGAGACACCCTGAGGAATCCCCCCTGAAAGAAAGGAGGAGTGCCTGGAGAACCTAACAGGAGAAGCCGGAGCCATCTCATAGAGGAAGCAAGGAAGAAGAGGGTGAGTGAGAGCAGCCCCTGACTATTGTATATTGCTTGGCTGAGCAGTGTGTGAAGTGAAGTGGAGAAGGGGGATTCCCAGGGGATTCTCAGGGAAATTGGAGACGTGGAAGAGAAAGTGGAATAAGTAAAAGATAAAGTGGACACTAAAATAGAAGGGTAAATCTCCTCCCTGTGTCTACTTGAGTTTTCCCTGGTGGCTGATAAGAGGTAAATTTTTCAGGAGATATGAAGAACAGAAATGTTAAAGGAAGCGGGGCCAAGGGAGCTCAGACCGGCTCTATTAAAAAGTATACATCTCAGGGAAATGTAACCCCAGAAAGACCCCTGGGGATAAATGAAAAGAGCGAACTGGAAATTAGTTTGGAAAAAAGCCCTAGACTATCCCTAGGAATGGACAATGGCAGTCAACATATGCTAGAAAATAGGGAAGGAAGAGAACTTGAAAGGGAATTGCAAGTTCCGAATAAGAAAGAGATGGCAGAAATGTTTACAAACCTGGAAAAGTCAATAAAGCAAGAAATAGCAACAATACGGAATGATTTGGGGCAATTGTTATGCAGAGTGGAAGAAACGGAGGGAAAACTTAAAAATCAGGCCCAAGATATCTTAGAACTTAAGAAACGGACTCTGGAAATCAGGAAAAATCAAAAGAAATTGCTTTACAAAATAGAGGCCCAGGAAAATAGGAATAGAAGGAGTAATCTCAGGATACGAGGAATCCCAGAGAGTCCACAGGGAGAGGATTTGAAAGGGTTAACAAATAAAATCTTAAACTCCATAATGGATAGACCTACTTCAGAAATGTTTAAATTGGACGGTGTATTTAGAATAGGGAAAGTCCAACAAGGGAAAGATAGAGAAAGATCGAGAGATATAATTATCCAATTTCACAGGATGAGTGATAAAGATGAGATTTGGAAGAAAATTAAGGGAAGAACAAACATCAATTATGAAGAAATAAATATTAAAATTTTTGCGGACTTAGCACCAGAGACATTATGGAGAAAGAGATCTTTAAAACCCCTAGTGGACTTGATGAGAAAACAGAATGTGCAGTATAGATGGGGAGCCCAAGCGAGCCTAATTGGATGGAAAAATGGACTCACGGCAACTTTGAGATTTCCTGAGGACTTGAGAGACTTTTGTGATAGACTTGACCTACAAAGAATAAGGTTGCCAGGATGGGAAGAAGAAGAAAGAGATATAGAGGATACGGGGAAAGAGGATTGGCAGTTAGTAGGAGGGGGAAGGTAGGGGCGGGAATGGTTGAGAGGAGAGAGGGTTTTTTTTTTTTTCTCTCCTTTCCTCTCTCTTCCTTTTTTCTTTCCATGATTTCTCTGTTCAAATGCTGTTTTCATTCTCAAGTGGCAGCGAGAAGTTATCGAATTAGATAAAGTGACAGGGGGGGTTGGGAAAGGGAGAGCTGTATATGGACGGAGTTCAGCCCCAAGATTTTAAATCAAAGGAGGGTTTTGGCCCACAAATGATTAGTAGGCAAATTTTAAGCCTAAAAAGAGGGAGGATGAGGGGGGGTGGGTATGGGTGGGTGGAGTGGGAGGGTTGGGGAGAGAGAGGAGGGAGGGGGGTATTAGGGGTAACACTCTGCGAGTTAAGAGGAGCTATGAGAGAAGCAGTAGAGGAAAGGAGGTGGAGGAGAAGGGAAATATGGAAGAAGTACAGTTTGTAATGTATAATGTAAAGGGGTTGTACTGCCCTGGGAATCAGATCATGCCCCTGTTGCAATGAAATTAAGATGGGGAAGAGAGGTTTAGTTTGGAAGATGAACGAGGCACTTCTTCTGGATCATGAGATTGATCAGAAGATCGAGATGGAAATCAAACGATTTTTTGAGGAGAATGATATGGGAGAAGTGTCGGTGGCTACAGTGTGGGAGGCTCATAAGGCTTACATAAGAGGATTACTTATTGCAATGGGGGCAAAAAAGAAAAAAGAAAGGGGGGAAAAATTAGCGGACTTCTAAAGGAAATATTCAATCTTGAACAGATGCATAAAAGTAAAATATCTAAGGAGATAATGAAGAAGATAATAAAAAAAAAGAAGAGCTAGAGACCTTGATGGAAGAGGAAAAAAGAAGACTTTTTAATAAAGTAAAAAGTGAAAGGTATAGATGGGGAGATAGGCTGGGAAGGTACTTAATGAGAGCTTTAAGGAAAAAGAAAAACAGGAATTATACAGAAAAAATAAGAAACCCTAAGGGCGAAGTGGTTCACTCAACTAAAGACATTGCTAAAGTATTTAAGGAATATTATAGTAAGCTGTATAATATCACCCCCCAAGCTACTATAAATAAAGGTGAAATAGTAAATGGTGAAAAAAGAAGAACATACCTAAAAAACGCAGGCCTACCAAAACTGAGTGAAGTATAATCGAACTCCCTAGAATCAGAAATTCCATCAGAAGAAATAAACACAGCATTAAAAAGTACTATGGTGGGGAAAAGCCTGGGTCCAGATGGGTATAAGGTGAGATACTATAAAAAATATAAAGAACTGTTAATACCCAAATTGAAGATATATATGAACGCCCTGGGGGGAGAAATGGAAATGAGGCGAGAATCTCTACAGGCTAATGTAGTTCTGATTCATAAGGAAGATAAGGATGCATCCCAGTGCTCAAGCTATAGACCAATCTCATTGTTGAACGTAGACAACAAATTGGCGAATAGGTTAAAAGATCTAATGCCTGATTGGATACACGAGGATCAAGTGGGGTTTGTCCCAGGAAGAGAGGGCAGAGATAACGGGTTGAGATCATTGTTGCTCATTCAGGAAAGTAGAAAAGGGAAAACCCCGGTGGTATTGTTGTCAATTGACGCCGAAAAGGCATTCGATAGAGTGAATTGGAGATTTATGATGGACACCTTGGAAGCACTAGCACTGGGAGTTAGAATGAGAGAGTGGATTGGAAAGTTATATAAACAGCCCTCAGCAGCTATTATGGTTAATGGAGAAAGGTCTGAGTTTTTCGAGATGTCAAATGGAACAAGACAGGGATGCCCACTGTCCCCATTGTTGTATGTTTTATCTTTGGAGCCGTTGTTATCTACAATAAGGAAGAATATAGATATAAAGGGAATACGGATAGGAGATAGAGAACATAAGGTGGCGGCCTATGCGGATGACCTGATGTTCTATGTGGGAAATCCTAGGATAACTCTCCCAAATTTAATGAGGTTAATGAAGGAATATGGGGAGGTATCAAATTTAAAAATTAACCCGACAAAAACTGAGATCTTAAATATATAAATCTTACAAACAGTGAAAAAGAAAAAATACAAGAAGAATTTCCCTTTGTATGGAGAGAAAAATAATTAAAGTATCTAGGGGTAAAACTTTCCGCTTCAAATAAGAATTTGTATAAACTAAATTATATCTCACTATTAACTGAGATTAAAGAGATTAGGGGGAGGAAACCAGTCTTGGATAGGACTCATAAATCTGATAAAAATGGTAATCGTGCCCAAAATCTTATATAAATTCCAAATGGTTCCAATCAAACTTCCAGAGGCATATTTTAAAGAACTTAAAAAAATTATAACAAGAGATTTATGGAGGAATAAAAAACCTAGAATATGTTATGAAACGCTGAGTAGAAATAAAGAGAGGGGTGGTTTGGGAGTACCAAAATTTAAGAGATATTATAAAGCTGTAATGTTGGTAAGAATCTTTGATTGGACGCACGATCCTGGGAAAAGCTGGGCTAAAATTGAAATATACTGAGTGGAACAAATCTGGGTAGGATCATATGGATGCCCGCACAATATAGGGGATTAGATGTTAACACAAGCAAGTACACGTTAAATGTTTTAAGAGTTTGGGAAATATTGCACAGACAGAAGGGGTGGGTTTTTAATTCACTGTTAATACCACTAAGGAATACAGAGTTTTTTTCCCCAGGTAGGGAGGGTATCACAGGAAAATGGATTATAAAGGAGGATGCGCAATTGAGAGATATAATGGTGGGGAAGGAATTGGGATCATATAAAGAGTTGGAAAAAAAGAAAGGAGATGTTTTCAATAGGATGGATGAGTGGCTATATCACCAATTGAAGCACTTTGTTAATAGACTCCCGAAGCCTTTGAGAACTAGAAAGGATTGGAATCCATTTGAAAAATTGTTGGAATCACGGGGAGATAGAAAACACGGAATTACTAAAATATATAAGATACTCACTGATTTAGACACTAACACAAAACCAATGTATATAGAGAAATGGGAAAGAGATTTGGGGATGGAAATAGACAAGGAAGCAGAAGAGAATATATAGATTAATTCACGAAAATATTAGCATGCGAGAGGTGGAAAAAAATTATAAATGTTTGATAAGATGGCATATTACACCACAAATTGAACATAAAATGAATGGGGAGACTTCACCACTGTTCTGGAGGGGTTGTGGGGAGATAGGCACGTTGTATCATATATGGTGGGAGTGTTTGAAAATACAAACATTTTGGAAGAAAATAGTTCATTTAATAGGAAGGATTACTGAAATCAATATTAGGTTAGACCCAGAGGTTTGTCTTTTCCACGATACAGAGTTGTCAGTAAAATTATATAAGGAATTGGGAGTATGGTATTTTTTGAATGCAGCGAAGAGTTTGATACCCAGGTTTTGGCGAAAAAAGGAAGTACCAACGGAAGAGGATTGGGTAGCTAGAGTAAACCAGATCTGTGAGATGGAGAAACTTTATTATATGCACGTAGACAAGATGGGGACATTTTACGCAAAGTGGAAAAAATGGGAAGATCATAAAGAGAAGGTGAAATATATGAAGATGTAATATCCTATTAAATATAATTTGATTGCTCTCCATAGTGAGGAAGTTAGAAAACGCAGAGTGCTCGAGAGGGGGAAGGGGGGGGTAGGAGTGGGGGAGATGAATGAGGATGGTCGGGGGGGGGGGAATAAAGATATGTTAGGGGGATAATCATTGTAGTAGAATGATATTGTTTCGTTTTCTTTTGTTAATTAGAGAAAATGATGGTAAAATGTATTTTGTTGAAAAGTAATAAATAAATATTTATTAAAAAAAAAAAAGGTGAAACTAATATGAGAGACTCATTACATGCAAAGCAAGATAGTTCAAGCCGTGATTTGTCATGATTATGGCTTACAGCTCATGAAAACCCCAAATCCACAATCTCAGAAAATTAGAATATTACATGCAATCAATAAAACAAGGATTGTACATAGAACAATATCAGACCTCTGAAAACTATAAGCATGCATATGTACTTGGTTTGGGCCCCTTTTGCAGCAATTACTGCCTCAATGCGGTGTGGCATGGAAGCTATCAGCCTGTGGCACTGCTGAGGTGTTATGGAAGACCAGGATGCTTTAATAGCGGCCTTCAGCTCTTCTGCATTGTTCGGTCTCATGTCTCTCATCTTTCTCTTGGCAATGCCCCATAGATTCTCTATGGGGTTCAGGTCAGGTGAGTTTGCTGGCCAATCAAGCACAGTAATCCCACGGTCATTGAACCAGGTTTTGGTGCTTTTGGCAGTGTGGGCAGGTGCCAAGTCCTACTGGAAAATGAAGTCAGCATCCCCATAAAGCTAGTCTGCGGAAGGAAGCATGAAGTGCTCCAAAATCTCCTGGTAGACGGCTGCGTTGACCCTGGACTTAATAAAAAACAGTGGAAAAACACCAGCAGATGACATGGCTCCCCAAATCAACACAGACTGCGGAAACTTCACACTGGACTTCAAGCATCTTGCAGTGTGTGCCTCTCCATTCTTCCTCCATACTCTGGGTCCTTGGTTTCCAAATGAGATGCAAAAGTTGCTCTCATCAGAAAAGAGGACTTTGGACCACTGAGCAACAGACCAGGTCTGTTTTTCTTTAGCCCAGGTAAGACGCTTCTGACCTTGTTTGTTGTTCAGGAGTGGCTTGACAAGAGGAATATGACATTTGAAGCCCATGTCCAGGATCCATCTGTGTGTGGTGGCTCTTGATGCACTGACTCCAGCCTCAGTCCACTCCTTATGAAAGTCCCCAACACTTTTGAATGGCCTTTTCCTGGCAATCCTCTCCAGGCTGCGGTCATCCCTGCTGCTTGTGCACCTTTTTTCTTCCACACTTTTCCCTTCCACATAACTTTCTATTAATGTGCTTTGATACAGCACTTTGGGAACATCCAACTTCTTTTGCAATTACCTTTTTGAGGCTTTCCTTCCTTATGGAGGGTGTCAATGATGGTTTTCTGCACAACTGTCAGGTCAGCAGTCTTTCCCATGATTGTGATTCCTACTGAACCAGATTGAGAGCCCATTTAAAGGCTCAGGAACTCTTTGCAGGTGTTATGGCTTAATTTGCTGATTAGAGTGGGGCACTTTGAACCTAGAATATTGCACCTTTTCACAATATTCTAATTTTCTGTTATTGTGGATTTGGGGTTTTCATGAGCTGTAAGCCATAATCATCACAATTATGACAAATCACGGCTTGAACTATCTTGCTTTGCATGCAATGAGTCTATCTCATATATTAGTTTCACCTTTTAAATTGCATTACTGAAATAAATGAACTTTTGCACGATATTCAAATTTTTCGAGTTTCACCTGTAGGCTTTCCATACCTTCCTTTGAGTATGTCATTATTTTATAATACATTTGCATTGGATGCACAGAGCATCACTGCACAGAACATTGCATAGAAATGCATAGAGTCATTTCTCCCAGTCCTTTCCCCTGTTCTCCCATCTCATTTGTTGACAACTGCATTTTAAAAACAAGTAACAAATGGCTTGAAAAAAAACAGAAGATGGGGAGGGATGGGTGGGGATATAACAGTCCTATTACATGCCTTTATTCTTGGCAAATAATAAAAATATTGTTCTTACTAAGAACTTCCTGTGAAGGAATGATTATATCACTTCCCTCAGATAACACCGCCCTTCATAACCTCCCACTAACCCCAATAAGCAAACAAAGCAAGATGGCATACAGATAACAAAATATAGATCATGCAAAAAGTAGCACAAATTTGTAAGTATGCTTGTATGCACAATTTGTAATTTGCAATTTCAGATTTTGATTTTTTTTTGCATTAAAACTTCTGCTTTAATACTAAACAGAGATTCTCTGAATTTGACTGTGACCAACTACAATTTATAGTAAAAAGTTAATCAATGTGATTCTTCTAAGGATTGTATTACTGTACGTTTGATTAACCAGCTGTCAAAAAAAGAGTAACATGATTTGACTTGCAGCTTGATATGGTCCTTGTCAGAATGAAGAACATTCACCGTATTGCACTTCATGAGCTGTGCCCACTCACGTATGGTACTCTGTTTTACTGACAGTTCTCAACCATTAGCTCCTTCTTTAAAAAAGTAAAAACCTTTATTACACATTATGAAAAATATACTGTATGTATTAAAATGTTGGAAGTTCAAAGAGAAAAATGGATAATGTTTTTGTTGCTACTCTCCTAAATGCTTAATTGCCTTTAAAAACACAAATTATAAAACATTATAAAATCAGTCTGAAGAAAGAGTTTGTTCCCCGAGACACATGCCACACTAATCCTTCATGCAGTACCACTGAGAAGGTCTGGTGGGATACATTTTAGCTTTTTTGATTTGCTTCCTGAAAACTGATTCTAGCTGAGATGACAAAGGTTTTATTCTGGAAAGCCAACACAGTGCAATATCTTAAAGGATAAGTTCACCTTTGAGAACAGGTTACATGCTCCATTCATTTTTAGGGTTTCATTAATTTCCGTTCATTTTTTCCTCCAGACATAAAGACTACCCCTTGTTCTCTGTGATGACCTCAGGGTGAATAACTCTACACCAAGTTTACTATATGAACCACTGATGTATGCACGCATGTTGATCATATCCCCTCTTAATCTCTTCTCAAGAAAGAATAAGTTCAGTTCCTCTAATCTTTCCTCATAGCCTTTTATGCCTCTTATCAGTTTGGCTGCCCTTCTCTGCACTTTCTCCAATTCCCCAATGTTCTTTTTATGAATTGGTGCCCAAAACTGAACTTCATATTCCAGATGAGGTCTTACTAATGATTTGTACAGGGGTAATATGATATCTCTCTCTCTGGAGTCTATACCTCTTTTAATACAAGAAAGGATTTTGCTCGATTTAGAAACCGCAGCTTGACATTGCATACCATTATTAAGCTTGTGATCTACCAGAACCCCCAAATCCTTCTCCACCATTGATTCCCCCAGTTGTACCCCGCTAGTATGTATGATGCATGCATATTCTTAGCCCCAATTCTTTAAGGACCCATGGATGTATGCCATTTGGTCCAGGTGCTTTAGTCAGCTTTATTCTCTCTAAATATTTCTGGACCATATGAGTTGTGAGCCAATGTGGATCATCTCCCCCATGCTCCTTTGTATACACAGAGGGGAAGAAGGTATTTAATAAATGTGCCTTCTCTTTGTACCTAGTCACCCACTCTAGATTATTTTTTAAAGGGCCTAAATGCTCTGACGAAACCTTTTTACTATTAATATTATTATTATTATTATTATTATTATTATTATTAATTATTAAATTAATTATTAAACTATTAATATATTTGAAGATTTTTTTGGGGTTGATCCTGCTATCTTTTGCAATCTGTCGTTCCTTTTCAATTTTTGCAGCCTTTATTTCCTTTTTATATATTATGTTCTTTTTAATGTTTTTAAATGATGATAGCATTCCTTCATTTTGATATTTAATAAAAGCTATTTTCTTATTATTTATAGCTTTTTTAACTTTGACTGTAAGCCACAAAGGTTTGATATTTAGCCTTTTAAACGTGTTGCCCATGGGAATATATTTTGCAGAGTGTTCTCATACAGTATTTTTGAAGAACTCCCATTTCTGTGTTGTGTTCATTGATGCCAATATTCCCTCCCAGTCTAAGTCTTGGAGAGCAGTTCTCAGCCTTGGAAAATTAGCTCTCTTAAAGTTGAGCGATTTTATAGTTATAGTGGTAACCGAAGGTGACACTCTAGCAACATACTCCTTACATGTTTCATTAGAAAGATTAGGTGATTCAGAGGTGATTTCGATTTTGACCCTTCCTTTTGCATTTTCTTTAACAATTTCCTTTTTCTTAACACTTTATGCTGTGGGTTAGGTGAGTCTGGGATTCTCCCCTTACCTTGGGAGTTACCCATCCTGTAAGCAAGAAAAAGAAAGTTAAGTGAACGGACCTATGTTTCTTTGTGCAGGGTGAAGCTGTACTGAGCTCCGACAAAATCCTTCTCAACTGCACAAGTGCTTCAAGGCTTAAAGTGTTACTAAACCCACAACAGTAAAATCAGTCTGTATATGCAGCAAAGTATGTGTGATATACTCACTGTGGAACCTAAGGGGTTAATCCTCTGCATTGTGTAAAAAGGCTGTTTGATCCTTTCTTCTCTGCCCCATCTCCTGTTGAAATGACCACCTGATACAGACTGAATCCATAGATACATGCACTTGCTCAGTTTGATGTGTATTGCTATAGAGGTTTTGTTTTCTTTTTTTCTTGAGAGAGTGCATGTGATCAGCACAGGGCAAATTAGCACTGATAGAGGGTCAAGGGTTTCAAATCCTCCTAGAGCAGAAAGAAAACTCCTCCTACAAGTTTTAACCAGTGCTCTGCTGAAGTCACAAGACTGCTCTAACTGTTGATGAGAAAAGGTATTTAGCAGTTTATATTTACTAAAATAATTGCATTTCCATGTTGTGTGTACTGTGGGAGACCATATATAGTGAATGCAGGGTCCGGGGTTTAGTATCACTTTAAAATCACCTGGACAAAATACACCCCTATTCTGACTCACTTGCTTTCACAGTACCCGGGTCATTAGGCGGACCCTAGCCGGGTGTGTGGGACATCTCTTGGCTTCCAGAGACTTATAATATATCTACTTAACAGTGTTACGATTTGCAAGCATACATAAGCACTTATACTTTATACTTAAGTTTGACAGGCTGTGTGGAAAGGAAACCACTCTTTACCTAAATTCCTATTTATTATTACCTTTAAACTCTGCACTATCACCTTAACCACTTACCGTCTGCCGTATAGTAGAAATACTGCTACAGGGTGGCAAGGGTGCGCAAAATCACATGTGTGATATATACGTCTTTTTGCATTTCACGCGATCGTGGCCCCGGGTGTCAATCACCGGGTCCCGGTGATTTCCGAGGATCACCAACGAGGAGGAGGGCTGCTTTGTTTACCATCAGTGCTCCTCCCTGTCAGCTTGGGAAAACTACTCTAGCTGGCTGAGCAGAGCCATCCAGAGCAGTGTGCTTTACAGTGAAGCATCCGCCCCCCCCCTCCCCGACCACCACTAAAACACTCCCAGCACACAGTTAACCATTTGGTCACCCCTAATTGTTAACCCCTTCCTGCCCAGTGCCATTAGTACAGTGTCAGTGCTTTTTATTAGCACTGATCACTGTATTGGTGTCACTGGGGATGTCAGTGACACCAAGTCAGTTCCCCTCTGTGTCAGAATGTCCACCGCAGTCCCGCTATAAGTAGCTGATCGCCGCCATTATTAGTAAAAAAAAAAAAAAATTCCAATATCTATACACCCATTTGTAAACGCTATACCTTTCACGTAAACCACTTCATTTACACATATTGGGATTTTATTTAGCAAAAGCATGTCACAGAATATATTTTGGCCTAAATTTATGATGAAATTCAATTTTTATCATTTTTTTTTACTGGACATAGTTAACCGCTTCCATGCCACCCTGCTACAGGGCGGCATGGGTGCGCAAAATCACATGTATATATATATTCCCAGATAGCCTCAGATTGCCCGTCAGTACACCAGTAATCACATTTAACCTCTTGATTGCCAGGAACACACTCACATACACAATAAACCTCCATTGCTAGTATAGTGTCTGAACGGATCAATATCATTGCTCCGATCAGCACTATACCAGCGTTCACATTAGTATAGCGTCCCCAAAAATGCAGCGTTAGCTGGATCAGCCCGGCATCTGCCAGCACCTGCATTTAGCCCCTACGCTTACCCCCCCCTTCTTCGCCAGCAAGTGCAGTGTCAGTAGGTCATTTTCAGCTGGTACATTGCACACAAAACCGCAGTGTTCACAGAATCAGGCCTGATTTTTGTTAGCAAATTTTTTTGTAGCGGTTCAAGCAGTCCCTGACAACCAGGTGCTCCATGGCGAGTCCCATAAGTGCAGTACAAGCTGGTGTGGTGGCAAGCCCAAATTGTGTCCTGCAGCCAACAACAATTCGCACACAGGCCCTAGTATCCTTCTGGATGTGCTTGCAAATACCGATTGGTACACCACAAATTCTGCAGCACCCGCACTTCCCCCATTCACTGCCCAACCCGGAATTGAGGTGGAAACAGCAAATTTAAATACTCCCCTTGATTTTTTTGGACTTTTTTTCACAGAAGATCTGTATGCATTGATTGTGGATCAAATCGATGTATGTGCACAACCCGAATTCAAACCTTGCCAGACCATTCGCATGGAAACCCATTACAGTTTCTGAATTTTAAAGGTTGTTTTTGGGCCTAACACTCAACATTGGCATTACTAAAAAAAATTAATTGCGGTTGTATTGGTCCACAGACCCGATTCATCATATGCCCATGTTCTCTGCTGCCATTGCCAGGCATAGATATGAAAGTATAAGGTGTTTTATGCATTTCAATGACAACACACTGTCATCCTCGGGGTGACCCTGAATTTGACCGGTTCCACAAAATTCAGCCCCTTGTAAATCACCTTAACCAGAAATTTGCAGATGTCTATACTCCCCAGCAAAAAATCTGCATTGATGAGTTCCTCGTTAATTTTTCTGGCCACCTTGCATTCAAACAATTTCTGGCAAGTGTGCCAGATATGGGGTCAAGATGTATAAGACCTGTGAGAGGGCAACAGGCTATACAGTTTTGGATTTACGAGAGAAGCTGTGGAGCCCCCCAGATGCCCAGACTACATGGGGAGCAGTGGCAAGATAGCTTAGGACTTGGTGTCATCTTTTTCCATATGGGGTACCACTTATACGTGGACAATTCTATTCAAGTGTGCCACTATTTAGACATTTGTACAATCTTGGAATTGGCACATGTGGCACCTTGCGACCTAATTGCCGGGGCTTCCCCCAACGATTTGTAAATACCCATCTTAGAAAGGGGGAAAAAGCCTGCTTGAGAAATGAGGATGTCAGTCAGTTGGAGCACTGACTTGTTTTATTCTGACAACAACAGAGTCTTGCTCTCAGAATATACATAAGTAGGTGTGTGCAGTGCTGTTGGATGAGATTTTTCATCCGCAGTTAAAAAAAGAGCATATATGCCGACGCATGGGAGCCTGGAGTGGCCAGTGGGTGGATGGCCCCTATGCTTCAGCATATACATTTCATAATATTTTTTTGGAACATTAGAAGTGGGTAGATGCAGGGTGGTATATTCTAACGGTGGGCATACCACACACTTTTTCTGGCAGAGATCTCTTCTCTTTTTTCATTCTGCCCACATAAAAAAAAGAACATAGCATATACACCCAACAAGGACCAGAAACGTACTGGTACATCACTAGACTTTGAGAGGTTATACCTGGTATCATTTTTTTCAGCTGGTGATCGGCTTTCATGTAAAAGCAATCCTAGTGGCTAATTAGCTGCAGGATTGCTTTTACAAGCAGCAGAAGAAGATGCTCCCCTCCCCCGTTGCCTTCCACAGCCTTCTTGGTCAGTCCTGTGCCATCAGGGGAAACTGAGAATGCAGCCAGTGTTTCTGCCAGATGACTATAGAGCTGATTGAAGACTAGAATGGTGCCAATCATCGCTATACTCTAAGAAATCGGAAGCTACGAGCATTTAATCACTTCAGTTTCGCAGGATATAAACAGCGCCATTTGTAAATTGGGAAAGCATCTGATCACACCGATCTTGGTTTGATTAGATAATGTAAGGGCAGAGGAGAGATCTAGAGTCTGATAGACCCCAGATTTCTCAAAAAAGAATATATGACAATGCCCATTGAAGTTATAGGGGATATTTGCATTCCCTGTGATAGCATTAAAAGTGCTAAAAAAAATTAAAGGAGGGACAGTGTAAAGATAATTACAAAAATTAAAATAACTTAAAAAAAAAAAAAACCACCCTTGCAGTCGTCCCCCCCCTTCCCCATGCGCACCTGCATGCACGAGCGTTGACCCTGTGCCAGTATGTAAACAGCAGTTGCACCATGCATGTAAGGTATCGCCACGAACGTCAGATCAAGGGCAGTAATTTTTAGCACTAGACCTCCTCTGTAAATCTAAAATGTGGTGTTTGGAGGAGCTCAGCTATGAGGAAAGATTAGAGGAACTGAATTTATTCTCTCTTGAGAAGAGGAGATTAAGGGGCGGTATGATCAACATGTATAAGTACATCAGTGGTTCATATAGTGAACTCGGTGGTCATTACAGAGGACAAGGGGGGCACTCTTTACGTCTGGAGGAAAAGAAATTTAATCTCCAAACACGGAAAGGTTTCTTCACAGTGAGAGCTGTGAAAATGTGGAACAGACTCCCCCAAGATTTGGTTCTGGCCAGCTCAGTGGATTTCTTTAAAAAAAGGCCTGTATTCTTTCTTGGATACACAGAATATAACTGGTTACTAACATTTTATAGGTAAATTTGATACATTGAATATCCAGTTGACTCTCGGAGGGTCAGGAAGGAATTGTTTTTCCCCCGCAGGAGCAAACTGGACCATGCTTTGCTGGATTTTTTTGCCTTCCTCTGGATCAATGGTGGGTATAGGATTACAATTTTTTTTTTTTTCTTTATTGGTTGAACTCGAGGGACTTTTGTATTTTTTTCAGCCAGACTAACTATGCACAGTAACTATGTAAAGGCTGTGTTGCCTATGGATATTAAAAATGTATGCAGTTTGTTGCCATTTCATGGGGCATGCACAGTTTTAAAGCACTAAAACTATTTGCTAAGAGGCATGTTGAGTCAATAGAATTATTTATTTTTTTACCACAAGTTTTTGGAAAATGATAAAAAAAATTATTTTAAATTGTCACTTAAATGACTTATTGCTCACACATGCCATGGGTATATATGGAATTACTCCTCAAAATACATTCTGATACTTCTCCCGAGTATGGGGATACCACATGTGAGATACTTTATGGCAGTCTAGCCCAATATGCACCTGCAGGATTTTAAAGGGCTTTACTTCATTACACTTCCTGACTACCTATCACAGTTTTGGAGGCCCTGAAATGCCAGGATAGAACCAACCCCCCCCCCAAATGACCCCTTTTTGGAAAATAGACACCCGAGGAATTTGATAAGAAGCATGGTGAGTGTTTTGCAGATGTCTTTTGGTGCAACAAGTTTTTGAAAATAAAGAGAGAAAACAAAAACATATTTTTTCTTTGTTTTTTTTTATATTTCAAAACCTTGTGAGAAACAATTAGATCTGAAAATACTCACCATGCCTCTTTAAATTCCTTGGGGTGTCTACTTTCCAAAAAGGGGTCCTTTTGGGGGGTTTGGTGCTATCCTGGCATTTCAGGGCCTCCATAGGTAGTGAGGAAGTGAAATGAGGAAGTTACACACCTTCAGGCTTTCAAAGTGGTCATTGGATTTCAGGCTCCTGTATGTGGCTAGGCTCCCAAAAAGTCTCACATGTGGTATCTTCCTACTCGGTAGAAGTAGCAGAATTTATTTTTGGGTGTAATTCCACATATACCCATGGTTTGTGTGAGTGATATACCATTTAAGTGACAACTTTATGTAAAGAAAAAAAAAGGTTTTTGTCATTTTCCAAAAATTTGTGGAAGAAAAAATAAATCTTCCATGGACTCAATATGCCTCTCAGCAGATAGCTTAGTGTGTCTACTTTCCAAAAAGGGGTCATTTGGGGGTGTTTGTACTGTCCTGGTATTTTAGCACCTAAAGAAATGTGGTGAGCAGTCAAAGTAAAAGCTGTGTAAATTCCATTATCTATATATACCATAGTTTGTAGACGCTATAACTTTCACACAAAGAAATCAATATACACTTATTGGGATTTTTTTTACCAAAAGCATGTAGCAGAATACATTTTGGCCTAAATTTATGATGAAGTTTTAGTTTTGTAGATTTTTTTTATGACAGAATGAGAAAATATTGTTGTTGTTTTCAAAATTTTCGGTCTTTTTTTCTTTATAGTGCGAAAAAATAAAAAGTGCACAGGTGATAAAATACCACCAAAAGAAAGCTCTGTTTGTGTGAAAAAGGGACATAAATTTTATTTATGTACAGCATTGCATGACCACACAATTGTCAGTTAAACTAGCGCAGCGCTGTATAGCAAAAAATGGCATAAATTGCAGTATCTATACCATAGTTTGTAGATGCTATAACTTTCACACAAAGCAATAAATATACACTTACTGGGATTTTTTTACCAAAAACATGTAGCAGAATACATTTTGGCCTAAATTAATGACTAACTTTGAGTTTACTATATATTTTTTATAGCCGAAAGTAAAAAAAATGGAGTTTTTATTCAAAATTTTCAGTATTTTTTCGGTTATATTGCAAAAAATAAAATGCGCACAGGTGATCAAATACCACCAAAAGAAAGCTCTATTTGTGTGAAAACAAGACGTAAATATCATTTGGTTACAGCATTGCACGACCTCGAAATTACCAGTTGAAATAATGTAGTGCCAAATAGCAAAAAGAGGCCTGGTCAGGAAGGGGGGTAAATCCTCAGGATGGCAAGTGGTTAAATTCTGCCTAGGCTTCATCTTACCCACGCACTACCGCGGCTCAAGTGGTCCTTAATGTCATTCCTGGTGTAATTAAATCTGCAGCAATGCAAGTCCAGATGGGGGGCAATTGGAGCAAGAAAGGAACTTAATCACTTACTCTCCCAAGGTCACGCCCATCCCACTTCTTACACCAGCTGAAAGGGTTAAGTATTTTCTGTATCAGTACCTTCTATTCTACACAACCAGACACAAAGCTTTGGGAGTAATGCACTCAGACACAAGGGATCGTGAAAGCAATAATGGTAAACTTAGTTTATATACAGCAGAGTTATTAGGATGTAACCGGGTGGTGTTCCAGCAACCAATAAAAAGGGTACACACACTTTACATCCTGTGTGTAGTGCGTGATCATAGTATGTACATTTGGAAGACCTTTTATGGTCAGATAAAAAAACCCACAACATTTGCTGTGTAATACATTGCTAGTATGTGTTAACCCTTACAGTGAACTTATCCTTTAAGAACAGCATCCACGGTATCCACAGTATCCATGGTAATGCACTACTAAAGCAGATCGCATGCAGTAGTTAGGTGATCTGACACATTTTTCCCAAATATCGTATGCACTGTTGAAAATGTCCATTCACCATCCCTTTATGTGGTATTTACCTAAAAAAGCAAAATTACCCAGTAAATACTGCATTTAAAAGTTAATTCACTAAAGGAAATAAATAAATGCAATAAATAAGTAGTGGTCCAGGTATGCAGTATTTAACTACTTTAAAACTGCTCTATAGATGAATGACGGCTACAGCGCAGTTGTCCAGTTCTGGGAGGGCATCATATGACGTCCTCCCAGAATGTGCCCCCTGCGCGCCCCCAGCGGCGCGCCCCCAGCGGCGCGCACCCAGCGCTGTCCTTGATCACTGTGTCTCACGGACACAGCTCATCACATGACAAGGTAAAAGGCCAGTCAGAGCGGCCTTTTACCACATGATAAGCTGTGTCCAATGACACAGCAGATCACAAAGTAAATACAGTTGCCGGTTATCGGCAGCGCTTTGCTCACGCTGTCACAGAGTGAGGAAAGTACTGCCGATAACCGGCAAATGTCACAGCAGATCTGCACTGATAATCGGGGCACTGATGATCAGTGCATTAATCATCAGTGCTGACCACCAGTGCCCAAAATGATGGCCATTCCTTTCTGATGAAACACGTTAAAGGGGCCCTCACGCCGTGGCGTCTTGCCACTGGTACCTGGTATAGGTCTGGTGGGCATCCATTCACTGTACATTGGTCAGTACATTATTTACTCAATTTTAACTACATTTATGTTTTTTCTTGCCACGTGGATTAATAAATTTCAATTTTAAATTACTACACTATGGGCAATTTTTTGTTGGCTCCCTGGTGAGCTAACATCTGTTCTAGAGCCCAAGTCTCAAGACATAAGAGTTGTAACATGTGACACCAACCCAGAGGATGATGCATGTTCCGCTGTAAGCTGCCCAGTACCCTTTCCATTACCAAGAGGGAGACAACTGTTTGGCTGCCCAATATCCAGAGGAAGGAGAATCCGATAAGACGGCCCAGCTCATCCATCCCATCCTATGAGGGGGACCTCTGGTTTATTTATTATATGCGTATTAAAAGATACGCATCTGGTGAGTGCGTATTTTTATTATTTATCACCAAACCACTGGATCGTGAAGTCACTAGCAACTCCTATATTAATCACTCATCACGAACTGTCACCAATTTACTTATATTAATTTTATTATATTATATTTATATTATTTACTTTTTCTGGACTGGAGCATAATTTGTATTTATTTATAATATGATTCTATACTTTTAGCGCTGCGCTTTTTTATACATATATTGCCCAGCAGTGTCACCCATCAGTGCCCATCTGTGCCACCCAGCAGTTGAACCCATCAGTGCCACCAGTCAGTGCCACCTATCAGTGCCCATAAGTTGCTCAGTGCTGCATAATCGGTGCCTCCTCATCAATGCCCACCAGTGCCACCTCATCAGTGCCAGGCAGGGTAGCCCATCAGTGCTGCCTATCCGTGCAACCTCATCAGTGCCCATCAATGCTGCCTATCAGTGCAGCCTCATCAACGTACATCAGTGAACGAGAAAAATTACCTGTTTGCAAAAGTTTATAATAGAAACAAAGTAAAACTTTTTTTTCAAATTTTTTTTCTCTTTTTTGTTTATAGTGCAAAAAATAAAACTCCCAGTGGTGATTAAATACCACAAAAAAGCTATTTGTGTAAAAAAAAAAAAATGATAAAAATTTCATATGGGTACAATGTTGCATGACAGTCATTGGCATTGGCATTGTCATTCAAAGTGCAACAGCACTGAAAGTTGAAAATTGGCCTGGGTATGAAGGGGGTAAAAGTGCCTTGTAGGCAAGTGGTTAAGGAATATTTTTTATTGGTGAAAGAATTGATATTTATATGTGTGATTTTTGACACTTTTCATTCAATATTTGACATTTTCAAATACATCTTGTATTTACTTAAGTTAACTTAGTTACATAGTTTAGTCTAGTTGAAAAAAGACATCTGAAAAGTCCATCTAGCTCAACCGATAGTTGTTTTTGATACACCAGGTGTGTCCTGCAACTTCCCTTGGTATTCCAGCAGCTTTTTTTCTTTTGCATTAATACATATGCTGCAGGGACCACACTGACTTAGTGAGTTGGCATATTTTTACAGTTTAAACCATTTTACCTCTTTTATTAGCAATAAAAACTCACACCATGAGATAAAATACTGAATGGTTTCATGAGATAAATACCACAAATTTTGAAAAAATACCACAAATTTTGAAAAAATACCACAAATTTTGAACAAATACCACAATTTTAGAAGTGTTTTTTTGAATGGCAACTCTTAAGAGATATTTTGCCGCAGTTCTTAAAGAGGTAGGTACCGCTCTGTCAATAGAGCCCAGTGATACTAGAATCATGACTTGGGACTGTTTTTTTATTGACAGAGAATGGGAAAGTGGTCAGGATTGAAGGCAAAATGACAAGAACCAGCTGCACAACATAGAGAATTGTGAACAAAATGGTAAGTACAGATAGTTTGTCCACTGAATGACTTCCTTGGAATAAGTGTTCATTCCATCTCTGTTTTAAAACACTTAATTTTCGCCCTTTTCCATCATATTTTTATTTTTTTTCCTTTCACTGTCTCTCTAGCCTTACTAATTGAGGGGAAGGAAAGAGTGTTCACAGGTGTGTTAAAAGGAACTGCACATCTCGCACTGAGCTTGTTCACGCAAGATGTTTGTGAATAAAGTGGCTGAAACTAATTAGAGGTAAAAAGAAGTTATATAGTTTTGTTCAGTGTGCCACACGACAGCACGCATGGAGCAACAGTTACAGGGTGTATACTGCTGTGATAGATGTAAACACATTGCCCTCTTGGAAGCTTGCATTAGAGATCCAGAGGAGTAAAACACAATAATAGAGAAACTGACAACCTCGAAAGACATCTTCTGCTCACTAAACAAATGGTTAATTGGGTAGATGTGAAGGATGGAGGGGTTAGTCAAGATGATGATGGGGTATTGTAGTGTAGCACCCTCCTAGTTAGGTGCTGGGATGTGTATAGTTGGGTTAAGTATAGCTGTGTTTCACTGCTTACCAGAGAGGCTAGCAGGTAAATTCAGTGTGGTATTCCGCTTAACAGAGTGCTGAGATTGGTTAGTTAGATCATGCTGCTCTGGTGCTGTTGAAGTTGGCCTGCCTGTCTTCAGTAAGCTGAGTGAGGGGAGCTGTCTACCAAAGCTTTCTCTGGTATCACTGGAGGGTTTCGCTTGGAAGATTGGACAGAGGCAAGCACTTTGTCCTTGGGCCTTCTGAATACTGACCTTGTGGAATTTGGGGACACTGTGTGCTTGCTCCCTCCCCCCTGGTGCTTGATAGTCAATGTGGGTCTGGAAAAAGGGAACGCTAGTGTTCTGAAGAGCTTGTCCAAGTGTTGTTTCTACAAAGGACTTTGCTCAGTTACATTACTGGCTTATACCTGAGGAGCTGAGCCCTGTAACTACTACTACTGATAAAAGGAACTTTGCTCACTCCTAAAACTACCAGTTGCTATATGTTACAAGAGAAGTCTGCTATCTACTGTCAGCCAAGACTTCATAAGTGTTCAACCAAAAGATCAACTAGATGTCCTCAGTGTGAACAGTTCTAATTTTGCAGTATCCTACTACAATTCCCCATCCCTATCCCCAGTTCTACAAAAAAATTCCAAAACAAAACATCCCCTAGACTGGTCATTGAAGACAAGAAGTGGAAGTGTGTGTGTGTGTATTTAGCTGAATAAATACACTGTGCCTGGCTGCTGGGCAAAGCAAGGGAAAGCCCGGGGGAAACATTCAAGCGGCTCCTTCGGGGGTAACGCTACAGTGTTAACAGGTTACTAATGATAGAGGCTTTCAGAAAAGGAAACTAGTCCTGTGTTTCAGCACCCAAACAATTGTGCTAAGTTGCAGGAATTTTGTTTCTAACAGACTGTTAAGGTGCCCAAAACATATACTACTTGATTAAAATTACATGAGTTTATTAATACATAAGTTTTTTGTGTTCTCATCCATGATAGTACAAAATTAAAAGGTCTGTCCTGCATAAATCATCATAGCTCCCCAATATATAGAGTGCCCCTTGAACTCTAGCTAAACAATGATACATATACATTAACCACTTGCCATCCAGAGGATTTACAACCCTTTAATGACCAGGCCTCTTTTTGCTTTCTTTCAGTGGTATTTGATCACCTGTGCTCTTTTTATTTTTCGCACTATAAACAAAAAAAGACCAAAACTTTTGAAGAAAAAACGATATTGATTACTTTCGGCTATAAAAAATACATAGTAAACTGAAAGTTAGTCATACATTTAGGCCAAAATGTATTCTGCTATATGTTGTTGGTTAAAAAAATCCCAATAAGTGTATATTGATTGCTTTGTGTAAACGTTATAGCATCTACAAACTTTGGTATAGATAATGGAATTTACACAGCTTTTACTTTCTGACTGCCCATCACATTTCTTGAGGTGCTAAAATACCAGAACAGTACAAACACCCCCAAATTACATCTTTTCAGAAAGTAGACACCCTAAGCTATCTGCTGAGAGGCATATTGAGTCCATGGAAGATTTTTTTTTTTCTACAAGTTTTTGGCAAATAATGTAACATACAAGTAAGATTTGAGTAGCTGAGATGTGACATAAATATAAAGCTTTGAGTAGCTAAGATGTGATCTGTAGAAAATATGACCGTGTAGGTTTAGCTCATTCCATGGTAATATAAGATGTGTTCAGAGTTCAGTCAGAGACAGATGGTCACCAATTAGCATTACCAATTAGCATCTGAATGGACAGAGCTTCCTCTGGAAGGAGGTGACACCTGGGTGCTAATAAGATTTGTCACCTAAATATTAGACATTTCCCCTTCATAGACAGCAGGGGACCAAGAGCTGGCTCCAAGGTGTCTGCTGAGCATGAATTAGATCAGCAGATCAAAGGAATAGATTTAATCTCTCATAAAAGCTAAAATATTAGTGTCAGCGACCAACTGGCCGTAGCCTCTAGCAGCCCACTGGCCGGAATCCCCCAGGGCGCGGAGTCTAAACCTCAGTCTGTTGGTTCACCAGAGCCCCTGATGGTGGGGATGGACTTGAAGCAGCCTGAGACCAGGTCGCGACCCCCGAGGAACACCAGCTGTGGTAGAGGCGGAAGCCAATGGCGTAGAGCAGGTGAGAGCCAGACGTGAAGAGGTATGCGTGGTCAGACGGGCCGGGTCAGTAACAGCGGAGCAGACAGTGCAGAGCGGCAGGCAGAAGAATAACAGGTCACAAGCAGGGTTCAGTAACGGGAGATTAGGCAATCAGGAACAGGTAGAGAATAGTCAGGACGTAGCCAGGGGTCAGAGCAGGAGAAGGCAGCAGTATCAGGACAGGCTTGGGTTGGCAACAAGGTATCAGGAACACAGGAGTAATCAGGAACACAGGAACAGGACAAGACCAGAAGGCAATTTGGAGATGCACAGCGCAGGTTTAAATAGGCCGCCTAGTGCGCATGCGCGGCCACGATCGCCTAGGATTCAGTGCTCGCTGGATCGGACGAGTCGACGCTCTGCGCATGTGCGCACCGCCGAGGCACCAGGATCCCTGACAATTAGTTGCAAAGAGATGAAAATACTTCCTTCTGATTGGGCACTCTGTGGGCTACATCTGCATGTAAAAACCATATTTGTGGCCTATGTAGAATGCCAGAAAAATGCAGGAAATGGTTATGTGGCGCCGGATTGTGAGAGCTGAACAGTGATTGGTACTGTTGCGATCGGACTGATGCGCTGGTGTCGGAAATTCAGTCCCTGACTTGGTGATTTAAATCGTTCCTGGTTCAATCAAGTTTGGGCATTTCAGCACCCAGAACGTCCTGTGGGCTGGTACGGGAAAACCCCATAGGGTTGATTGGCCAAGGACTCATGTCCAGCCCACGTCCATATTCCCATAAATTGAGGACTTGAGGTATGGACATTTTGATTCGTATGGAGCCCGTTCTATTTGACTGACGGATCATAGACTTTCTATGACTTGCTCCAGTAGCAGGATAAATCTTGGTAAAAGTTTTATTTCTGTTTTTATTCCCTTTTATTTTATAGCCAATTGTGTGTCTTTTATTTTATAGCCAATAGCCAACTTTGTACATATTTTATGCACTGCCCACTTTGGGATATTAAATCATAAAATTAATAAGTGACTTCTGGGTATTTAAGCACGGGCTCATATCTTCGGAGAGATTAGATTGTGTTGTATTTTAGTGTCTTTAAATGCTCGGTCAAGTGCATTGCCTATCTGTATGCAATTGCACTGCGTGTTGGCAGATTGCGTGCAGATTGTAAAGGTAGCAGATCTGCCAGACGGAGATCTGTGTGTGTGTGTGTGTGTATAGTGTCCCAACAGACCCTTCTGTGGATAAACTGTTGGGTGGTGGCAAGCTACCGTTTGTGGTGTGTCTGGTGTGAAGGTGTGTGGACAGTGGAAGAGTGATTAACACCGAGGTTCTGCCTTGTAGGATAGCTGGAGGAATCCTAGAAGGGTGTGTGATTTCTGGGCTGCTCCTCAACCCTAATTAGTGCACCAGATTGTATGTAAGATTTGTGTCTGCCCGTGTGGGGTTGGTCGGCTGGATTGGAGTGGAGTCTCCCTCCAGTGGTGGCCAAGAGGTAGTGCGGGCTGTAAAAGTATATCACGGCTGGTCTTATATACTTGGATATATTCAGATTACGTCTCCCTTATTCCCTCTTACCCCAAGTCACGGCCACACGTGCGCGCCTCGGTTAGCTAGTCGTTGTGGGCATGTGCATGTGAGGTGAACCGTGACAGATAAAAACATTTTTTTATACACAAAGTTGTCATTTACAGTGAAGGAAATAAGTATTTGATCCCCTGCTGATTTTGAATGTTTGCCCACTCACAAAGAAATGATCAGTCTAAAAATCGAATGGTAGGTATATTGTAACACTGAATATTTATCATATTCCTTGGGGTGTCTACTTTCCAAAAAGTGGTCATTTGGGGTGGGGGGTTCTATCCTTGCATTTCAGGGCCTCTGAAACTGTGATAGGTAGTCAGGAAGTGTAATGAGGAAATAAAGCCCTTTAAAAGCCTGAGGGTACTTATTGGATTTTGGGGTCCTGTACTTGGCTAGACTGCCAAAAAGTATCTCACATGTGGCACCCCCATACTCGGGAGAAGTAGCAGAATGTATTTTGGGGTAATTCCACATATACCCATGGCATGTGTGAGCAATAAATCATTTAAGAGACAATTTTGTTTAAAAAAAAAATAAATTTTTGGGTCAATTTCTAAAAACTTGTGGTAAAAAAATAAACTCTTCTATTGACTCAGCATGCCTCTCAGCAAATAGTTTGGGATGTCTACTTTCCAAAAAGGGGTCATTTTGGGGGGTGGGGGCATTTTATGCCCAGCATTAGAAGTTTATGCCACACATCACTCACTCTTCTAATCACCTGAAGACCAAGCCTTTTCTGACACTTTTTGTTCCCATTAAAAAATCATTATTTTTTGATAGGAAATTACTTTGAACCCCCAAACATTATATATTTTTTAAAAGTAGACACCCTAGTGAATAAAATGGTGGGTGCTGCAATTTTTTATGTCACATAATACTCGCGCAAATATTTTGAAAAAAAAATACACTTTTTTTACTTTTAATGCACAAAAACATAATATATTGGCCAATTATTTGGTAACATATAAAAGATGATGGTATGCCGAGTAAATGGATACCAAACATGACATGCTTTAAAACTGCGCATGCCCCGTGCAATGGCGACAAACTGCAGAAATTTTTAATATCCATAGGCAACGCTTTAAAAGCCTTTACAAGCTACCAATTTAGATGTACAGAGGAGGTCTAGTGCTAGAATTACTGCCTTTGATCTGACATTCGCGGCGATACCTCACATGCATGGTGCAACTGCTGTTTATATACCGGCACAGGGTAAGCACTCGCACACGGGGGGGGAAGTGGGGGGTTAAGCGAGGGTGCTTTTTTTTTTTTTTTTTAAGTTATGTAGATTTTTTTACTTATTTTTACACTGACCCATTTATTTATTTATTTTTTATAACTTCTAATGCTATCACAGGGAATGCAAATATCCCCATATAACTTCAAGGGGCATTGTCATATATTCTTTTTTGAGAAATCTGGGGTCTATCAGACTCTAGATATCTCCTCTGTCCTTACATTATCTAATCTCACCAAGATCGGTGTGATGCTTTTCCCAATTTACAAATGGCGCTGTTTATATCCTGCGAAACTGAAGTGATGAAATACTCATAGCTTCCGATTTCTTAGACAATAGAGATGATTGGCACCATTCTGGTCTCCAATCAGCTCTATGGTCAGCTGACAGAAACACTGGCTGCATTCTCAGGTTCCCTCAATGGCACGGGACTGCCCGAGAAGACCGTGGAAGGCAGCGGGGGAGAAGGGGCATCGTCTCCCCCTGCTTGTAAAAGCAATCCTGCAGCTAAATGGCCACTAGGATTTCTTTTACATGAAAGCTGATCGTGGTTGAAAAAAGCGATACTAGGATAATGCCTGCAGCTGTAGGCATCATCCTGGTATAAGTCCAGTGATGTACCAGTACGGCGCTGGTCTTTGTTGGGTATATATGCTATGTTCCTTTTTTTTTTTTTGTATGCAGCCTGTGGGCTAAATGAAAAAAGAGAAGAAACCTGTGCCAGAAAAAGTGTGAGGTATGCTCACCATTAGAATTAACTGCCCTGCATCCACCTACTTCTAATGAGGGGCACACATTAGGTCGCATGATGTCACATGCGCCAATTCCAAGATTGTACAAATGTCTAAATAGTGGCACCCTTGAATAAAAAGTGCTACCCCATATGAAAATTGGATGACACCAAGTACCAAACTATCCTGCCACTGCTCCCCATGTATTCTGGGCATCCAGGGGGCTCCACGTGACTATCTTTTCCCTTGTAAATCCAAAACTTATATGTATAGTCTGTTGGCCTCTCACAGATCTAATACATCTTGACCCCATATCTGGCACGCTTGCTGGGGAGAAATTGTTTGAATGCAAGGTGGCCAGAAAAATTAATGAGGGACTAATCAAAGCAGATGTTTTGCTGGGGAGTATAGACATCTGCAAATTTTGGGTTAAGGTGATTGACAAGAGGGTCTAATTTTGTGGAGCCAGTCAAATTCAGGGTCACCACTAGGACGACAGAGTGTATTGTCGTTGAAATGCATAAAACACAATGTACTCTCATATCTATGCCTGGCCATGGTAGCAGAGAACATGGGCATATGATGAATCGAGTCTGTGGACCCATACAACCGCAAATCATTTGTTTTAGTAATGCCCATGTTGAGGGTTAGGCCCAAAAAAAATGTAATTTTGGAAACCGAAATGGTCTGGCAAGGTTAAAATTCGGGTTGCCGGCAATAAATTGTTGTGCATATAAATTGCTTTGATCCACAATCAATGCATACAGATCTTCTGTGAAAAACAGCTCCAAAAAATCAAGGGGAGTAGTTAAATTTTGTTGTTTCCACCTGAATTCCCGGTTGGGCAGTGAATGGGGGAAGTATGGGTACTGATTCTGTGAACGCTGCTGTTTTGTGTGCAATTTATCAAATGACAGTGACCTACTGACATTGACACTGGCACTTGCTGGGGGAGAAAAGGAGGGTAAGCGCAGGGGCTAAACGCAGGTGCTGGCAGGTACTGGGGCTGATCCCGCAAGCGCTGTATTTTTGGGGACACTATACTAATGTGAACACTGGTATAGTGCCGATCTGATCAAATATATTGATCCGTTCAGACACTATATTAGCAGTGGAGGTTTATTGTGTATGAGCGTGTTCCTGGCAATCAAGGGGTTAAATGTGATTACTGGTGTACTGACGGACAATCTGGCGCTATCTGGGAGGAGCGTGAAAACCATGGGAGTGTGAATCACGTATATATACATGATTTTGCTCACCCGTGCCGCCCTGTAGCAGTATTTCTGCTATAGGGCGGTCAGGAAGCGGTTACAGAAGCGGTTTGTAATGGCACTGCGTTACTTTAACTGACAATTGCGCGGTCATGCAGCACTGCACCCAAATTAAATTTAAGTCCTTTTTTTCCCCATGAATTGAGCTTTCTTTCAATGGTATTTGATCACCTGTGCATTTTTTTTTTTTTTTGCGCTATGAAAAAAAAGGACTGACAATGTTTGAGAAAAAAAACTATATTTTGGACTTTTTGCTATAAAACATGTGCAGTAAAAAAATTAAAAAATCTAATTTCGTCATAAATTTCGGCCAAAATGTATTCTGTGACATGCCTTTGCTAAAAAAATCCCAATACATGTAAATTAAAAAGTGAAAATTATAGCATCTACAAATGACGGTATAGATACTGGAATTTTTTATTTATACTAATAATCAGCGACTTATGGCGGGACTGCAGCAGACATTCTGACACTGGGGGGAACTGACTTGGGGTCACTGACATCCCCAGTGACACCAATACAGTGATCAGTGCAAAAAATAATCACTGACACTGTACTAATGGCACTGGGGAGGAAGGGGTTAACATTTGGAGGCAATCAAAGAGTTAACTGTGTGATGGGAGTGTTTTACTAGAGGCAGAGGGGGTGTGCTTCACTGTAAGCACACTGGTCGGGATAGCTGTGCTCAGCCATCCCGATCAGTGAGCCCAAACTGACAAGGAGGAGGGTTGCATTGTAAACAATGCAGCCCTCCTCCCTGTTAGTGTTTGCCGGTAATCACAGGGCTCCGGCGGGTAATCACCGGCCAGGACTCGGTGATTGACACAATCCGCGGCGCGGGTAGGGTGGTCGCGTGCGCCCCCTACCCAGAAATGCAAAATTGTCTATATATATATATATATATATATATATATATATTGCGCAGCGGTGCCGCCCTGCCGCAGTAACAGTACTGTGGCTGGTCGGCAAGTGGTTAAAGTATAACTGAAAGCAAAACTTTTTTTTAGTTTTGGACAGAATGAAGATGGATTAGAATACCTGTCAGGTTTTTATTGTCCATCTACCCATGTTATGGAGATTCCCTCTCTCTATTTGTCCTGTTTAGCATTATCATTAAAAGACTTGGGGGACCCCAAGATATTCCCTTAATTTGCAGGGATTTCCTCTATATCTATGAAACAGGAAGTGAAGGGAAATCCCCTCAATTTAACACAGATGGCTAAAAAAATAACTGACAGAATATGATCCTCCCTTACCCGAGCCAAAAAGAAAAAAAATGCTTACTTTAATGATACACATACCAGTACATCATTTAAACTTCTTGCCAACCGCAGATAGCCGTATGACGGCTACACTGCGGCCGGCCAGTTCTGGGAGGGCGTCATATGACATCCTCCCAGAACGCGCTCTCCTGCGTGCCCTGGGGGCGCGCAACCGGCGATCTCCGTGATCGCTGGTTCCTACGGACACAGCTGATCACGTGATGTGGTAAAAGGCCAGTCACAGCGGCATTTTACCACGTGATCAGCTGTGTCCAATGACACGCTGATCACCGGGAAATGCAATTGCCGGTTCTCGGCTGCACGTTCCTCACGCTGTCAGAGCGCGAGGAGAGTACTGCCGAGAACCGGCAGTTGTCAGAGCAGGGATCGGCACTGATGATCAGTGCCCAGCAGTGCCACCCACCAGTTCCGCCCACCTGTGCCCAGCAGTGCCGCCCACTAGTGCCCAGCGGGGCCACCCACCAGTGCCAACCAGCAGTGCCACCCACCTGTGCCCAGCAGTGCCACCCACCTGTGCCCAGCAGTGCCACCCACCTGTGCCCACCAGTGCCACCCTGCAGTGCCCATGAATGCAGTGCTGCCAGTCAGTGCCACCAGTCAGTGCCCAGAGGTTGTGCAAGTCAGTGCCCATCAGTTGCATCAGTCAATGCCTAGCAGTGCCACCAGTCAGTGCCCAGCAGTGATGCCAGTCAGTGCCACCTATCAGTGCTGTCTATACTGATAATGATACAGTGCCGCCTATCAGTGCCACCTATCAGTGCCGCCTATCACTAATGAGGTGTCACGGATAGGCAGCACTAACTATCAGTGCCGCCTATCCATGCCACCTCATTAGTGTTGCCTATCAGTGCTGCCTATCAGTGCCCATCAGTGCTGCCTCATCAACGCACATCAGTGAAGGAGAAAAATTACCTGTTTGAAAAATTTTATAATCGAAACAAAAAAAATGTTTGGTGTTTTTTTTCAACTTTTTTGCACTTTTTTTGTTTATAGCGCAAAAAGTAAAGTGCTCAGCGGCAATTAAATACCACCAAAAGAAAGCTCTATTTGTGAGAAAAAAATTATAAAAATTTCATATGGGTACAATCCTTCATGACCGCACAATTGTCAATCAAAAAGCGATAGCGCTGAAAGCTGAAAACCGGCCTGGTAAAGAAGGGGGTATAAGTGCCCGGTAGGCAAGTGGTTAAACATCATGTGAGTAAGCTGGGATGTTCAGGGAAGCCAAAATGTCATTGCATTTAGTGGGAGTACCGCAATTCTTCAGGAAGACATAGGGAGACTAAGCATTTTTTTTTTTTTAATTTAAGTATTTTATTGCTTTCAAATCACCGTAATAAATGTACAAAAGCTAATAAAACAGTATACATTACACATTTCTGTCATAACACTCCCCAGAAATAACCTTAATCTCAGTGACCTTTTACCCCTCCCTTTACCTATCCCCCCCCCCACCCTTTGATTATGGATTTTTAACTTCATTCTAGAAATCCTGAACCTTAGATATTACTGGTATTATACTGTACTATATTTATCCCCTTTCCCTTCTTTTCCTTATTTCACATATTCTAGGTATACCTCTGAATTTTTAAACTGTACCCACTTTTCCCAACTTGTACGAAATACCTCCATTTTATCTTCCTCCATATGGTACAGTTCCTCCATTCTATATATCATCTCTACTCTTTCTATCCAATCCTTTATTTTCGGTGCCTGTTGTTCGACTAAGCACTCTAAATTTGAATGAAGTAATATACTATTATACTACATCAAAACAGTAAACAAATAAATAACAAGACATACGTACAACAATAAACACTACCTGTATGCCAGTAAACCCACAGAAGCAGTGGACAAAATCTGGGACTCCCCCAACAGGGGCAAGCCAGGGGGAAAAGCAGAGAGATGTTTTACACAGAAAAGTGATTGGCCGGTAAAGTGTATACAAATGTGCATTTGAAATAAAAAGAAAAATAATTATTGTATACCTATTTGACCAATAAAATCATTCACAGAAACCAAGCATTGATCCTAAACTGAGAAGAGAAGGTTGATCCAAAAGGTGCATAGGATAATAACCTCTACACCTCTATAAAGAAAAAGAAAGGGGAGAGACAAGAAGGCTAATATTGGCTAAAAACAAACTCCTCCCACTAAAGCCTCCTAAATGAAAAAAAAACTGACAAAGTATTTCAAACATAGAACTCTCTAATATAGTTATAAATAGCAGGGCCACAAAGGTTAAATGCAACAATAGGGAGATAAATGGCATGGGCAGGGACAGATGGAACCAACTGAGACAAAGAAAAATATATGCATACATACATTAAGCAACAATCACATACTAATATCCCCTGTCCAGCCATAGCAACTCCCCACCTTAGGTTAGGACAGACCGCAAAACAATCAACCAACTTCAGAGCCAGAATGTTACAGAGACGTACACAAACGTCCCCACATCAACCATGGCCAAGGGAAAATGTGATAATTTCCCCTCCAAGCTCACCCTTGTGTTATATTGCACTCTCCCCAAAAGGGCACCCATGCCAGTCTCCCATCACTGGCATGGTCTCCACAGCCAGAACACAATAGTGTTCACACTCTGCTACTGCAGCAACTGTATCTTCCAGGTGTTGACTTGTCTTTGCACTTGCTGATCCCTAGCAGTTTCCTCAAGATGATGAAGCCTTGAACTATTCTCAGTTCTCATACACCTGCACAATCGGCAAGTATGGACAACATCAAAAGATGGACCCCGGGTTGGAGGCTTCATCCCACTCAATAATCAACAAAGCATTTGGGCTACAGGACTTATACCAGGATTTACCAATCCCACTGAAAAATTAAAGGCCCATTTTCTCTTAATGAGGCACACCTGGGCCCCTCAGCCTGCATTAGTGAAAAATTCTGGGTGACACCAAATCTTCTCTACACATGATGCAGCCCATACACATGCACATACCTCCCTCTGTTTTGACCCTAAAGGCAGAACACATAAACTCATACCCTTTGCTTTGGCACTTCTGTGCCTGCTATCACCTACATTAAAGAGGAATTCTGTTCCTTTCCTTAATGGGTGTAAGGTGTAAAGGAGGGTTATAAACTCGTCAGTTTTTTTTATTGCCACCTGTCTCCCATTGGAGAGATTTCCCTTCACTTTCTGGCCCATAGCCAAAACCAAAATCCTCCAAAGTAAGGGGATCTGGGTGCGTCCTCAGCGTCATCAGAACAAGTGTCCCCTATGGAAGATTTCCCCTCTATATTTAGTGTTCTGATGTCAACCCAAAATCAGCAGATTAGATGGCCGCATTGTAGGCCTGCTCCTCGGCTGCTTGACACATTGGCTGATTTTCCAGCCCTCAGGGGGGGTTGCTTGTCCTCCCTCCAGCCCCTCCTAGCCCCCTGTCCCCCGCTTTCCCGATGGGCAAGAAGTCAGCGGCCTACGCGCCTCCAGCACCCAGCAGGCCTCACTGGAATTTCGTTGCCTACATGCCAGAGACTGTGTCTGAAGCCACTGCCTCGATTTCGGGTCCACCGGAGGCCACATCTGACGCCCCAGCTTCAAGTACGGGTCTTTCGCCGGAGGCCGCAACTGAAGCTCCGGCCTCAACTTTGGGTCCCGCGCCTCCGCTACCCTCGGGTGGGCTGGATCTCAGCAGTGATGATGACCAGGCATCAGAGGATTCCCTGAAGTCCCCCACTCCAGCTCTGAGGGATGCTGAGCTCCTGCGCCTCTTCAAATCTATGCTCAAGTCAGAATTATCCTCCGCTACTTACAAGCTGGCCGACCGTCTTTTGCGAGAAATTCGGGAGTTCAGCAATAGGACGAACGATCTTGAGGATAAAATGGACGCTTCGGCCACGGTCATTGACCATGGTCATTGAAAGTCACTAACAGGATGTGTGTGACCTCAAGAAAGAATTGGTGGACACGCTGCTCCGGCTTGAGGATTTCGAAAAACCGTTCAATTTGCAATTTTTCAACCGGCAATTTGCGATGAAGGGGTATCCCAGAAACTGTAACAGATCTCGCCTCAACCGCTACCACTCTGTTTCAGGAGCTGACGCCCACCATTCCCATTGACCGGCTCCAATTTGACCGCATACACCATGCATTGGGCCCCAGACGACCGGATGTGCTCCCAAGGGACATTATCATCAAGTTCACTTACTATCGCACTAAGGAAACTATCCTCTTGGCGGCCAGAAACAACCCAGACTTCAGATTCCAGGGGCATCGTTACCAGCTCTTCGCTGACCTCTCCGAGACCACTCTTCAGAAGCACCACCAGTTGAAGCCCTTCACTTCGGTCCTGGTGAACCACAGAATTAAATACATCTGGGGCTTTCCATTCCGCCTCACCTTCAACTACCAGGGCCGCAGCCACTCTGTTGCCGGAGAAGGCCCACTCTCTTCTGGAATCTTTACACCTTCTTTCCCCAGGAGGCGCTACGCAGAGCCCAGCTCATTCATCCGGATCCCCGGTGAGGCCACTTCCTCTGGGAGCGGTCATCCAACAGTAAGAGGGCCCTCCCTCAGACCCCTCTATGATCAAGTCCGTCCTGCTCTTCTCCGGGCTGAAGATGTATTTTGGACTTCCCAAGTTGTGTTTCACCATTGGACTCTCCTGACGAGACTGTGAGTTTGGCCCTTAGAGCATTCCCAGTTTGTTAGTGTTCCAGGTTGGGCCTGATCCGGCCTGTTCCCTTGGGTTCCATCCTCAAGAGGGGGGGGGCTCCCCCTTGACTTGCGGATTATGACTTTTTGCTGTTGCGGCCTACCACAGGTCTGGGTGATGTTGTTCGGGTTCCGGTTGGTGGAATGGGCTGATGATTCCCTCGGGCTCCAGGGTGGGAGGTTGGCCTGGGTAGACCCAGGTTGGGTGTTGGTCCTACTGGGAGGTTGGTGGGGGACAACTTGTGCAGTGTTGTGGGGTACCATGGCGGCCTGTAGTCATCCTCCCGGAGGGGGTTGGCCCCTAAGTTTAGCTGGGTTTCTTTGGGGAGGTCACCGCAGATGTTCTCTCTTCTGGGACTGATATTTTTATTACTTTGGTACCCTGTTATATTGTGTTTATTGCCTTTTTGCCCCCTGATGTTCTGGTGTTTTCATTTGCAGCCATGTGTCCAGTGGTAGAGCCACCCCCAACTGGTATCCTTCAAGTGTAGTATGCACGTCACCATTGGCGTGATACGATTGTACTGTTGTACATACTTCTTGTGTCATTTTCTTCTTTTCTTTTCCTCTCTGGTTTTTCTGATTTTATGCAGGGTTTTGGGACACCATGGTCCGATCGTCATTGGGAGTGGAAATTGTTGGCTGACTTATGCTTTTCCTGCTGAGCGTGATGTGCTGATGCCACCATGGTCTCACCCCTTTTGAAAGTACATTCACAAAATGTTTTTTTCATCACCTCAACACGCAACAAATTGGTATTGTACAGGAGACCAGATTTTCTCAGTCCTCCGCCCCACGGTATCTTTCACCTCATTATCCCATTTTTTACACGGCCTCGGCTCCTGAGAAATGCCGGGGTGTACTGATAGCTTTCAAACGCAATCTCCCCTTTGTCTGTGCTCGGAATATAGCGGACCCCAAGGGCAGGTATTTGCTTCTGCAGGGCACCCTCTGGGACCATGAGGTTACTTTTGTCTCTTACTATGTGCCCAATCGCTTTCAGCATAAATTCTTTTCTCATTTTTGCACCATCGTTTCCCAACACTCCAAGGGTCTTCTTCTTTTGGGAGATTCAAATGTTACCTTGGATTTCACATTAGATAGGCGCTATGCCCGGGGGGGCAGCCCCTTCTCACGACTTTGTGCTAGAGGAACGTATGCACTCTCTTTTACGGACAGCAGGCTGGCAGACGTCTGGAGGGAACTTCACCCAACTGAGCACGACTTTACATTCTATTCCAATCCTCATGACAGTTTTTGTAGAATTGACCATATATTCATGCATGTCCAGCAGCTTCCCTTGGTCAGGCGGATATCTATTCCCTCCTCGCCCTGGTCGGACCATGATCCCCTGGTACTCCTCCTTGCCCTCTGAGGTTACCTGCCAACAAATAGAATTTTTACGGAAAACTCGGGATCTGTCTCTTAGGCAGTGCCCCTGTGGAAGACGTATAAAGCCACTGTGCAGGGTCATGTTATACAGCTGGTTTGGAAGCAGGAGCGAGAGCACCAACTTTTGGAGTTTCATTCTCAACTGGCCTCTGCGGATGCTCGTTGGAAGTCATTTCCATCTGCGGCCCATAAATGCACACGGGACTCTCTGGCTGCAGAGTCGGACCTACTTGCTTCTTCGGAGGCGGAACGGGCCCTGTGTTGGACCAAACACAAATTTTTATTCCTGTGCTAATAAGCCGGATCCGATGCTGGCAGGAAACTCAATTCTGTAGGGAAACCCCATAAACCGATCCGATTGCGACTTCCCACTGGTGGCTGTACTTCTAGTCTCCAGCAGATTGTTTCCTGTTTCGCTGACTTCCTGTCGCGCCTTTACGCTAAACCAGATCATTCTTCCAAGATCTCAGACTTCCTGGATTATATGAAGCAGCACAGATGGCCCTCAATGCCGGTGTCACCGTATCGGAAGTGCTCCAAGCTATCAAATCTCTACTGTCCACCGCGGCCTTAGGTCCAGGCGGCTTTTCTGGTCTCTATTATAAGAAATTTGCAACCTTGTTGGTGCCTTTCTTGGCTGACTATTTCAATGAGTAATGACAGGGCCCTTTGCCCTGTCTAGACGCGCTTGATTCCTAAAACGACCAATGATGTGCAGGAACCGCAAGCCTTCCGGCCCATTTCTCTTTTTAATGAAGACCTGAAGATATTGGGCAAGATCCTTAGTCTTCATATCAATAAATATTTGCATAGTCTGGTCCACAGGGACCAAGTAGGTTTCATCCCTGGGAGGCAGGCGAGTGATAAAGTTCGTAAGGTGGTCCATCTTATACATTTTCTAGACAGCGGAAAATCCCAGGATTCTCACTGTCCTTAGACATATATAAAGCCTTTGATTCTCTATCCTGGGAATATACACGGTTTGTGCTGTCTCGTTGGGGTTTCGGGGTTGTGGCCATCGTGGTGATGTATTGCATATCTGGTGGTCATGCCCGAGACTCTTTCGTTTTTGGTCTCATGTGTTTGGCCTCCTTTTCACCTTGTTTCATCTCTCCATACGTCGGGATTCTCGGTATGCTTTGCTTCATTGTCCCATACTGGGCCTCTGGGCTCACCATAAGAAGTTGGCTTCCTATTTGTTTTTGTCAGCCACTAGAACAATTGCTCAGGCATGGAAGAGCCCGTTTGTCCCTCTTTAGGGGGTGGAGGACCGTATGACCACTATGATGCTCAATGAACAGATGTCAAGTATCTGTAACAACTCCCAACAGAAATCCTTGAAAATATGGGTGCCGTGGTTGCAATATGCTTTTCCCATGCTCCCCCCAGCTAGTCTGGGGTTGTGATGTTGCTCGGTATTGGTGTTCTCGGACCCCTGCTCTTGGTCTTGTTATCTTTTTCCTTTTGTACTCCTCTTTCCTTTTTTCTTTTTCTGTTTGTTTTTGGTGTGGCAGTGGATAGCTGCCTTTAGTTTGAGTTACTGTTGGTTTTATACTAATGTTTTTGTCATTTATGTGCAATTGATAGCCCCTGCGTGGGCGTGTTTTGTTGCTCCTGTCTTAACCACTTGCCTACCAGGCACTTATACCCCCTTATTTACCAGGCCAATTTTCAGCTTTCAGCGCTGCCGCACTTTGATTGACAATTGCGCGGTCATGCAACATTGTACCCATATGAAATTTTGATCATTTTTTTCTCACAAATAGAGCTTTCTTTTGGTGGTATTTATTCTCCACTGGGCACTTTACTTTTTGCGCTATAAATTAAAAAATTGCAAAAAATTTGAAAAAAAAAAAAAAGTTTCTTTGTTTCTATTATAAAATTTTTCAAACAGGTAATTTTTCTCCTTCACTGATGTGCGTTGATGAGGCAGCACTGATGGGCACTGATAGGCGGCACTGATGGGCACTGATAGGCAGCACTAAAGGGCACTCATAGGCAGTACTAATGAGGTGGCACGGATAGGCGGCACTGATAGGCAGCACTAATGAGGTGTCACGGATAGGCGGCACTAATATGCAGCACTGATAGGCGGCACTGATAGGTGACACTGATGATGGGTACTGATAGACGGCACTGACTGGCATCACTGCTGGGCACTGACTGGCACAACCGCTGGGCACTGACTGGTGGCACTGACTGGCAGCACTGCTGGACTGCACTGGTGGGTGGCACTGGTGGGCAGCACTGGTGGGTGGGCACAGGTGGGTGGCACTGCTGGGCACTGACTGGTGGCACTGACTGGCAGCACTGCTGGACTGCACTGGTGGGCAGCACTGGTGGGTGGGCACAGGTGGGTGGCACTGGTGGGCACAGGTGGGTGGCACTGGTGGGCACAGGTGGGTGGGCACAGGTGGGTGGCACTGCTGGGCACAGGTAGGTGGCACTTCTGGGCACAGGTGTGTGACACTGCAGAGTGGCACAGGTGGGTGATCTGCTGGGCACAGATGGGCGGAGCTAGTGGGCGCACTGCTGGGCACAGGTGGGCGGAACTTGTGGGTGGCACTGCTGGGCACCGATCATCAGGGCACTGATCATCAGTGCCCTGATGATCGGTGCCGATCCTTGCTCTGACAACTGCCGGTTCTCGGCAGTACTTTCCTCATGATCTGACAGCGTGAGGAAAGTGCAGCCGAGAACCGGCACTTGCATTTCCCTGTGATCAGCGTGTCATTGGACACCGCTGATCACGTGGTAAAAGGCCGGTATGATTGGCCTTTTACCACATCTCGTGATCAGCTGTGTCCGTAGGACACAGCGATTATGGAGATCGCCGGGTGCGCGACCCAGGAGAGGGCGTTCTGGGGGGACATCATATGACGTCCACCCAGAACTGGCCGGCCGCAGTGCAGTCGTCATTCGGCTATCTGCGGTCGGCAACTAGTTAAACTGTTTATAAATTAATAAAAACATTGAAATACAAATAGAAAGACTGGATCTCCCTAAAAGGGGCTCAGATAGCACTAAATACTGGCAGGTGTTCTAATCCCTGTTAATTCTATCCAAAACTAAAAGAAGTTTTGCCTTTTGTTACACTTTAAGATATATATGTGGAGCTGAAGCGCTGACACTGTGACCTAACTAAATGAATGCTAGTAGTTCATAGCTGTGTGGTACATTTTCCTCATTAGGCCCTGGAGGGAGCACCCAGATTTACAGCCCATGAGTGGCTGAAGCTAAGACCCAGGTGGGTCCATCAAACCTGGGTGTTGGCAGGGGCGTCCCTAGGGTTGTGTCACCCGGTGCGATAACACTTGGTGACACCCCCTCCGACGCTCCCTGCAGAATGTATCTGATCTGCGGATTGAGCATAATGGATCGGACTCCGATCCATTATGCTCCCCAATCCGCAGATCGGACTCCGATCCATTATGCTCCCCAATCCGCAGATCCGATCCATCCTTCGGGATCGTCGGCCTGCAACCTGTACAGGGTGACACCGGACCTGCTCTACAAAAAGGTAAGTTGTAAAGAAAGCCGACGATCCCCGCAGGATGGATCGGAAAAGGCTGCAAGGGTTGAGACAGTAATTACAATAAGGGTATTTAACTACCCTGAAATTAACTGACATAATGGCACTGTTGGAACAATAAAGGGGGCAGACATTTTTAAAACAATTACAAGACAATGTCCTGGTACAGTTTATAGAAACATAAATAATGCTCTGCTGGACCTGGTAATCTCATACCATGCAGAATTTATCACTAATGTTCATATAAAATAACATCTGAGTACCAGTGTCCATAACATGATTTAATTTAATGTAAGCTGGAAACAACAACACATACTGAAAAGAAAAACACTTGATTTTAGGACAGCAAATTTTTCAAGGTTGAGAGCTGCTCTTCATGATTTAGACTGGGAGGGAATATTGTTATCAAAGAACACAGAACAGAAATGGGAATGTTTCAAATCAACTGTATGCAAACACACTGTAAAATAAATTTCCATGGGCAATAAGTTCAAAAGGCTAAACATAATACCTATGTGGCTCTGTCAGGGTTCCAGGTATGACCAGAGGGGTGTGGACTGACAGGGAAACGCAGGCTTCAGGAGTGATGTATAAGAATATAATTTATTAGGAACTACACAAGTATACAACGCACAGTACAAACAAAACCAAACCTCCAACTAATGTCAGTATGTTCAGGAACACAGACAGGCGTAGTCAGGCTGGAGAGGTAGAGTGGTCAGGCAGGCTGGGTCAGGAACAATCGGGCAGACAAGGTACAAATGGAGCAGGCAGGAGAAAGGTCAGGAATAGCCGAGGTCAGTGCAGGCGGAGTTCGATCAGTGTCAGTCAAGCAGGGGAAACAGGCAGGCAGATGACAGGACCAGGTACAGGGGCTCATGGGAAACAAACACCAAGGCACTGACTGCAGGCCTGGCCATTGCTTAAAAACACCTCCGGCAATCAACCTCAGGTAATGGCTTGATTGCAGGAGTGAGATTCTGGCTGCTGAGAGCACCCGCTGGCCAGCACTGGTACTGCAGCCCACAAGGCAGGTGAGCCCCAGCACCACCTGTGCTGAGCCTATTCCTGACAGGCTCACAGGCAAAGTTAAAAAAGCTATAAATAACAATAAAAAGATAATCAAGGAAAGGGGTAAAAAGGAAATCAAGGAATGACACATCAAACAAGTTACAAAACAGAGTACAACAAACCCCCAATAATTCTTCAAATATATTCATAGTAAAAACATCTGGTCTGTGCATGTACAGTATCTCACAGAAGTGAGTACACCCCTCACATTTTTGTAAATATTTTATTATATCTTTTTCATGCGGCAACACTGAAGAAATGACACTTTGCTACAATGTAACATAGTGAGTGTATAGCTTGTATAACAGTGTAAATTTGCTGTCCCGTCAAAATAACTCAACACATAGCCATTAATGTCTAAATCGCTGGCAACAAAAGTGAGTACACCCCTAAGTAAAAATGTCCAAATTGGGCCCAAAGTGTCAATATTTTGTGTGTCCACCATTATTTTTCAGCACTGCCTTAACCCTGTTGGGCATGGAGTCCACCAGAGCTTCACAGGTTGCCACTGGAGTCCTCTTCCACTCCTCCATGACGACATCACAGAGCTGGTGGATGTTAGAGACCTTGAGCTCCTCTACCTTCCATCTGAGGATGCCCCACAGCTACTCAATAGGGTTTAGGTCTGGAGATATTCTTGGCCAGTCCATCACCTTTACCCTCAGCTTCTTTAGCAAGGCAGTGGTCGTCTTGGAGGTGTGTTTGGGGTCATTATCATGTTGGAATACTGCCCTGCGGCCCAGTCTCCAAAGGGAGGGGATCATGCTCTGCTTCAGTATGTCACAGTACATGTTGGCATTCATGGTTCCCTCACTCCCACTTGTGCAGCCTCAGACCATGACACTACCATCACCATGCTTGACTGTAGGCAAGACACACTTGTCTTTGTACTCCTCACCTGGTTGCAGCCACACACACTTGACACCATCTGAACCAAATAAATTTATCTTGGTCTCATCAGACCACAGAACATGGTTCCAGTAATCCATGTCCTTAGTCTGCTTGTCTTCAGCAAACTGTTTGAGGGCTTTCTTGTGCATCATCCTTAGAAGAGGCTTCCTTCTGGGATGACAGCCATGCAGACCAATTTTATGCAGTGTGCGGAGTATGGTTTGAGCACTGACAAGCTGACCCTCCACCCCTTCAACCTCTGCAGCAATGCTGGCAGCACTCATACGTCTATTTCCCAAAGAAAATCTCTGGATATGACGCTGAGCACGTGCACTCAACTTTGGTTGACCATAACGAGGCCTGTTCTGAATGGAACCTGTCCTGTTAAACCGCTGTATGGTCTTGGCCACCGTCCTGCAGCTCAGTTTTAGGGTCTTGGAAATCTTCTTATAGCCTATGCCCTCTTTATGTAGAGCAAAAATTCTTTTTTTCAGATCCTCAGAGAGTTCTTTGCCATGAGGTGCCATGTAGAACTTCCAGTGACCAGTATGAGAGAGTGAGAGCGATGACACCAAATTTAACACACCTGCTCCCCATTCACACCTGAGACCTTGTAACACTGATGAGTCACAGGACACCTGGAAGGGAAAATGGCTAATTGGGCCCAATTTGGACATTTTCACTTAGGGGTATACTGACTTTTGTTGCCAGCGGTTTAGACATTAATGGCTGTGTGTTGAGTTATTTTGAGGTGACCCTCCTTGTGACAGTGGGCTGGGGTTCTTCTCCCTGTACCAGCTAGCACATTTTGGTCACTGATATGTGACCAGTTTACATTTATCAACCTAAATGTAAATAATTGCTAACCAATAAATGTTGTTCAAAACAAATTCTATTTCAATCTATAGTCAAGTATAAAAAATTAAAGTTATTTCAAATACTCAATTTTCCCTTCCTTTCAACCAAGGCAACAAAGCGAATTCTGTACACAGTTTGTGTACAGAAAAGTCTAGAATCCCCATTAACCACTTAAGGCCCGCCCTTAGTACATTTACTGTGGCAGGGCAGGCCCGCTGCACAAAATCACGTGTGTATATATATGTGATTTTGCATTTCCGGGTAGGGGGTGCATGCGTGGCTCGCAACCGCCCTACCCGCGCCGCCGATCGTGGCTCGGGTGTCAATCACCAGGTCCCAGTCAGTGATTACCTGCCGGCACCCAGTGATTACCGGCAAACACTGACAGGGAGGACAATGCAGCCCTTCTCCCTGTCAGCTTTCAGCACACTGATCGGGATGGCTGAGCACAGCCATCCCAAGCAGTGTGCTTTACAGTGAAGCGCACACCCCCTGCCCCCTAGTAACACTCCCTACACACAGTTAACCCTTTGCCCCCCAAATGTTAACCCCTTTCTCCCCAGTGCCATTAGTAAAGTGTCAGTGGGTTTTTTTTTTTTGCACTGATCACTGCATTGTTGTCACTGGGGATGTCAGTGACACCAAGTCAGTTACCACCCAGTGTTAGAATGTAAGCCGCAGTCCCGCTATAAGTCGCTGATCGCCGCCATTATTAGTATATTAAAAAAAAAGTCAGTATCTATACCGCCATTTGTAAATACTAGAACTTTCATGTAAACCAATTTAATTTACACGTATTGGGATTTTTTGTCGCAGAATACATTTTGGCCTAAATTTATGACTAAATTAGATTTTAAAATTTTTTTACTGGACATGTTTTATAGCAAACAGTCCAAAATACAGTTTTTTTTCTCAAAATTGTCTGTCCTTTCTTTTTATAGAGCAAAAAATAAAAACGCACAGGCAATCAAATACCACCATAAGAAAGCAAATTTTGTGGGAAAAAATTTAATTTGGGTGCAGCGCTGCATGACCGCGCAATTCTCAGTTAAAGTAATGCAGAGCCGTAACGCAAAACACTTCTGTAACTGCTTCCTGACCCCCCTGGAGCAGAAATACTGCTACAGGGCAGCACGGGTGCGCAAAATCCCATATATATCTATATATATCTATATATATAGATATATATATAATACATATATACGTGATTCACACTCCCGAGGTTTTCACGTCCCTCCCAGATAGCGTCAGATTGCCCGTCAGTACACCAGTAATTACATTTAACCCCTTGATTGCCAGGAACACGCTCATACACAATAAACCTCCATTGCTAGTATAGTGTCTGAACGGATCAATATCTTTGATCAGATCAGCACTATACCAGCGTTCACATTAGTATAGCGTCCCCAAAAACACAGCATTAGCGGGATCAGCCCCGGCACCTGCCAGCACCTATCTTTAGCCCCTACGCTTCCCCTCCCCCCTCTCCCCCAGCAAGTGCAGTGGCAGTAGGACACTGTCACTTAATACATTGCACACAAAACCGCAGTGTTTGCAGAATCAGCACCCATATTTTTCCCATTTACTGCCCAACCTGGAATTCAGGTGGAAAAAGCAAATTTAACTACTCCCCTTGATTTTTGGGAGCTGTTTTTCACGGAAGATCTGTATACATCGATTGTGGATCAAAGCAATTTATATGCACAACAATTTTTCGCCGCCAACCCAAATTCAAACCTTGCCAGGCTATTACGGTTTCCAAATTAAATTTTTTTGGGGGGCCTAACCCTTACCATGTGCATTACTAAAAAAAAATGAATTGCGGTTGTATTGGTCCACAGACCTGATTCATCATATGCCCGTGTTCTCTGCTGCCATGGCCAGGCATAGATATGAGAGTATAGTGTGTTTTATGCATTTCAACGACAATACACTATGTTGTCCTCTCAGTTTGACCCTGAATTTGGCCGGCTCCACAAAATTCATCCCTTACGTAAATCACCTTAACCAAAAATTTGCAGATGTCTATACTCCCCAGCAAAACATCTGCGTTAATTAGTCCCTCATTAATTTTTCTGGCCGCCTTGCATTCAAACAATTTTTCCCCAGCAAGCGTGCCAGATATGGGGTCAAGATGTATTAGACCTGTGAGAGGGCAACAGACTATACATATACATATACAGACTATACAATTTAGACATTTGTACAATATTGGAATTTGTGCATGTGGCACTGTGCGACCTAATGTGTGCCCACCATTAGAACTGTGTGGATGCAGGGCAGTATATTCTAAAGGTGGGCATACCATTAGAATATACATAGAAATCTGGCAGAGATTTCTTCTCTTTTTTTCATTCAGCCCACAGGCTGCATACAAAAAAAAAGAACATAACATATGTACCCAACAAGGACTAGCGACGTACTGGTACATCACTGGACTTTTAATGCTTATACCAGGATGATGCCTACATCTGCAGGCATCATCCTGGTATAGTTTTTTTCAGCTGGCAATCGGCTTTCATGTAAAAGCAATCCTAGTTGCTAATTAGCTGCAGACGATGCCCCCCTCCCCCGCTGCCTTCCACTGCCTTCTCGGGCAGTCCCATGCCATTGGGGAAATCTGAGAATGCAGCCGGTGTTTCTGCCAGCTAACCATAGAGCTGATTGGAGGCCGGAATGGTGCCAATCATCTCTATAGTCTAAGAAATTGGAAGCTACGAGCATTTCATCACTTCAGTTTTGCAGGCTATAAACAGCGCCATTTTGTAAATTGGGAAAAGCATCTGATCACACCGATCTTGGTTTGATTAGATAATGTAAGGGCAGAGGAGATATCTAAAGTCTAATAGACCCCAGATTTCTCAAAAAAGAATGTATGACAATGCCCATTGAAGTTATAGGGGATATTTGCATTCCCTGTGATAGCATTAGAAGTTATAAAACTAAATAAATAAATAAAAGTGTCAGTGTAAAAGTAATTTAAAAAATCTAAATAACAAAAAAAAAAAAGCACCCTAGCACAACCCCCCCTCCCCCCCATGCACGAGTGTTTACCCCGTGGCGGTATGTAAACAGTGGTTGCACCATGCATGTGAGGTATTGCCGCAAATGTCATATCAAGGGCAGTAATTCTAGCACTAGACCTCCTCTGTAAATCTAAAATGGTAGCTTGTAAAGGCTTTTACAGCGTTGCCTATGGATATTAAAAATGTATGCAGTTTGTCGCCATTGCACGGAGCATGCACAGTTTTAAAGCATGTCATGTTTGGTATCTATTTACTCAGCATAACATGGTATCTATTTACTCAGCATAACATCATCTTTTATATTTTACCAAATAATTAGCCAATAAATTGTGTTTTTGTGAATTAAAAGTAAAAGAAGTGTATTTTTTGCAAAATAATTTGCGTTTTGAAAAAGCACTGCGCGAGTACTATATGACATTAAAAAATTGCAGTACCCACAATTTTATTCACTATGGTGTTTGCTTTAAAAAATATATAATGTTTGGGGGTTCATAGTAATTTCCTAGCAAAAAATACAGATTTTTTTCATGTGAACAAAAAGTGTCAGAAAAGGCTTGGTCTTCAGGTGGTTAGAAGAGTGAATGATGTGTGGCATAAACTTCTAATGCTGGGCATAAAATGCCTCTACCCCCCAACACGACCCCTTTTTGGAAAGTAGACACCCCAAACTATTTGCTGAGAAGCATTTTTACCACAAGTTTTTGGAAAATGACAAAAAAAAAATGTTATATTACACAAAATTGTCTTTTAAATGATTTATTGCTCACACATGCCATGGATATATGTGGAATTACTCCACAAAATACATTCTGCTACTTCTCCCGAGTATGGAGGTACGACATGTGTCTAGCCAAGTACAGGACTCAGCTTTAGGCTTTCAAAGGGATTTATTTCCTCATTACACTTCCTGAATACCTATCACAGTTTCGGAGGCCCTAAAATGCCAGGATAGCACCAACCCCCCCCCCCCCCCCAATGACCCTTTTTTGGAAAGTAGGCACCCCAAGGAATTTGATAAGAAGCATGGTGAGTATTGTGTGCTATACAAAACCTCCCCCTCTTTCTATTTCTGTGATTATCAATGAATGTAAATGAATACATTCCTAGGAAGATCCCTCCTTCCTGTAAGCAACCTTACTACTTAAATTGGCCAAGTGTGTTTCTCTGGAATGACAAACCCTTCTAATCCAATCTGTGTGAAATAGAGGTACAAACCACTTCCCTCTGTTGCAAAGGATCCAAAAAATGCAAATACGTGAGAAATGTAAAAACATAAACCGTAAATACATGAGTAATAGCTAAGGAATGGTACTATAATACACCTCCCTCATGTGACACCATGCATAAAGAATTAAATGTAATAAACAGTGCAGCAAAGTGTATACATTGTCATGGAAAATTAAAATCTACAAACCACCTTCCCCCTGAGAAGATAAATACATTTGCATTACAATAAACATGGAACTATAGTGCACTGCCCCCCTAAGAAACACTCCAATATAAATAAACAAACAATGCAATGTAAAACATGACAAGTAAATAAAAGTGTCCAAGCATAAATCAAATATTATAAATCCAAAAATGATTATATCAGGATAATATTGTCAGGGGTCTAACTTTGCGGTGAGTGCCGTGTGAAAGGGGGAGCACATGTGGAAGCATCTTTTTCTATTAACACTCACAGCACATTGGAGCACAAGAATATGTTTAATGGACTATAATATTATCCTGATATAATCATTTTTGGATTTCTATTATTTGATGTATGCATAGAAACTTTTTTATTTGTCACGTTTTATGTACGTACATTGTTTATATTGGAGTGTTTCTTAGTGGGAAGTGCACTATAGTTCCATGTTTATTGTGAAGCACATTTATTTATCTTCTCAGAGGGGGAAGGTGGTTTGTAGATTTTAATTTGCCATGTCAATGTATACAGTTTACTGCACTGTTTATTACATTTAGTTCTTTATTGCATGGTGTCACACGGGGGAGGTATATTATAGTACCACTCCTTAGGTACTACTCATGTATTTACTGTTTATGTAATACATTTCTCACGTGTTTGCATTTTTGGCTTCCTTTGCAATAGAGGGAGGTGTTTTGTAGATCCATCCCTCTATTTCACACAGATTGGATTGGGAGGGGGGTCATTCCAGAGTAACACACTTGGCCAATTTTAGTAGTAAGGTGACTTTTTTCGTTTCATTTCATTTATGCATTTACATTCCTTGACAATCACGGAAATAGGAAGGGGGGGGAGGTGTTGTATAGCACAGAGTGATCACTTTATGGTAGATGCCACTTATCACATAGAACACTGATTATACTTACACTATTTGTGAGGAATAGCACTACACCCTTATGTTTTTATTGTTTATATGATTCTAATTGGGTTGTGGTAGGTGTCAGCAGCAGTCTCTTACTGTTGCGCAGAACCAATCCCATATTCTCATTGCTAGATATTGATGGGAGGGGTTAGTAAGGGCTGTATATAGTTTCCTGGAAACATCACAGCAACCTGCCTCACTACTCTTCACTTTGCTGGCTCTTTGGAGGAGTTATGCAAATTTGAAAATGCTTCAGTGGATGCATGAAAGAGTGTGAGTTCTTAGCTAGATTTCAATTTGCATGCACACTACCCTAGTTAATGTCCACATGCATAGTTGCCAACAATCCCGAAATGCCTGGGACACTCACGGAATTTTGACGGATGTCACAGTCACAAAAATGTCCTTTTGTCATGTGCAGCTCTCTCAGCCTGACAGGAGCAATTCTTTTTTATTTTTTGGAGGGGGGATGCTGCAGTTGGGGTTGGCTCACTTGGCTGGGAGAGTGAGTCTTTTTTTTTTTGGGGGGGGGGGGAACATGACCTGAAAGAAGCGATTTTATCGGGTGGGGAGGCTGGGAGCATCTGACCCTCTCATGTACTATGCCTGGTGAGGGTGTCTCAACTGGCTGTGCGAGTGAATCTTTTGTGATGGAGGAGTGAGCCTTTTTTTGGTTTTTTTTTGTTTTTTTTAGAGGGGAGGGAGTTGAGCGGGGTGTAATTATTAGCCACCCATAAAACCCCCAAAAAACAGACTCAGTCTTCCATCACAGCCATATAAGACAACCCTCACCCTCTGCCCCCCCCCCCCCCCCCAAAAACAAAATTGCTACTCTCAGGTCATAATTACCCCCCCCCCCCAAAAAGAAAAAAAACCCACCAAAAAAACAGAGGCTCACACTCACAGCCAAATGAGACAACCCCAACCCACTGACACCTCCCCCAAAGGGAAAAATACACTCCTCTCAGCCCATGATTACCGTAATCATGGCCTGAGAACAGCGCTTTTTTTTTTTTATTTTTTTATTTGGGGGGGGCAGTGGGTAGGGTTTGTGTCATTTGGGTGTGATGGAGGAGTGAGTCTCTGACCCTCTCCTGTACTACGCCTGCAGCCTCTGACCCTCTCCTGTACTACGCCTGCAGCCTCTGACCCTCTCCTGTACTACGCCTGCAGCCTCTGACCCTCTCCTGTACTACGCCTGCAGCCTCTGACCCTCTCCTGTACTACGTCTGCAGCCTCTGACCCTCTCCTGTACTACGCCTGCAGCCTCTGACCCTCTCCTGTACTACGCCTGCAACCTCTGACCCTCTCCTGTACTACGCCTGCAACCTCTGACCCTCTCCTGTACTACGCCTGCAGCCTCTGACCCTCTCCTGTACTACGCCTGCAGCCTCTGACCCTCTCCTGTACTACGCCTGCAGCCTCTGACCCTCTCCTGTACTACGCCTGCAGCCTCTGACCCTCTCCTGTACTACGCCTGCAACCTCTGACCCTCTCCTGTACTACGCCTGCAGCCTCTGACCCTCTCCTGTACTACGCCTGCAGCCTCTGACCCTCTCCTGTACTACGCCTGCAGCCTCTGACTAACTCCTTTACTACCCCTGCAGTCTCTGACCCTCCTCTGTACTAACTGTAGTAACCTCTATCAACGAATCAATAAGTGTGGACCAGTTCATTATGTTTACATTAGTAAAGTTTTTTTTTTCTTAGATAAGTCTGTGTGTGTTTATTTTGTGGTTGGGGTGGAGAGCAAACCACACTCTTTCGCCACACCCCCTTTAAGCCACACCCAATATTTAGTGTAATTTAAACCACACCCATTTTTGGTGCAGCGCACTTCAAGTGCCAACATCGTGTTTTTTTACTTAGCCACGCCCACAAATGAATTCCCCACCCCAAATTAGCACACCGCTCCGCCTACACTGGTTTTTTGGGCATACTGAAAAAAAAGTGCCCCAAATATTTTTTTTTTAAATGTTGGCAACTATGCACACATGATGCTGAGCCTCCATGATTGAAGGAGCTAAAATCCAGCAAATGAAAGGGGCAGGTCTAAGACAGTTAGACTGAGGATGATTGGGTTAGATGAAATTAACCTTCATTCAAGAAATGAAGAAGATTTTATTTAACTTGCCTCAGCTTCTAGTGCACACTGTGAGACATTCACAGTGTGCAGTGCAATCACACTAAGCAATTTCAGTACAGTAGCCTGTACAACAGTGCAAGACTGAAGGTAAGGCCGGAGATCAACTTTTACTTTAACCGCCTCCTGCCCGCCATATAAGGAAATGATGGGTGGGAAGCCTCTCTCTCATTCTGGGAGGATGTCATATGACGTCCTCCCACTCTAACTGTGCATGTGCGCCCTGCGATGGGTGGTGTGCTGTGTCCCTGGGACACAGGGGATCACAGATCACAGTAAATAGCCGATGACACAGGCTCTGTCATGTGATCAGTTGTGTCCAATCACAGCTGATCGCATGTAAACAGGAAATACTGGTTATCGGCAGTCCTCTCCTCACACTGACAGTGCATGAGGGGATGAGATTCGGTAAGCGGCATTCCTCAGAGGGGACACCTACACTGATATCAGGGTACTTATGATCAGTGCCCTGATGATTAGTGTAGCCCCATCAATGCCACCTGTCAGTGCCCATCAATGCCACATATCAGTGCCTACCAGTGCACATCAATACCACATATCAGTGCAAATCAGAGCTGCCTTTCAGTGCTGCCTATTAGTGCCCTCCAGTGCTGCCTAACCGTTCCAATCAGTACCGCCTACTGAAAAAAAATAAAAACCCCAGTGGTGATTAAATACCACCAAAAGAAAGCACTATATGCCTCAAAAAAAAAGTTTTGTTGTTCAGTGTTGCATGACCACGCAATTGTCATTCAAATTGCGACAGCTCTGAAAGCAGAAAATTGGCCTGGGCAGGAAGGGGGTAAAAGTGCCTGGTAGGCAATTGGTTAAAAATCAACTGCAATCAGGAAGCCAAATGTGATGTTATCGATGTGTATTCTAGTTTTTAAGGTTTATTTTTTACACAGTTATGTACAGTGCATGTGAAGGCTGTGCTTTCTTATAAGAAATTATACAGATTGTGTTTTAACGATTTTAATATTTCATTTCAATGAGATAAACCAGAACACAGTTTGGAAATGATACTGCAGTTGTTATAGAGTCTGGTATGCAAATAGACATAGAGCCCATCTATAAACCTCTGAAACACAATCATGAACTAGACTTTCTTCAAATATGGAAGCTTCCCTTTTTAAGGATAATTTCACCTTTAGTAACATGTACTGTGTTTAGGGTGTAACATGTTACTAAAGCAGCCGATCTGTGAAAAAAACACACACACACACATCACCCCATAGTGTCCTCCACATAGCTGTCAGTGCACCAGTGATCCACATCTGTCACACAGTACCAGTGGTCATCCACATCTGTTGCAGAGTACCAGTGTAAATTCCACATCTGCACCAGTGATCCACAACTGTCACGGCGTACCAGTGTAAATTCCATATCTGTACCAGTGATCCACAAATGTCATGGCTGCCAGCATAAAATCCACATATGTACCAGTGATCCACATCTGTCACAGCGTACCAGTGTAAATTCCATATCTGTACCAGTGATCCCCAACTGTCACGGCGTACCAGTGTAAATTCCACATCTGTACCAGTGATCCAAATCTGTCAAGGCATACCAGCGTAAATTCCACATCTGTACCAGTGATCCACATCTGTCACGGCATACCAGCGTAAATTCCACATCTGTACCAGTGATCCACATCTGTCACGGCATACCAGCGTAAATTCCACATCTGTACCAGTGATCCACATCTGTCACAGTGTACCAGTGTAAATTCCACATCTGTACCAATGATCCACATCTGTCACAGCATACCAGTGTAAATTCAGTATATGTATGTACTAGTGATCCACATCTGTCACAGCTACCAGCAAAAAATCCACATCTGTACCAGTGATCCACATCTGTCACAGTGTATCAGCATAAAATCCATATCTGTACCAGTGATCCACATCTGTCACGGCGTACCAGCGTAAAATCCACATCTGTACCAGCAATCCACATCTGCCACGGTGTACCGGCGTAAATACCACATCTGTACCAGTGATCCACACCTGTCACAGCACACCAGCATAAATTCCACATCTATGCCAGTGATCCACATCTGTCATGGAATACCCGCGTAAATTCCACAACTGTACCAGTGATCCACATCTGTCACGGTGTACCAATGTAAATTCCACATCTGTACCAGTGATTCACATCTGTCATGTACGAGCATAAACTCCACATCTGTACCAGTGATCCACATCTGTCACGGTGTACCAATGTAAATTCCACATCTGTACCAGTGATTCACATCTGTCATGTACGAGCATAAACTCCACATCTGTACCAGTGATCCACATCTGTCACGGCATACCAGCGTAGAGTCCACATCTGTACCAGTGATCCACATCTGTCACAGCGTACCAGCGGAAAATCCACATCTGTACCACTGATCCACATCTGTCATGGCATACCAGTGTAAATTCAACATCTGTACCAGTGATCCGCATGCCTGATGAAGGGGTCCTGCGAGACTGTAACTATGTGATTGTTCATTAAAACTTTTGGACCCTTATTGGTGATCCTCAGTGTGCTGGTGACAATTACCCCTCCCTTAGTGATCCACATCTGTCACGTTGTACCAATGGTCATCCATATCTGTACCAGTGATCCACATCTGTCATGGTGTACCGGTGTAAAATTAACATCTGTACCAGTGATCCACATCTGTCACTATTTGCCAATGTAAAATCCACATCTGTACCAGTGATCCACATCTGTCACAGCGTACCAGCGGAAAATCCACATCTGTACCAGTGATCCACATCTGTCACAGCGTACCAGCGTAAAATCCACATCTGTACCATTGATCCACATCTGTCACGACGTACCAGCGTAAAATCCACATCTGTACCAGCAATCCACATCTGCCATGGTGTACCAGCATAAATACCACATCTGTACCAGTGATCCACACCTGTGACGGCGCACCATCATAAATTCCACATCTATGCCAATGATCCACATCTGTCATGGAATACCAGCGTAAATTCCACATCTGCACCAGTGATCTACATCTGTCACGGTGTACCAGTGTAAATTCCACATCTGTACCAGTGACTCACATCTGTCATTATGTACGAGCATAAACTCCACATCTGTACCAGTGATCCACATCTGTCACGGCATACCAGCGTAGAGTCCACATCTGTACCAGTGATCCACATCTGTCACAGCATACCAGCGGAAAATCCACATCTGTACCACTGATCCACATCTGTCATGGCATACCAGTGTAAATTCCGCATCTGTACCAGTGATCCACATGCCTGATGAAGGGGCCCTGCGAGACTGTAACTATGTGATTGTTCATTAAAACTTTTGGACCCTTATTGGTGATCCTCAGTGTGCTGGTGACATTACCCCACCCTCCGTGATCCACATCTGTCACGGTGTATCAGTGGTCATCCATATCTGTACCAGTGATCCACATCTGTCATGGTGTACCGGTGTAAAATTAACATCTGTACCAGTGATCCACATCTGTTACTATTTGCCAATGTAAAATTCACATCTGTACCAGTGATCCACATCTGTCAGTGTACCAGTGTAAAATTCACATCTGTAGCAGTGACCCACATCTGTCACAGTGTACCAGTGGTCATCCACTTCTGTACCAGTGATCAACATCTGTCACGGCCTACCAGTGTCAAATCCACATCTGTCACAGTTTACCAGTGCTCAATATCTGTCACACAGTACTAGTGTAAAATCCACATCAGTACCAGTGAATAACATCTGTCACAGTGTACCAGAGTAAAATCCACACCTGTACCAATGATCAATATCTGTCAGTGTACCAGTGTGAACGCCACATCTGTACCAGTGGTAAATATCTGTCGCAGAGTATCAGTGTCAAATCCACATCTGTACCAGTGATAAATATATGTCACAGAGTATCAGTGTCAAATCCACATCTATACCAGTGAACATCAAAATCCACATCAGCAATATCAGCAGTGCAGCATAAACATGTATAGAAAATTATACACCAGCCATGAAGGCTTTCCAGATACTAGGAATGACGGACGAGAGTAGCGGGGATCTCTCTCTGTCAGACTGAGATTCTGAGTATGAGTCAGTTGAAAGCAGTTTGTCAGCAATGCATTCTGAGGAGGAGAGGGTCCAAATAAAGAGGTTCTTGAGATCTGAGGAGGAGCAGGCATTCACCAGTAGTGCAGTGGTGAGTACAAGCAGCACAGCACTCCCAGAAGATAGCAGAAGAATGTATTTTGGGGTGTACATTTTCGTATGTGCATGCTATGTGTTAGAAAGATCTTATAAATGGACAACTTTGTGTAAAAAAAAAAAATACATTTTCATTTTCTTTCCACATTTTCTGAAAACTTGTGGAAATAAATTACATGTTCAAAAGACTCATTATGCCTCATAAAATATACATTTGGGTGTTTGCTTTCAAAAATGGAGTAATTTTGTCGGTAATTCCATTGTCCTCGTGCTCCAGGGCCTTAAAAAATGTGATAGGTAGTCAGGAAATTAGATTTGTCATTTATGCCTCCAGAACGCCTGTAGGTATTACTTGGATGTTGGGTTTCTGTATGTGGCCAGGCTGTGGGAAAGTCTTACACATGTGGTATCCCCATACTCAGGAGGAGCAACAGGATGTGTTTTGGGGTGAAAATGCAAGTAAGCGTATACCGTGTGAGAGGAATAACCTGTTAATAATGTGAATGTGTATTTACTTCATTTTCCAAAGAAATATGGAGAAAAAAATTACAGGTTCAAAAAACTCACCATGCATCTTACTAAATACCGTGGAATGTCTGCATTTCAAAAAGGGGTCATTTGGGAGGGAATTGTACTGTCCTGGCTTGTTAGTATCTCAAGAAATGAGATAGACCATCAGTACATCAGGTTTGATCAGATTTGATCAATTTTCACTGATTGATATCATAGCTTGTAGACTCTATAACTTTCACACAGACCAAATAATACACACCAATTGGGATTATTTTTACCAAAGCAATATAGCAGTATACATTTTGGCCCAAATTTATGAAGAATTACTTATTTGCAAAATTTTATAACAGAAACGAACAAAAATGCATTTTTCTCAAACTTTTCAGTCTTTTTTAATTTATAGCGCAAAAAAATTAAAAACTCAGTGCTAATTAAATACCACCAAAAGAAAGCTCTATTTGTGTGAAAAAAAGGACAACAATTTAATTTGGGTACATTGTTGCATGACTAAGTAATTATTCAACGTGTGAGAGTATTGAAAGCTGCAAATTGGTTTGGGCAAGAAGGGGGTAAAAGTGCCCTGTATTGAGGTGGTTAAGTAACTGTCTGTCTGTATGGGAGGTATTGTTCAGACAGCTGTACTGTCTGCAGGAGCAAGTCATTGCACCCGAGATCTACTGATCACGGCTGCAATGTTTTGCAGGCTCCACTGTAAAAAATAAAATAAACATGCATTTTTTTTTAACAAAAAGTGAACTTAGCCTTTAAGTAAAACAATCCTATTAGCAGCTTAAAGACACTGAAAAAAAGATTTGCACTTGGAATTGTTAATGGTATGTTCTGATGCTTTGTAGGACAGGAATCAGGACAGACCCGGTAATAGGTAATGCCTCTGCCCAAACATTAATATTTTCTAGTGGACACAATGGATACTTCAACAGTTGGTGCAGACAGAGAAAGACCGGCAGTAAAAATGTTTCTAAAAGCTGAACTCCAGGCAAGCAGCAAAATACACAGCTGAAATACATTCATATACGGTAATTGTAATGTTTCATTTGAAAAAGGATTTCTATTTCTGCTTATCCAGTTGTGAGATTTAAACAATTCTGCCATACAGCACAGTCCTGCCTAACATAATCTTTCTCTGATGCTGCTGTAGAAGAACCCAGACCACTATCTTCAGCAGGGGTCAGCAACCAGTAGATAGTGATCTACCAGTAGATCGCTGCCAGATGACTGGTAGATCACAGTCTGGGCTCACTGACCCACCATCCCAGAGCATCAAACAGAGTGCAATGCAGAGGGACTGCTAGTAAAGTTGGAGCTGTAGTAGGGAGCAAGAGCGACATAAGCCGATGCCTCTTTTATAGTGCTGGCTTCTGTCCCATGCTGATACCATGAGGGATACCAACTGCATTCTACCTCTTATTCCAGCTAGTGGTGTCCAGATTGGTGCCAGCATCAGAAAAGAAGAGATCTTCAGGTCAGTGCGAAGCAATACACGGGGCACAATAGTATAGGGCTGCTTTCACACTGTTATGCTGCGGCTTACCCACAACGTGGATGCAGTGCATTGTACCTGCAGCTTTCCTGTGGATTTGCTGTGCTTAACCATAGACTTCTATTATATCCTACTGGTTTGGTGCACTTTCTGAAAGAGTGCCAAAACTCCTGAATGCAGGAGTTTTGGTGTACTTTCAGAAAGTGCACCACACCTAAAAGATATAATAGAAGTCTACGGCAAAGCGCAGCTAACCCAGGAAAGTCACAGATGCACTGCACTGCACCCACGGTGCAGGCAAATTGCAGCACATCAGTGTGAAAGCAGCCTTATAGGAGGCTCAGAACAGTAAGGGTTCATGTACATTTGCATTTTAAGAGGTAGTAAAACCCCATAGTTAAGACACCCGCCTTAACCGCACCCCCTTTAGCTGCAGTGGCCAGGGTTGTCCACATGTGGCAGCTGCAGCAGGAGTTACATGCCCTGTCATGATTGGTGGGTGCAGCCAGGGCCGTGGAAAAGGGGGTACCACCAGTCCTCCTGTACGGGGCCCAGGCTAGCAGGGGGGCCCAAGCAGCTGGGTGAATTGGATGTGGGCAGGGAGGGTAATCAGCACAGCGGGGCAGTTATTGGAACCGATCCCATTGTATGGCTTTCTCTGCAGCAACTGAAAGCTGGCTTCTTCTCCCTCCCGCTGGCAGCTGCTGCAGAGAGAGCCCTACAGGGGATCTGTTCCAGTAATTGCCCCCACCACACCCATCATTCTCCCTTTTGTACCATACATTTCCCCCTGCTGCCCAGACCCCCCTGTGTGCCCCCACCTCCACAGCGCTACCAGATGCCCTCCTCTGCTTTCCACCCGCATCTGGAAGCATACAATTGGATCTTTGAGGATGGAAGGGGGGGAAGGGCCCGGTAAGTATGTCACATTTACCGGCCCCTTTGTTTCCTGAATGAACATAATAAGTGGTCGGCACTAATCACTCACTATCAAAACCAAAAATAGTGAAGCGCTAAAATAAATCCCTAAATACACACACAGTGCATATAATATTAAGTGAAAACCATACCTCATAAATAAATTATATCCGTGACATAAAAAATATCAATATAAAACAAAATATATAAGGAAAAACTTTTCCTTGCCCTTAAATTAATTCTTCAAATCAAACATTAAAAAAAATTTTTAAATCCATGATATTGCGAATAAACAGTGATGAAAAAAAAAATTTATATTTTTCATCACTGTTTATTCGCAATATCATGGATTTAAAATTTTTTTTTAATGTTTGATTTGAAGAATTAATTTAAGGGCAAGGAAAAGTTTTTCCTTATATATTTTGTTTTATATTGATATTTTTTATGTCACGGATATAATTTATTTATGAGGTTTGGTTTTCACTTAATATTATATGCACTGTGTGTGTATTTAGGGATTTATTTTAGCGCTTCACTATTTTTGGTTTTGATACTTTATTACCTATTGGTTAAGGCAGAGTGTTAGCAGCTGTTAGGATAGGGACTTACCCATACTAAGCGCAGGAGGATATTCCCATTTACTAATCACTCACTGTGTTCATTCATAACTGAAGCATAGCAAACTGTATTTTTTTTGTTTTTGTTTTTTATGGGGGAGGGTCCTGTGGTTACTATCAGCAGCCCTGGGTGCAGCACCTGCCAAGCATGACCCATTCAAATGAATGAGGCCAATCTGCATGTGCCCTGCAACCTTGTGCAGTATAGTAAACAATTGGTTAAAGCAGGCAGTGTTGTGTTGCTTTCTAATCACCTGCTTTAACACCTTGGACCCCGCAGAAGCATGCAATTGAGGGGTGCTTGCAGAGTGACTCTATTTACTTGAATAGGTCGGATTGGCAGGTGGTAGCACCCACCAAAGGCAACAGGGGGCTTAGTTCCTGCTGCGCCATATGTACACCTTTGGCTGCTGCCTCAGCAGCTAAAAGGGGTTGGGAAAAGCACAACTCAACCGCAGGGTTTTACCACCCCTCAACATTACGTGTGAACATGCCCTAAGGGTGCCGAATGCAAATAAGGGCTCATTAACAAGTGCAGCAGGCACTGCCGCTCCTCTGAAAAGTAATCTGAGTGTGTTTCACAGGTGATGAGGAGGCAACATGTTGCCTCCTCACCACCTGATTTAGACCCTTGATTGCCGTGCAATGCATGTGACTGTGAAACGGTAGTACAGCAAATAGAGGTTTAAATAAGGTATGAGGAGGTGACACTGGGCAACACTGGCCCCAGTGATCTTTGACTTCTCACATGTTGTTCAGGTAGATCTCCATCCCAGAAGACAGAGTGTTGGTCCCAGCTTAAAGGTCCTGTTCTGTGTTCACTGTGAGTAGAGTCCAGAGTTTTGCAATAGTTTTCTGGGTATACCATGCTGTACCCCTCTCTCCCCAGTGTATCTATGATACTGAAAAACTCAGTGACTATTTCTAAAGTGTCTGGCACCCACCGAGCCACCTGAAGGGCCCTAACCGCCTTCGGAAGGTAAGGAGGTGCTACATATCATTTTGACCATTTAGGCTAAGAAGATGATTAACATATGACATACTCCACATCACGCCAAACATACTTATGTAACACTCTGGACATCCAAACTGTGAGTTTTTAGAAGACAGACTCATTGCTTAGCCATCACAAGCTCACTTGAAGCAAGATGGTCCAGAGTCTCCCAGAATCTCTATTGCTTGTTCCCACATAACAGACTATGTTTTTCAAACATCCACACATGCTTGTTTATTAACTCTCTACAGAATGGAGGAGCTGAAGGGAAACAAGATTATGACTACCAGGTTTGGAGTCTGGCTGAAGCCATGGTTTCCCAATTTTCCTCCCTCTGATTGCTATTAGCAGCCAAACAAATACTTTCTTACTAAATCCACTTTTATGATATCATAGATGATGTCCTTGGGAGACTGATGATCCTCTGATTCAGGCACAGTGAGTCATACACTGGTACCACCAACGATTTATGGTATAGACAAGAGGAGGGAGTACCACCACTACTATCGGAGAGATCCATCTAAACATCCGGAAGGATACCCATTGTAGTATCAAAGGCTCATTGGTCCTTAGGGGCCTGGGCAGGAAGGTGAGGGGGCACCCCAGCAATAGAGGATTGGCACTTGCAGTTCACATCTGCATGGAATTTGTTATATGCACATGGACACTATTCACATCGTTTATCTTGAATCACTATAATGCATGAGATTGCCATTGTTGTGTGTCTCACTTCACATTTATGATACCTTTATATGTATACATGTATGTCTACTTAGGCCATACATCTTGCCTTGTGTGATTATTTATCCCTGTTTATATATTTGTGACCCTTAGCGCCGCATTGTTTTTTTATTACTTTAGTCTACTGTTTTGGTGCCCTGGTTGTGGCATGTTCAGTGCTGGCTGCTTAATTTGAATACCTTTTTGTTTTGTGGCGCAGGAGTTAGTTCTATCTATTATGGAACCTAAATTTGTCATTTCTGCTACTACAACAAATTTTTAGGCTTTAGCTGGCCATACATGGTTCAGTTCCCCCAACTGATTCCCCCATCCACACATTCGAGGTGGATGGGGGAATCCTCCCCACTGTGTTCTGACAGCGGGAAGACTCCCCTGCTTTCAGGAATACACAGATCAGCGCTGTAGTCTATTGCCTGTGGTGCTGATCATGCCGGTTTGATTAGTAGATTGTCTTCTGTTCAACTGTTGTGGCCACACATGGCTCGATATTTGGCAGGTCTCTCCTGAACCGCCTGACTTTCAATCCATGTATGGCCAACTTTAGACAATCATTTTGACCTTTACAGTGAGTGTTAGGGCAGTAAATACCAGAACACAATTCAAAAGTAGAACCAGCAGGGTGCAGGAAACCTGTTAACCTAAAGCTAATCAATGTTTCCAGGCAGGGGCGGACTGACAACTCATGGGGCCCCCGGGCAATAGGGGATCATGGGGCCCCTGTGTCCTTGCCCAAACTCAAAAAAGCCTATGAAAAAGGTACCAGGGGCATCTCATGGGGCCCCCAACTGACTCCGGGCCCTCGGGCAGTGCCCGAGTTTCCAAATGGTCAGTCCGCCTCTGTTTCCAGGTACAAAAAAAGTCCTGCTCAAACAAACTTTCACTGGAAAATAAATCATACCACGGTTTTTGAAAGCAATTTCAGGGAGAATCCCACAAAATCAGTTAATTAAAATATGGACACACACCCAACAGTTTAGGTTCTGATCTTTTCCAATAGTACTGTGCAACTGTCAGTCCATGGAATTTGAGCATTAAGCAGCTCATGGGGAGGAAGTAATAGCTGGACAAAAACCAAGATAATTATTTTGGTAGATAAAAGACTTAGGGTCCATTCACACTGTATGTGGTTACCTACTTTTTTCCACATGGAAAAATAAAGCAGCCCTCATAGACACAGAAAGCTGCAGTGCTGAGATAGTGATCTGTCACTATAATAAATGAACAATCAGCCTGCTTGTTCATTCATTACAGTAAAAGATCACTTAGGGTTGCGTCTCTGTGTAATGAATCTGCAGCTGCTTGTACACAAACAGAGCTGATACTTTACACAGAGCTAAAATTCTGATTGGTCTTTTACTATTATGAATGAACAATCAGCACTTATCATTAATTCATAATAGTGACAGATCATTCAGCTTAGAGAGGGAAATGGGCTCTTTGCTGGCTATACCTCCACTCACAGGAAAGCCCATAATTTGGGCTTCAAAAGGGGGTCGAGCTACGACCATCATATATGTTAAGGGGACAATGGAGCTAACAATAATGGGACCAAGTACTATAGGTTCTACGAGGTTAAGACTGTTCTGTTTATAACATGAAAATGATGTGGAAAAATTACCCAACTAGCCTTAAAGGACAGCCGTCCCAAAAATCTTACATTACGCAAAAAGGGAAAGTGGCAAAATATGTCAAAATTCTAATATGTATCTCAGATTTACAGATTAAATCTTTGAGATGGAAAATTGCTTAAGTCTCAAGGAAGAAACCATTAGGAAATACTCCCAACACTAAATAATACACAAAGGGGTTGATTTACTAAAGGCATATAGACTGTACTTTGCAAGTGCAGTTGCAAACTGCATGTGCAGTTGCTCCAGGGCTTAGTGAATGAGGTGAAGCTTCACTTTACAAAAAATACCCAATCACATGCAAGGAAAAAAAAAATTGGCTTGTACATGATTGGATGATGGAAGTCAGCAGAGCTCATTTATCTTGTTTACTAAGCTCTATTGTTTGCTTCTTCTTGCTATTGGGATGTGTCCCTGGAAATAGTGTGGGAGGCTGCTTTAATCAGGGTTTTGAATCAATATATTCTCCTGGCCAGCCACTAGGAGATTTATGACCAGTGGTGCAGGCTGGGATATCCAACACTGACTTTGTGATGTCAGTCTTCCCCCTGGTCTCCTGCCTGAGGGATGTAGATGGTTGTCTGATCCTCTTGGGCCTGCTGCTTGAGTAGAATGACCATGTGCCTGGATAGAGTCCTAGATTTGGGGTCCAGTATGCAGAACATGAGGATCAAATAATCATAGAGGAACTTTAGCCTAATTGGGGAAAATAAAAAGCTGGGTGAAACTTGGTCCTTGACCGAAGTGATCTTCCCCAAGAAGTCAGTAGCTGAACTAAAGAATGTCTTGCAGTCAGCAGCTGATTTCACAGAATGCCATGTTGGCTTAAATTTTCTCTATCTGTGAACATGTAAGTACTTTTCATCTGTCATCTGGAATCTGCCAAGTACATGGGTGCCCTGTATCTTAACCGTCTCAGGAGTTTTAAGTAAGAGTCAATAAACTCAATTTCTTACATTATGACAAACTCTTATGTAGCGCAACCCCTGTAAGAGCTGTTGACTTTTACTGGTTCTTCCCCAAACAGTGCAGAGGCTACCAATCACACAGGCAACAGTCCATTCAGTCTGGCTACATTAAACAGTCTAGGTGATGTCTTTTTAAGATTTATTGCTTGTAGAACTTGTGGAACAAAAGGGCAGCAGCCCCTGAGGCTGGGAACTTCATCAGACCACAGACTAATTATGTTCTTCCCAGCCACCTACTGGGCACACCTCCCCTGGGATTGGCTGAAGCACAATAAATATTCAAGCTGCCCATTTGCCTCTCTCAGCCCTCTATGTTCTGGAACCCTCCAGAATACAGGGTGGGAAGCAATCAAACCTGCAGCCTTTGAGATCTAGAACAGGCCAAAGGAATCAATAGTTGCTCCAATGATTACAGAAGCCCAAAATAACTAAATTTCCCTATCATCCTAGGAACCTGCCTAGGAGGGCGCTACACTTAAAATGAAATAAATGGACTTATAGGGTGCCCAGGGAACACATACAGTACAAGTTACAGGTTAAAAAATCACAGAGTTTGGTCTTACAAGGAATATAAAAATGTCACTAAACATTTGAAATACAAATCATAATTAAAAATTATCTGCATAGAAATGTCCCATTTGAAAGGATGTATACATTATGTACATAGCATATTACCATCCTGTTGTAATATGCGTTATCGCTTGTATCAAAAACTTATAGATCATAGGGTTCTGTGTGAATAGAATTGCATTGATAGACATGTGTTTCACAGGAGAATGTAGAGAAACAACACTATGCAGTATAAGGAAAAAAAACAATAACTTCCTATCAATAGAATACCCGACCTTAAATTTTATAATAATGCAACATTATATAAGTGTACATACTGTATATGCATACATGTAAACCAATAGGGGCATATACCCAAATCCAGACTGGTCAGCAGGCCAAAAGCAAAAACTGTGCCAAAAAGCCACCCTAAGCACGAGCGCAGAAGCCACCAAAGTGGGATAACTGTAGCAGGGGGGAAAAGGAAAATGTAATAGACGTATACCATAGCTAAATATATATATGAAAACATCCTACCATGGCCAGTGACTCATGATTGTATATATAGCATCTAAGTTTTCCAAGCTATATATAGAGAGTAAAGTATATAACAGAACTCCCAGAAAAAGAAGGGATATACTGTAGATGTATACCAGATGACCATTAATTCCCCCAGCGTATGAATAAGCAAGTAAAAAAAGACAATTTAATTTCTATAAAGTGAGTCATCCAATGAGTACCAAAACCAAACTTCTTAGCAAGCCAATATTGTCAAATAGGGCCAAATGCCCATAGAGAAACTGAGCAGTAACATAATAACTTAATATGAGGACCCAGGAGAACAGGAGAAAAAAAATGGTTGATGGGGGATGGGATGAGGGGACATCAGAGTATTCCTGTAGAAACAAGAGGGAGCCCAGACATCCCCTCACTTGTAGCCGCCATCCATCCCAAAACACAAGCCCACTGACAGTAGACAGTAGGCTGCAAAATTAGGTATATGTTGAAGAACCACTTGTTTTATACCTTACTGTGGGGTAACTATTTTTGCTTTTTGTGGTTTCCTTCTCCCTTATATTGTTATTTTGGTTTTATGGATAAGGGAATGTGGGAGTTCCCTTCTCTTTTGTTGGGGGATACGTGATGCCCTCTCATCCACTCTCCGATTTTTTTTCTCCTTCATATTAACTTATTATGTTAGTGCTAAGTTTCACAATAGACTTATTTAACAATTTTGGCATGGAACTTGCTATGTGTTGTAAATATATAAAAATGGCTAATAATTTATATAGTTATTAGTATTGTAGTATTGTTGTTGTGGAAACAGGAGTGTGCTGGCAGGTTTAGAGCGCAAACTCCTCCAAAATGAAACTCCTTCAAATGAATCTCCACAGTAACTTGGTTCTTCCAGATAGTGGCATTTTTGGATCCAGTAATAAATGACAAATTCCAAAATAGTATTGTAGTTTCGAAATTAACATAATGATCAGAAGCCTTCAGAGTGCCCAGTTCTCCTGTCATACATTAACAAGCATATAGACACTCCTCCCATCCAGCATATACTGTATGTCTGATCTATAATTTTCACCTAGGTAGCTTCCATGCATGCAATAATGTTTAGTATACATTACTGCATGCATGGAAGATACCTAGGTGAAAAATTATAGGGCTTAAAATTTCGAGTCTAGACCTACTAGCCAGGCACAAACCTTACTCTCCACCAGTTGCCCCACCCAACCTTGTCCGTCCCCCCAACCCCGCCCCCAGCCCTGCCCCCAACCACGCCCCCTTAAAACTTATGAAATTACATTTTTCTTTAGAATAAAGAGTCCAAAATATAAAAAACTGCAATTATAACATAGCTTTATTATGTCAATTTAAACATAACAGCAATAGCTTAATAGCAATAAGGTGCAATCAAAATATCACGCTTTACAGCTTTAAACCTGTAGTGAACATTTTGTATTTTTTTTTGTTTATCTCCTGCATCTTTAAAAAGATGTAAGTTTAGTTTACAGAAGTATAGCATAAGAACAAGTGCTTATTTTGATGCCAAAAAACATGGAATAATAGTTACTGTAAACATGTTGTATTTTTTTTATCTCCAGCAGAGACCTTAGAAAAGTGTGGCATTAAGAAAAAAGAAAAAAGTGCCTCTTTTGATGGCCAAAAACATTGCATAAAATAAATAACAATAGTAAACATTTTGCATTTTTTATCTCCAGCATCGTATTAAAAGAGAGCTTAGAGAAGTAGTGCATTAAGAAAAAAACAAAAAAGTGCTTATTTAGATGCCAAAAAACATGGCATAACAATAGTAAACATGTTACCAAAGATGGGCTAATAGAGCAGCCATGGTTTGTGTTGTATAGCAGGACCAGGACTTGTCTAATACCCTTTTTCTGATGCACAATACCACTTCAATGGCTGTGTGTGGATTGCATTCTATTCAATTAAGAAAAAAACACCAAAAAATAATTTTTTGGATGACAAAAAGCAGTAGGAAGCCAGTTTCACATCAAGATTTGCAATGGTTTTCACTGTACAGCAGGACCAAGACTTGTGTAATACCCTTTTTCTGATGCAAAATACCACTCCAATGGCTGTGTGTGGATTGCAATCTATTCCATGAAGAAAAAACACACCAAAAAATGATTTTTTTGGACGCCAAAAAGCAGTAGGAAGCCAGTTTCACATCAATATTTGCCATGGTTTTCGTTGTACAGCAGGACCAAGCCTTGCGTAACCTCCCCTTTCTGATGAAAAATACCACTTATCAATCGCTGTGTTTTGGATTGTAATTTTTTAGTGGTGGTCCATTAACAGCAGTCATCAAAAGATCATCCAAAGACTCCAGTGTCAGTGATGAACGATAGACTGTCTTTATTCTGTTTTGGTAGCTAAAGCCACGTTCACATGAGGCGGTTGTTGGGGGAAGTACGGCACAGAAATTGAACAGAGGGAGTATGTTGCTGAATCTTTCTTTCTGCTGATTCAATCTTTTCACAGTCTCATTAAAAGAGTCCATTTTGAATGGAGAGTTTTAGGTCAGCCCACTCTGCTTCTAACAGGTCAATTTTGTCTTCAAACTGATTATCAAAAACATGTTTTGCAATTCTGTGCAACACAGTCAATCCAAAGTTGAGGATGTGTGTCTGGCCAAGACACGCTGTTAAATATATTGAAAGATTGTACAATATCTGAGGAGAATGAGGAAAACCTCAAAATTAAATATATTTCTGCATTGGCCAATACAGATTGGCGTATAGACTAAAATTCTCTGTCACTAGCTTGAAGGTTGGTCAGCTGCAGCCCATGTAGTTTTCCATCTTTTGTAAACTTACTAAGAAATTCAAGTTCGTTTTTTCCTTTCCCATCAGAAAGATCCTGAAGAGTTTTAACTGCATGTTCTAGATTGTTTTTTACCTGACAGATCATAAGTTCCTTGTTCTGAAGACCCTCTGACAAAGGTTTCAGCTTGCTATAAAAATCGAATAGGAAATGCAAAAGTTTCACAAACTTCAGCTGTTTCAAGTCTTTCAGGATGCCTTTAACTTTAGCAGATTCAGGTGATCCCTCAGTTGATATCTGCTCAAAATGGTTCACTACTGTCTTCCAGTTTTGCAGAAAAGCACGCAAGGCCTCAACTTTGCTGCATAACCAGCGCACTGTGTGTACATCTTTAATTTCCAAGATTTCCTCACTTAAAGTGATTGCGAGATCTTTAAGTTGCATAAGGCGTTTTGCTGAGCAATGATAATATTTGAAAACACGCCGCACCACCTCATCGAATGTTTGTAGGTATGGCATGCAAACATCCAAGATCGCAAGCTGCAAGCGATGAGCCACATAATGTGGGCAGACTTCTTTCATCTGGACTGCTAAACCTGACTTGTGGCCAAGCATGCTTGCAGCTCCATCCGTTCCCAAGCCTGCAACCCATGAAAAGCCTTTGTAATTAAGATGCAAATTATCCATAAAGGCAGTCAATCCTTTGAAATAACCTTCGGCAGTAGCATTTTCTAGGGCACATGTACCCAAAAAATCTTCTTTGACGTCTCCTTCTAAAACATAACAGACATAAATGTTTGCATGTTCAGTGTAGGTTCGATCTGTAGAGCCATCAATCATGATGCCAACAAAAGGTGACTTTTTAATGTTTGCCACAAGACTTTCACTGTACATTGATTTTTCTTGCAATGAAATGAATGAATTGTTTGCATTGAACATTATTTCCATATTTCTGCAGAACTGGCACATCTAGTTTGGCACTCAATTTTATTAAATCAGGGAAATCTAGAAATGGCTTTTCACATTTAGCTATGTAATAAGCAATGTTAAACGTGTGTGTCATGTGCTGAAACATTGCTGCGTCCATTTTTCTGATACACATAGCTAAAGGTCTTTCTTCAGGGTTATCTCTAGACTTTGCCTTATCAATATTCTCTTTGTGTTTATTACATTTGTCATGCCATACAAAAGTTTCCTTTTTAAATGGAGCTTTTACGCCATTTGCCCATTTTTCATCTGAAATTTGGGGGAACCGACTGCAAACTTTACATATGACTGTATCATTTTCCTTGGAGTAAGTAAGCCATGAAAACTGATCAAGCCAATGTGTACTAAAACAGCGTTTTTTCACGTTCTTTCCAGCATCACCATCATTTGTCTTTTTAGTTATTACGGTCGTGGAAGTTTGTGGCAAACCACAACTAGCAACTGAATTAGCTATTTTTTCATTCTCTTTTTCTATAGCGTTTGACTGGGACTCCACAATAGTAGGATGATCTTTTTCTGTTAAAAAATTTGTTTACTCTGTTTCATTTTGCAGTGTAAACAAGGAGACCAAAAAAAATAAGGAAAAACTCAAAGGCATGAGATATGGGTTGAATACTGGAAATTAGGACCACTTTTTTGTATTACATCTGGGCTGCCACAGATGACTCAGGCTGAAGAAGATCCTCCATGACATGCGATCATGCTAGTTGCACTGTCAAGGCCGGTCTTGGCTGCCTATAGGCCTTTCTGCTGGCTGAGCCTATTAAACGCTGGTCTGCTGGCTGGCTTGATTGATAGCTGGCTGGCTGGCTGGCTTGATTGATGGCTGGACTGATTGATGGCCTGATTAAAGTCTGGTCTGCTGGCTGGTCTGATTGATGGCCTGCTTAAAAGGGTGGTCTGCTTGAAGGCAGATTAACGGCAAGTCATCTGAGATGCAGTTCCAATTAACGGCAGTTCAGCTCAACGGCAGCTCAGATTAAACAAGGCCGTTCAGCTCAACAGCAGTTCAGATTAAATAAGGCAGTTCAACTCAATGGCAGTTCAGATCAAAGGAAGTTCAGATCAAAGGCAGTTCAGATTAAACAGGGCAGTTCAGTTTAACGGCAGTTCAGCTCAATGACAGTTCAGCTTAAACAAGGCAGTTCAGATTAAACAAGGCAGTTCAGCTCAATGGCAGGTCAGATTAAACAAGGCAGTTCAGCTCAACGGCAGTTCAGATAAAAGGCAGCTCAGCTCAACGGCAGGTCAGATTAAACAAGGCAGGTCAGCTCAACGGCTGTTCAGATTAAACAAGGCAGTTCATCTCAATGGCAGTTCAGATTAAACAAGGCAGTTCAGCTCAATGGCAGTTCAGATTAAACAAGGCAGTTCAGCTCAACGGCAGTTCACCTCAACGGCAGTTCAGATTAAACAAGGCAGTTCAGATCAAAGGCAGTTCAGCTCAACGGCAGGTCAGCTCAATGGCAGGTCAAATTAAACAAGGCAGTTCAGCTCAACGGCAGTTCAGATAAAAGGCAGCTCAGCTCAACGGCAGGTCAGCTCAATGGCAGGTCAGATTAAATAAGGCAGTTCAGCTCAACGGCAGTTCAGATTAAATAAGGCAGTTCAGCTCAAACAAGGAGGTTTAGCTCAACGGCAGTTCAGATTAAACAAGGCAGTTTAGATAAAAGGCAGTTCAGCTCAACGGCAGGTCAGCTCAATAGCAGGTCAGATTAAAAAAGGCAGTTCAGCTCAATGGCAGTTCAGCTCAACGGCAGGTCAGCTCAATAGCAGGTCAGATTAAACAAGGCAGTTCAGCTCAATGGCAGTTCAGCTCAACAGCAGCTCAGCTCAATGGCAGGTCAGATTAAACAAGGCAGCTCAGCTCAACGGCAGTTCAGCTCAACAGCAGCTCAGCTCAATGGAAGGTCAGATTAAACAAGGCAGTTCAGCTCAACGGCAGTTCAGATAAAAGGCAGTTTAGATAAAAGGCAGTTCAGCTCAACGGCAGTTCAGCTCAATGGCAGGTCAGCTCAATAGCAGGTCAGATTAAACAAGGCAGTTCAGCTCAATGGCAGTTCAGCTCAACAGCAGCTCAGCTCAATGGCAGGTCAGATTAAACAAGGCAGCTCAGCTCAACGGCAGTTCAGCTCAACAGCAGCTCAGCTCAATGGCAGGTCAGATTAAACAAGGCAGTTCAGCTCAACGGCAGTTCAGATAAAAGGCAGTTCAGATAAAAGGCAATTCATCTCCACGGCAGTTCAGCTTCACGGCAGTTCAGATTAAACAAGGCAGTTCAGATCAAAGGCAGTTCAGATCAAAGGCAGTTCAAATCAAAGGCAGTTCAGATCAAAGGCAGTTCAGATCAAAGGCAGTTCAGATCAAAGGCAGTTCAGATCAACGGCAGGTCAGCTCCAACAAGGCAGTTTAGCTCAACGGCAGCTCAGCTCAACGGCAGCTCAGCTCAACGGCAGCTCAGCTCAATGGCAGGTCAGATTAAACAAGGCAGTTCAGCTCAACGGCAGTTCAGATAAAAGGCAGTTCAGATAAAAGGCAGTTCATCTCAACGGCAGCTCAGCTCAACGGCAGCTCAGCTCAACGGCAGCTCAGCTCAACGGCAGCTCAGCTCAACGGCAGGTCAGCTCAATGGCAGGTCAGATTAAACAAGGCAGTTCAGATTAAACAAGGCACTTCAGATTAAACAAGGCAGTCCAGATTAAACAAGGCAGTTCAGATTAAACAAGGCAGTTCAGATTAAACAAGGCAGGTCAGCTCAACGGCAGGTCAAATTAAACAAGGCAATTCAGCTCAACAGCAGTTCAGATAAAAGGCAGTTCAGCTCAACGGCAGGTCAGCTCAATGGCAGGTCAGATTAAATCAGGCAGGTCAGCTCAACAGCTGTTCAGATTAAACAAGGCAGTTCAGCTCAACGGCAGTTCAGCTCAACAGGAGGTCAGCTCAACGGCAGTTCAGATTAAACAAGGCAGTTCAGCTCAACAGCAGTTCAGCCCAACGGCAGTTCACATTAAGGGCAGTTCACATTAACGGCAGTTCACATTAAAGGCATTTCAGCTCAACGGCAGTCGTTCAGCTCAACAGCAGTCGCTCAGCTCAACGGCAGTTCAGATTAAACAAGGCAGTTCAGCTCAACAGCAGTTCAGCTCAACGGCAGTTCACATTAAGGCTAGTTCACATTAATGGCAGTTCACATTAAAGGCATTTCAGATCAACGGCAGTCGCTCAGCTCAACGCCAGTCATTCAGCTCAACGGCAGTTCAGCTCAACGGCAGTTCAGCTCAACGGAAGTTCAGCTCAACGGCAGTTCAGCTCAAAGCCACTTTAGATTAATGCCACTTTAGATTAAAAGCAGTTCAGGTTAAAGGCTGGCCTGATCAAAGGCTGGTCTGCTTGAAGGCTCCTCTCGTGGCTCGGTGTGTCTGCTGGCTGGGCTGCCATTCAGGAGCAGGGTGAAACACAGTTGCTTGCTTGGTGGGTCTGTCCACGTATTACAATTGTGAGGGACCATTGGCGACCCTAGGAAAATAAACAAGGTGCATCTGGGCTGCCACAGATGACTCAGGCTGAAGAAGATCCTCCATGACATGCGATCATGCTAGTTGCACTGTCAAGGCCGGTCTTGGCTGCCTATAGGCCTTTCTGCTGGCTGAGCCTATTAAACGCTGGTCTGCTGGCTGGCTTGATTGATAGCTGGCTGGCTGGCTGGCTGGCTTGATTGATGGCTGGACTGATTGATGGCCTGATTAAAGTCTGGTCTGCTGGCTGGTCTGATTGATGGCCTGCTTAAAAGGGTGGTCTGCTTGAAGGCAGATTAACGGCAAGTCATCTGAGATGCAGTTCCAATTAACGGCAGTTCAGCTCAACGGCAGCTCAGATTAAACAAGGCCGTTCAGCTCAACAGCAGTTCAGATTAAATAAGGCAGTTCAACTCAATGGCAGTTCAGATCAAAGGAAGTTCAGATCAAAGGCAGTTCAGATTAAACAGGGCAGTTCAGTTTAACGGCAGTTCAGCTCAATGACAGTTCAGCTTAAACAAGGCAGTTCAGATTAAACAAGGCAGTTCAGCTCAATGGCAGGTCAGATTAAACAAGGCAGTTCAGCTCAACGGCAGTTCAGATAAAAGGCAGCTCAGCTCAACGGCAGGTCAGCTCAACGGCAGGTCAGATTAAACAAGGCAGGTCAGCTCAACGGCTGTTCAGATTAAACAAGGCAGTTCATCTCAATGGCAGTTCAGATTAAACAAGGCAGTTCAGCTCAATGGCAGTTCAGATTAAACAAGGCAGTTCAGCTCAACGGCAGTTCACCTCAACGGCAGTTCAGATTAAACAAGGCAGTTCAGATAAAAGGCAGCTCAGCTCAACGGCAGGTCAGCTCAATGGCAGGTCAGATTAAATAAGGCAGTTCAGCTCAACGGCAGTTCAGATTAAATAAGGCAGTTCAGCTCAAACAAGGAGGTTTAGCTCAACGGCAGTTCAGCTCAACGGCAGTTCAGATTAAACAAGGCAGTTTAGATAAAAGGCAGTTCATCTCAACGGCAGGTCAGCTCAATAGCAGGTCAGATTAAAAAAGGCAGTTCAGCTCAATGGCAGTTCAGCTCAACGGCAGGTCAGCTCAATAGCAGGTCAGATTAAACAAGGCAGTTCAGCTCAATGGCAGTTCAGCTCAACAGCAGCTCAGCTCAATGGCAGGTCAGATTAAACAAGGCAGCTCAGCTCAACGGCAGTTCAGCTCAACAGCAGCTCAGCTCAATGGAAGGTCAGATTAAACAAGGCAGTTCAGCTCAACGGCAGTTCAGATAAAAGGAAGTTTAGATAAAAGGCAGTTCAGCTCAACGGCAGTTCAGCTCAATGGCAGGTCAGCTCAATAGCAGGTCAGATAAAAACAAGGCAGTTCAGCTCAATGGCAGTTCAGCTCAACAGCAGCTCAGCTCAATGGCAGGTCAGATTAAACAAGGCAGCTCAGCTCAACGGCAGTTCAGCTCAACAGCAGCTCAGCTCAATGGCAGGTCAGATTAAACAAGGCAGTTCAGCTCAATGGCAGTTCAGATAAAAGGCAGTTCAGATAAAAGGCAATTCATCTCCACGGCAGTTCAGCTTCACGGCAGTTCAGATTAAACAAGGCAGTTCAGATCAAAGGCAGTTCAGATCAAAGGCAGTTCAGATCAAAGGCAGTTCAGATCAACGGCAGGTCAGCTCCAACAAGGCAGTTTAGCTCAACGGCAGCTCAGCTCAATGGCAGGTCAGATTAAACAAGGCAGTTCAGCTCAACGGCAGTTCAGATAAAAGGCAGTTCAGATAAAAGGCAGTTCATCTCAACGGCAGCTCAGCTCAACGGCAGCTCAGCTCAACGGCAGCTCAGCTCAACGGCAGTTCAGATTAAACAAGGCAGTTCAGATTAAACAAGGCAATTCAGATTAAACAAGGCAGTCCAGATTAAACAAGGCAGTTCAGATTAAACAAGGCAGTTCAGATTAAACAAGGCAGGTCAGCTCAACGGCAGGTCAAATTAAACAAGGCAATTCAGCTCAACAGCAGTTCAGATAAAAGGCAGTTCAGCTCAACGGCAGGTCAGCTCAATGGCAGGTCAGATTAAATCAGGCAGGTCAGCTCAACAGCAGCTCAGCTCAATGGCAGGTCAGATTAAACAAGGCAGCTCAGCTCAACGGCAGTTCAGCTCAACAGCAGCTCAGCTCAATGGAAGGTCAGATTAAACAAGGCAGTTCAGCTCAACGGCAGTTCAGATAAAAGGAAGTTTAGATAAAAGGCAGTTCAGCTCAACGGCAGTTCAGCTCAATGGCAGGTCAGCTCAATAGCAGGTCAGATTAAACAAGGCAGTTCAGCTCAATGGCAGTTCAGCTCAACAGCAGCTCAGCTCAATGGCAGGTCAGATTAAACAAGGCAGCTCAGCTCAACGGCAGTTCAGCTCAACAGCAGCTCAGCTCAATGGCAGGTCAGATTAAACAAGGCAGTTCAGCTCAATGGCAGTTCAGATAAAAGGCAGTTCAGATAAAAGGCAATTCATCTCCACGGCAGTTCAGCTTCACGGCAGTTCAGATTAAACAAGGCAGTTCAGATCAAAGGCAGTTCAGATCAAAGGCAGTTCAGATCAAAGGCAGTTCAGATCAACGGCAGGTCAGCTCCAACAAGGCAGTTTAGCTCAACGGCAGCTCAGCTCAACGGCAGCTCAGCTCAACGGCAGCTCAGCTCAATGGCAGGTCAGATTAAACAAGGCAGTTCAGCTCAACGGCAGTTCAGATAAAAGGCAGTTCAGATAAAAGGCAGTTCATCTCAACGGCAGCTCAGCTCAACGGCAGCTCAGCTCAACGGCAGCTCAGCTCAACGGCAGCTCAGCTCAACGGCAGTTCAGATTAAACAAGGCAGTTCAGATTAAACAAGGCAATTCAGATTAAACAAGGCAGTCCAGATTAAACAAGGCAGTTCAGATTAAACAAGGCAGTTCAGATTAAACAAGGCAGGTCAGCTCAACGGCAGGTCAAATTAAACAAGGCAATTCAGCTCAACAGCAGTTCAGATAAAAGGCAGTTCAGCTCAACGGCAGGTCAGCTCAATGGCAGGTCAGATTAAATCAGGCAGGTCAGCTCAACAGCTGTTCAGATTAAACAAGGCAGTTCAGCTCAACGGCAGTTCAGCTCAACAGGAGGTCAGCTCAACGGCAGTTCAGATTAAACAAGGCAGTTCAGCTCAACAGCAGTTCAGCCCAACAGCAGTTCACATTAAGGGCAGTTCACATTAACGGCAGTTCACATTAAAGGCATTTCAGCTCAACGGCAGTCGTTCAACTCAACGGCAGTCGCTCAGCTCAACGGCAGTTCAGATTAAACAAGGCAGTTCAGCTCAACAGCAGTTCAGCTCAACGGCAGTTCACATTAAGGCTAGTTCACATTAATGGCAGTTCACATTAAAGGCATTTCAGATCAACGGCAGTCGCTCAGCTCAACGCCAGTCATTCAGCTCAACGGCAGTTCAGCTCAACGGAAGTTCAGCTCAACGGCAGTTCAGCTCAAAGCCACTTTAGATTAATGCCACTTTAGATTAAAAGCAGTTCAGGTTAAAGGCTGGCCTGATCAAAGGCTGGCCTGCTTGAAGGCTCCTCTCGTGGCTCGGTGTGTCTGCTGGCTGGGCTGCCATTCAGGAGCAGGGTGAAACACAGTTGCTTGCTTGGTGGGTCTGTCCACGTATTACAATTGTGAGGGACCATTGGCGACCCTAGGAAAATAAACAAGGTGCATATAAGATACCACAGTTGAAACTGGGAGTACACTGATAATTTTCACTACTACCATATGAGGAATGTGTTCCTATGCATAGTCAGCTACCAATTTTATTTTAAATTAAATTTGTAGCTGATTGTGCATAGGTGTGCTGTGCTTTTTTTTTTTCTTTTCTTTTTTACTTTTTTAAATATTTGGGAGAGCAGCACTAAAATGGCGTGGCTGTTTTGTTTTTAACGTTGTTGGTGTTTTTTTGTTTTTTTTACTCTTTTCTAAATCATTTTGCCCCCAGAGCACAGCACAAAAAATGTCATTTACCTTAAGTTGGCGGGTGTAGCTATGTGCACCATTGGCGGGTCCCTCCTTCATGTGTCCCCCTACACCGGTGTAGAGCGGACCTCTCCTCGTGTCCCTCAAGGCGGTGAAGAGAGGGCCTCTCCTCATGTCCCCCACGGCAGTGTAGAGCGGGCCTCGTGTCCCCCAAGGCGGTGTAGAGCGGGCCTCGTGTCCCCCAAGGTGGTGTAGAGCGGGCCTCGTGTCCCCCAAGGTGGTGTAGAGCGGGCCTCGTGTCCTCCAAGGTGGTGTAGAGCGGGCCTCGTGTCCCCCAAGGAGGTGTAGAGCGGGCCTTGTGTCCCCCAAGGAGGTGTAGAGCGGGCCTTGTGTCCCCCAAGGTGGTGTAGAGCGAGCCTCTCCTTGTGTCCCCCAAGGCGTTGGAGAGAGGGCCTTGTGTCCCCCAAGGCGGTGGAGAGCGGGCCTCTTCTTGTGTCCCCAAGGCAGTGTAGAGCAGGCCTCGTGTCCCCCAAGGCGGTGGAGAGTGGGCCTCGTGTCCCCCAAGGCCGTGGAGAGTGGGCCTCATGTCCCCCAAGGTGGTGGAGAGTGACCCTCTTGTCCCCCAAGGCGGTGGAGAGCATGCCTCTCCTCGTGTTCCCCGCGGCAGGGGAGAGCGGACCTCTCCTCGAGTCCCCCGCGGAGAGGGTGTCTCCTCTCAGCGGAAGAGAGCGGACCTCTTCTGCATCTGTCCCCTCAGCGGCGCTGCCAGTGTAATTGCGGTGTCGAAGAGACTGAAAGTTGGAAACCGGAACTCAATGAGGCTTGGAGCGCAGGTGCAGCCGCTCCATCATGTGTGCTCGCCGCTCGCCACACAAGAAAAGCATTTGACGAGCGGGCGAGCAGCTTTTTCAAACCCTGCTTATACTATATTCTAGACCAGGGGTCTCCAAACTATGGCCGTCCAGGTGTTGAGGAACTGTAAGTCCCATGAGACCTTGCAAGAATGACAGCCACAAGCAAGACTCACAGAGGCAGAGGCATGATGGGACTTCAACAGCTGGAGGGCCATAGTTTGGAGACCCCTGTTCTATACCCTTTTATAATAACTAATTTTTTTAACAACTAAAGCTTCCCCCCCAAATACCAGTGCTTAACCCTAGAAGGGTTTCTGATTTGTCAACCAAACATGTTTCATCTTTTGGTTATCCACCAGAAAAATCCTAACTGTATTTACTAAAACTAACAATAATGGCCACTATAGTGTTTACAACTCTTGTTGCTTACAACAGTAAACAATTTCCCATTTGGCCAATTAACATTTCTCTTGTTACAGTTTGCCTAGATTTAACACAGGAAGAGTCTGTCAGCTCTAATAATCTTGATGACTTTCCTTTTAAATGGACTTTTCACCTGTCTATGCATGTACAGTCAGGAACATACACACACATACTGTATGTATATACTGTATACCCATGCTTCCCATCCATTCAATAAAACCATTGCTTGCATTACATAGTTACATAGTTGGTTAAGTTGAATAAAGATACTAGTCCATCCAGTTCTAAGAGAGAGTGTGTGTGTCTACTATTTTCCATATCCCTGTACATTACACTTGCTAAGAAACACATGTAAAGGGTTTTTTAATTTGTCTACACTCTCCTCTGTCACCACCAACTGTGGAAGGGCATCCAACAGCCTTACTGTTCTAATGGTAAAGAACCCCTTATGCAGTTTGAGATTGAACTGCTTCTCATCCAACTATATTGTGTGGCCACGTCTTTTTTTAGAAACCTAAGATTAATAGTTTTCTCCCAATGCTGAAGGTACCATTCAAAGATTTGTATATTGCGCTCATATCACCTCTTAAGCATCTCTTCTTCAAGGAGAATATGTGTTTGTAATTCTTCCTCATAACTGAATTCCTCAAGTCCCCTTATTAGTTTTGCTGCCCCTCTCTGAATCCTCTCTAGTTCAAGCACATCCTTGGTGACCAGAAATGGACTGCGTACTCCAGATATGTCTGAGGCAGAGTATTGTAACGTTGTAGATTTATAATTTTATCTCTTGAGTTAATACCCTTTTAATGCATGCTAATAGCTTTCTGGCCTTGCTTGCTGCAGCTTGGCATTGCATGCTATTAAGTCTGTGATCTACCAAGACACCCAGATCCTTTTCCATCCTCAATTCTCTCAGAAATTCTACACCTAGCATGTAACTTGCCCGCATATTTTTAGCTCCAAAGTACATTATTTTACATTTTCCAATATTTAACCTTATCTGCCATGTACAGTAGCTGTACCTATTCTAAGCAGGTCCTCTTCTAAAGTTATTACATCCTGTTGTGAAGTAATTGCCCTGCTTAGCTTTGTACCATCCGAAGACACTGAGAACTATTTTTTCTGACCTCTATATCGTTTATGGACAAGTTAAACAGAAATGATCCCAGGACAAAGCCTTAGAACACTCTGCTCACAACTCCAGACCATTCAGAGAATATGCTATTAATGGCCACCCTCTGGACATGCTCCTGCAACCAGCTTTCTCTCCAGGTACATACAATATTGTCAATACCAAAGAACCTCATTTGTAAACTAAGCCTTTGTGGGATACTGTATCAAAAGCTTTAGTGAAATCCAGACACATTGGCCCTGATTTACTAAGACTTGAGTCTACCAGCAGACTCTGAACATTCAGGCAGACTCAATTAAATCTATCAAGACCTGTCAGTCTTCTGAGCGGTGTCTAGCAATCTCATTGACGAACATCTACTTTACTATTAGTAAATGTGAAATCGCGCCTGGCACATTTTTAGGTGCAATACCGGATATGCTCGCTAGATGGCGCACAAGCGCGGGCTTTGTACCATTGGTGTTTTTTCTGTTAGCAAAAGAGAATACTTAGAATGTAACATAATTAGTACACCTATATTTATTTATTTTTTATTTTATTTTTTTTGCTGTTTCTCCAAAATGATCAGACAACTAATGCATTTACTAATGAATGTTATACATTCTATTTTCAAATGTTAAACATTTTCACACTTATATCTCAAATAATTTGGAATCTCTAGTTCTAATTTCCCAATATAATGATATATCTTCATTCTCTTTAATCACGTAACTATTCTATGATAAAGTCAAGTGCAGCGCTATAAATGCATGTGATCAATAATGAACGCATGTAAAACCCAAAAAGTGCAAATAATTGCAATAATGATGTAAAATGGTAAATGGTGCTAAAATAAGTTTATATAATCATTCCTGAATAATGGAATGTCCTTCGTGTGAGAGTACCAACTCAGAGAGTGCCTATGAATGGCACGTGTGGTTTCTCCGTGACAGACAGTAGTGCATGAACTCATGAAAGATAAACCACCCTTGGGACTGGTCTACACTCACCAGAACAAAAGTATTAATGCGCATGTGTTATACACATCACACATCTGGGGGTGCAGCAGTATGCTGGCAGCTATGGGTTAGTCATCCAGCTCCAGCCATCCATCCATCAGGGTGGGTGCCCAAATGGTCCTGGGGAGGAATTAGCTCAGCCACAGGAGCCAGAAAGGTGCTTAATAGTGTAGTACACTGTCACAAGGGTGGATGACCTTTTACAAGTTCATGCACTACTGTTCGTGGTTATATTTATCTTGTGTAATACCATTTTAGTAGTCTATATAATTTTACTAGCGCTCGCTTTATCATTTTTAAACAATGTAACTATTCTAAGTTGGAGCTCAAACTGTGTCTCCCACAGTGGTTTAGTGGTTAGAGCTCAGACCTTACAGCACTTGGGTCATGGGTTCTAATCTCAGTGATGGCTGCATCCCAGTTTGCATGCTTCCCCTGTATGGATGTGTTTCTGCCAACACGTAAAAGACATGCTGTTAGGTTCATTGGACCTAGTTACATGGCTGAGTTTCTGCCCTTAGATTATAAACTCCTTGACATTTATGAACGTTAAAAAAAATGGAGATCAATTTTCTGGGTTGTGTCAGTGCCAGGAATATTGATCAATCAATTATGATTTTGCCTAATGACTAGAAAGTGGATGAATGTTACCTGCGTCCTGTTCTTCTGCCAATTAGGAAATGTGCAAGTTTCATGCTGTGTATATTTCATTGTAACTTTTTTCTCTTCTTTTAAATCTGTCTCCTTATACAACTTGACCCCCTCCCCCACCCCATCATCACCTGTCCCATATGCAAATCTATGGATCACCGCCCCACTCTTTTTAACTATTTACTGATCAAGTGAATGTGTCTCATTTTCTATCAGCTACAGCCCAGATCTCACATTATTATATGATTGCTGATTGTATATCATCACTAGTCTGATTGAATTCACAATCCCTGGTCAGTCCCGTTCCCTTACCTCTAATAATCTTTAGGACCAGTTCACACTACATGTGTTTCAGTTGCTTTTTCGGCATCACAAACGCACAGAAAGAAGGTTATATGGTTGTCAATGTCATAGTTCACATCAGCGCTTGCATTTTCAGTGCATTGCAGGTGCTGTAAACAAAGTTGACCATGCTGCATTGTTTCTGCACAGAACTGTACTGGAACACATTGAAACGTCCTTGAATGTACTAAAACGCACATGTCCCTAATTAAATTGAAAAAAAAGAAAGTAGAAAAAACTAACTGGAAGGGATACAGAAATGCAATGCAACGTGTCCAAAACGCATCCAAAATGTACTGGAACACACTAAACATGCATGCCAAAAGGGCATGCAAAAACACATCAGGAACACATCTAGACTGTTTCTATAGTGTGAACTGGCCCTTAGGACTTGTTCACACCATTGGTGGTGCAGAGACGCATGCAAGAACACACATTTTCCAGCACAGCAAAGAAATGCAATGCCCTTTGCAAATGTGCACGGTTAGGTGCAACACACTTTTAAAATAATATGCCTGCAGTATTTTTGCATGTTCCCACACATTAGGCAGCCCATTGAAATTAACGAGCTGAGGAAAAAAAAAAAGTAAAAAATGCCCCATTCACACAGGTCCTCTGGCCTGTACAGCATGAATGAGTGGGTTGTTTATGTGGCTAGAGCCACCTGTTACACTATGGGGACACAGCAGCTATATGAACACAGGTTTTAATCTGACAGGTGTGAAGGCGTGGGGAAGTGGCCCTGAATGCTCACTGTCTGTGTTCAGGGCTGTACACCTGCACTCATATGCTTGTCAAATTATGACCTGCAGCAATTCCATAATGTAACATAGGTTGCCTGCAAACGGCGATAGCCACAAAAACAAACCACTGATTCCCACTCTACAGGCCACAGCACCCATGAGCCCCAAGACCTCAATTACACCTCAATTACACACACAGCTTTATTTATGAACTCAGTACAGTTTTATCACAGGAATATGGTTGGGATTATGTCCATTAATAATTTTTTTAGTGTATTTTTACCATAAATATAATTTGGATATTTTCTCTGGTGGTGGGGGGCTGTCAGGTATGCTGTACGGGGCCCCATGATATCTAACAGTGGCCCTGGGTGTATGCTTGTGTCTGTGCCACCTGTATAGTTAGGAAGAACCTTGAACCTCTGCTATGCTATCAATGGATCTAGGAACTGGACATGTTTTCAACTGAAAATACAACAATTATTAGTAATGTTTCCCCAGCAAATGAGGTGGAGAACAGCGATCTCGCCATGTCCAGATGTGGTTTGGAATTCCACAAAAGAACAATTCACAAAACTAAAAAATAGACTTGCAAATTACCACTAAACTCTCCTAACTACGCTCCCATCCACTCACACTCCCCACTTCTAGGTGTCTGCAAACATCCTTCCGCCAACATCATGACGTATTTCCGGTATGACAGCTGCTCTAACGCCTCCTTCAACAGCCGTCTTGGCGTTTATTTGTGCACCATAGCAATTTTACATGCGGCTCTATTGTGTATATGACATTTACAAATATATGTTTGCAGTTCTATTGTAGATTTGGCATTGGTGAATGTATGCTTGCAGCTATACTGTGTATATGACATTGGCGAATATATATTTGCCAGTAAAGGCCCAAAGTCAACATAAATTGGGGGCCCAATTTATTACTGTTAAGAGGATTGTAGAAAAAGAATAGCTAGCTGCACATTGAACACGACCTATTCATTGGTACAGAACATGGTCTTGTGGTGCAATAGGGGGCTTTTGGTTTGTTATTTTGGACATACTTGCACATGTGCGCTCTAACAAGGAAGATTTGGGCATATTATATAGCTAGCAAAAATAAGTGTTAGGGGTGCTAGTATATTTCAGATACTTTCATAGCGCTGTCAATTTACACAGCGCTTTACATATAGATGTGGTAAATTCACATCAGTCCCTAACCCTCAAGCGGCGTACTAAGAGCCCTAACTTACATTCATACATATACTAGGGCCAATTTTGACAGGATCCAATTAACCTACCAGCATGTCTTTAGAGTATGGGAGGAAATCGGAGTACCCGGAGGAAACACAGGCACAGGGAGAACATGCAAACTCCAGGCAGGAGGTGCCGTGGCTGGCATTCAAACGAACGACCCTAGTACTGCCAGGTGGAAGTGCTAACCATTTAGCAACATTCAACTAGAACATGAAATAATCCCCCCAAAAAATACATAGTACAAATGTTTATTGATCAAATACACATTCCACATGTATTTGGACAGCAACAAAAAGCTACATTCAATATCTTGGTGTGAAAAAAAAAAAAAGCAGGATTGATGTTGCTAAAATAGAACAGTCCTGCTCATAAGAGCTTACAATCTAAAAGATTATACTTATAATGAACTGTGCTTTCACAGGTTACAGCAGGAAACAAATGGTTAATATGAATCACTTGGGCTTATTCACAAAACAACAAGCTGCAGATCGAAATATCAATATAAAAATACATACGTGCCAAAATAAAAACACCTCCCATCTCCCCAAATCCCCCACACATACATTTCTCACCATGTTTGTCTGAAAACTGCATTTCAGTCTAAATAAAGCAAACTTGGAAGAGCAGAGAAATGGACATGTGTTAGGATTACAATGCAAAGATAATAAACACAATCATTGTACAATAACACACAAACACACCTTAGAAGGAAGAACATGCAAAACATTTACAGCCTACATCAAAACACAGCGTGAGTGTGGCCTGGGGCAATTCACCACAATATCTCTTCCTCCCCAAACCACCACAGACAAGGACTTGCAGAAATAATGTGCCTGTACAAGGCAAAAATCAGCCTGTCAGGAATGGACTCGCCAATAGTGTTGGGACTCATCTGCCTTGTGGTTTGCAGTACCAGGACTGTCAGCAACCAGAGGCTCACTTCTGCAGTCAGCCAAAACACCTGAGGCTGATTGCAGGAGGTGCATATAAGGAATGGCCAGACTTGCAAGCAGGGCCTTGGTGTATGTTTTCCCAAGAGCCCCTGTACCTGCATCCTGTCTGCTTCCTGTCTGATCCTGCTTGATCCCTGACTCTGATTGAACTCCGCCTGTCCTGACCTCTGCTATTCCTGACCACTCTCCAGTCTGCTCCTTTGTACCTTGTCTGCCTGATTGTTCCTGACCCGGCCCGTCTGACTACGTTCTGCCTGCTCCTTGTACCTTGCCTGCCCGTTTGCTACCGACCCAGCCTGCCCGACTACGCTTAGTATTGTTCTTTTCCGTTTCCCTGTGTCAGTCCACACACCTCTGGTCATACCCGGAGCCCTGACACAGCCGCTACTGCATCTCTTTATATAAGGTAGGCCACACCCACCACTGTCATTCATTTGGTCAGAGAAAGTGTTTGCACCTGATTAATTCTCTTCCCACCTGCGTTAACCCTTGGTATACAGGCCCCACAATTCAGAGTCAGAAATAAAGCCACAGTGAAGTGTACCTGTGCAGCATACAACAGAACATTGAACAGGGATGTGAAAGGGAACCCTATTGGCAATATTTCTTGGCCCTATGGGCACAATTCACTGCAGATTATCGCATGAGTTAAGGCAGTCACATGACCACATCTCGCATGCAATACTGAAAATGTCAATTCACTTTTGCTAGTATGCGGCATTTTCCATAAATTGGAAAAACACTCAGGAAATCAAACATAAAGAGGCCTTACACCGCGGTCACAACAAAGCCAATTTAGAAATTGTGCGACGTACAGTGAAAATGCTGATTTCCTTACGATTTGCAAGACATCTGACACAGATATCTAAGCAAATCGCCACAAAAGTAGTACATGTACTACTTTAGAAATCAGTGTCGGAAATGCACCCATGTGACTGCTCTAATAGCAGACAATAGGGTGCGACTTGGCATACGATTTGCAAGTCGCATGCCATGCAAATCGCATGCCAAGTTGCATCCAGGGTGCACGATTTCAGGTGCGATTTGGGAATTGAAATTGTACCTGATATCCGATCTAATGAATGTGGATGTGAGTGTCTTAACGTAAGCGATTTGCTGCAGCACAATTTCAAAAGTAGTTCTCGTCTAACTTTTTCAGCATTTTGTAGCGATTTCACATATAGACTACAATGGAAATCGCAATGCAAAACACAATTGAAAACGCAATAACTGATTGGTAAATCTACAGAAAACACGGTGAAATTGCCAACAAAAAGCACAATCTTAAATCACATCTAGTGTGAACCAAGCAGGCAATTCAACAAAGGAAATAAATCTTTGAAGGCATGCGGTATCTGCATGCTCAGATAAGGGTCTGTTATGGATTTGGGGGGGGGGGGACTCCATGCCATTATTTTATTTTATTTTTTTTTAATCCTTTTCTTTCTCTCGCTCACTCTTCTCATGGTTTGACAAACTTTCCCAAAAGGAGGTGGAGTGCAAACCAGCATTATCCAATCAATCATTAGTCCAGGCCCTTATCTCATCCCATCGTTTGACATTCACATAAGGTGCTACTTTAAAGGTGTTTGAAAAGACAAAGTCTCATTCTAATTCACATTCTAGGGCTCATTTAAACAGAAAGCAAAGATGCTGCCACCAGCACATGTATGTGAGGGTAGTCACACAGAGATCATGCAAGTTCATTGCTGTGGTTGGGATTCAAACCAACAGCCCTAGCATTGTGAGGCAGTAGGGCTAACCACTAATCCACGGAGATGTTGAACACTAATCCTGCCTGTATTTCTGTGGTGTGAATCAACCCTAAGTCCCTGGGCAAGGTCAGTGTAACTAGCCAGATATCTCAAATGTGACACAAATGTTGTGCTATGTTGCCAATTCAGATGTATGTTGGTTCTATGTATCCCAATACAAAGGATTGCAATACTAATACAGGCGTACCTCAGTTTACCAACGCCTCAGTTAAAGTAATTTTCGGTTTATGAATGAAAATCCATTGAAAATAATGCCTCGGTTTACACAATTGTTAATCATTTTTTTCGCGATACAAAGTGTATGTCGGCGCTGATTTTCAAATGCAAACGCCAGCCTTTTTTTTTCTTCACTATAGTTCACAAGCTTAGAAGTCACTTTCCCCGAAGATACAAAGTTTTCTGTAACTTTTAATAAACTCAAAGTAAACATTGTTTCCTTTAGGGATATAAATTCCAAGAAAACTTTCTCTTTTAGCTGGGGGAAGTGACAGGTGAATTTCTGAGCTATAGTGAAGAAAAAAAAGGGCAAAATTACATTTAAAAGCCAGCACCACAATAAATAAAAAAACGGCATGGGGTCCCCCCTCCCATCCACACTAAGCCCTTCGGGTCTGGTATATATCTTAAGGGGTAACACCACACCAAAATGTAAAAAAAAAACGGCATGGGGTCCCCCCTCCCATCCACACCAAGCCCTTGGGGTCTGGTATGGATATTAAGGGGTAATTCCATGCCAAAATTTAAAAAAAAACAGCTTGGGGTTCTCCCCAAAATCCATAGCAGACCCTTATCCGAGCATGCAGCCCGGCAGGTCAGGAAAGGGGGGGGGCGAGCGAGCGCTCCCCCTCCTGAACCATACCAGGCCACATGCCCTCAACATGGGGGGGTGCTTTGGGGCAGGGGGGGCTCCCCCCCAAAGCACCTTGTCCCCATGTTAATGGGAACAAGGGCCTCTTCCGTTAGTGGGATAATTGGTCGGCCGTTTTTCGGGATTTGGCACATTTTGTTTATCAATAAAGTTGGAAAATTTTTTTCCAACTTTACTGATAAAAAAAATGTGCCAAAATCCCGAAAAACGGCCAACCAATTAACCCACTAACGTCCCGAAAATCATTCAATTTTTTTTTCGGCAGAAAAATCGGCCGATTTTAGACCCATCTATGACCTGCTTTAGATGGGTCTAAAATCGTCCGGAAAAAAAATCGGCTGATTTTCGGCCGTTAGTGGGTTAATTGGTCAGCAATTTTTGGGGATTTTGCCACTTTTTTTAATTGGTAAATTTGGATAAAAATCGGCCAATTTTGCAGATCGGCCGATTTTAGTGGCAATGATCGGCAAATTTGCTGATCTTTTTACAGATAAAAAATCTGCGCATGAGCCATGACCTGCAAGAAAAAGAAGAAAATGAAAACGAAGAATAAAAAAAGAATAAGAAAAGGAAGAAAAAAGAAAAATGCAGGCCATAGATGGGGCAAAAACTGGTCGTTTTAAAAAAAAAAAAAAAAATCGGTTGTTCAATGGGCCGACGTTACCACCAATGGTAAAAAAAATTGTCAGATTTTTGCCCCGTCTACGGCCAGCAAATATAATAGCAAAGTAATTACTTCTGTCCCTGCAGAGAGCTGCACTATTATATTTGACATTAAAAAGTATAAAGGTTGCAACATTGTATCTATATGTATCCGAATAAAAAACATCTATATCCGAAATGGATACAAATAGATACACTGTTGCAGTCTCTATACTTTTTAATGTCAAATATAATAGCGGAGCTCTCTGCAGGGACAGAAGGAATGTTTCAGCTGTCATCCCACTGACAGCTGAATTTTAAATTATTTCTGTGAATTAAATAAATAATTAAAAAAACAGCGTGGGGTCCCCCCTCCCATCCATACCAAGCCCTTCGGGTCTGGTATGGATGTTAAGGGGTAACTCCATGCCGAAAATTTAAAAAAAAAACAGCGTGGAGTACCCCCCAATATCTATTCCAGACCCTTATCCGAGCATGCAGCCTGGCAGGTCAGGAAAGGGGGGGGACAAGCGAGCGCCCCCCCCCCTCCTGAACCATACCAGGCCACATGCATTCAACATGGGGGGGTGCTTTGGGGCAGGGGGGGCTCCCCCCTTCAAAGCACCTTGTCCCCATGTTGATGGGGACAAGGGCCTCTTCCCCACAACCCTGGCCGGTGGTTGTGGGGGTCTGCAGGCAGGGGGCTTATCAGAATCTGGAAGCCCCCTTTAACAAGTGAATGAGTCTGCGGTACATGGTCCCGCTACTCATTCACAAAAAAACAAAGTGTTGTGTAAAAAAAACACAGTGCAGGGTTTTTGACAAGTCCTTTATTAAAACAATGTCCCCGGAAGTAGATCCAACATCAATCACGGTGTCATGCGCCGGCGACCGGAAAAAAGAAAAAAACGAAAACCCATTCCGCACTCGACGAGGCTTACTAGCCTTATGCGGTGAGTCGCTCGCTGACAGCTCTTAAATAGGTAAGGGGCAGGGCCAGCCGGGGACAGCAAGCATGTGACATTGGGTGGGGTCACTCGGATGATGTCCACGGCTGGCCCCGCCCCTAACCTATTTAAGAGCTGTCAGCGAGACTTTTTTTCATAAGGCTGGAAGCCTCCGACGGGACCGGAACTTTCTTTTTTTTTTGTTTTTTCGGATCGCCGCCGCCGTTGGATCTACTTCGGGGGACATGTTTTATTAAAGGACTTGTCAAAGACCCTGTACTGTGTTTTTTTTTACACAACACTTTGTTTTTTTGTGAATGAGTAGCGGGACCATGTACCGCAGATTCGATCACGTAGGGGGGGGGCAGGGATCTGGGGGCCCCCTTATTAAAGGGGGCTTCCAGATTCTGATAAGCCCCCCGCCCGCAGACCCCCACAACCACTGGCCAGAGTTGTGGGGAAGAGGCCCTTGTCCCCATCAACATGGGGACAAGGTGCTTTGGGGGGGGAGCCCCCCTGCCCCAAAGCACCCCCCCATGTTGAGGGCATGTGGCCTGGTATGGTTCAAGAGGGGGGGGCGCTCGCTCGCCCCCCCCTTTCCTGACCTGCCGGGCTGCATGCTCGGATAAGGGTCTGGTATGGATATTGGGGGGTACTCCACGCTGTTTTTTTTTTTTAATTTCGGCGTGGAGTTCTCCCTTAATATCCATACCAGACCTGAAGGGCTTAGTATGGATGAGAGGGGGGACCCACGCTGGTTTTTTTTTGTTTTTTTGTTTTTTTTTTATTGTGGGCCTTTATTTTTACATTCCGCTGTCAAAATAAATATTATCTAGACCTTCGAAATAAGTAAAATCATTACAGAAATAATTATAAAGGATAAGAAACAAAAACAGAATGACTAGAACTAAGGAAATCAAATTAGAATACATAAAGATATGCTTAGTGCTGTTTGTTAAACACAGTAGACGCAATCGAGTGCCGGCTGTCAGAGGAATCCACACTGAGATTTACTATTGAGCAGTGGCTAAAAAGCAAGCGCCCACAGAGGATGTCTAAAATGTGTTCTGCACATGCACATTTGTATCAGCCAAATAAACTGCCCTAGCGTCTAGTTTTTCACTGTGTCGTTTTGCTTAAAAAAAAACTTTTTAACACACTTTAATTTTTTTTTGAAATGGTAGATATTGTTTAAAGTGAAGTCCTGATATTTGGCAAAGCAAATTTCAAAGTGAACATGTTTCTGCAGTGAATTTTCATGGTGTTAGACATACCTCCTACCAAGTCTTTGTGAGTTTGATTCCTGGTGTGTGTCTGGTTAGTAAATTCGATTGGGCGTCTACTTATGGACGCTGCTCAATAGTAAATCTCTTAGCGGGGTAAAAGTAGACGGTCACTCGTAAAAATTAGACGTTCGCCCACGGAAATGCGCCCAGGCACAATAGTAAATCAGGGTCACTACGTCCACAGGCCTTCCTACTGTATATCCAAGTTTCAACTTTTCCCCTTATAGAATGTTAAAAGGTTGATCAGGCAAGAACAGTTCTTCATAAAACTATACTGGTTGCTACTAATGATTATATTTTCATTAGCAAATTGGTAGGATATGGTCCCTTTTATCCTTCCTTCCAATAGTTGCTAGATTGCTTTCATTTCAAGGATACAGTCATACCATTTTGACCATTTATAAAGGCAGCTGAATAACATATGACATACCTCTAATTATTACCAGCCAAAACCGGTTACATTATGTAACCTTCTGGACATTTCCAGAAGATAGTCTCATTGCTTAGCTATAACATGCTCATGTAGAACATGCTAACCAAAAGTCTCTCTTGCTTGTTCCCATAGAACAAATTATACCTTGTACATGTCCACACATTATTGTTTAAAAACTCTCTAGGTTGGAGGAGTTGAGGGAAACAAAGCCATTACCACCAGACCTGTTGCATGACTAAAGTCATGTTCAAAATTTCCCTAAACATCTAAAGATGAACGCCAGAAAAAAAACAGGTAAATGCATGGATGAAATGCATCTAAGAGATTCGTTTTACCTGCCAAAGGATTTGCTTTTCATTTCATCCAGTTCTAAGGTTTATATAGCTCTACCACACCTCACAAACATATCTGACAGGAAGGAGACTTGTTTTTTTTTTTCCTACAATTTAGTAACACTAACAGGTCTCCTTCCCACCCCCACTCTGTGAAAGATGAAGCAGCAGACTTATGAGCTGGTCTCTCTATGACTTTGTTATCTTCTACCAGCATGCTCCTTGCACTGCAGAACAGCCAATTAGCTTCTCGTTCTGCTGCTGCCTCCCCTAGGCTAAGCTTTGGTTTGTGTTAAAAATTACATAAGGCTGTATGAATGAATACAGAGTTGCATTATATTGTGTCTTAATGTATTAATTAAAACACAGTTGATTCATTTGTGTCTTTTATATCTGCCTTGAGTTAAGGTGTTACTAAACCCACAACCGTAAAATCAATCTATATATGCAGTAAAGAATGCTTGTTATACCCACGGTGGCACCCAAGGGGTTAATCCTCTGCATTGTGTAAAAAGGCTGTTTGATCCTTTCTTTTCTGCCTCTCCTCTTTTTGAAATGACCACCTGATACAGACTGAATCTGCAGTCACATGTAAATGCTCAGTTTGGTGTGTATTGCTAGAGAGGTTTTTTTTTTCTCTTGGGAGAGTGTATGTGATCAGCACAGGGCCAATCAGCACTGTCCAGACAGAGGGTCAGGGGTTTCACATCCTTCTAGAGCAAAAAGAAAACTCCTCCTACAAGCTTTAACCAGTGCTCTACTGAAGTCACAAGACTGCTCTGATGGTGAGAAAAGGTATTTAGCAGTTTATATTTACTAAAATAATTTCATTTCCATGTTGTGTGTACTGTGGGAGACCAGATATAGTGAATGCAGGGTCCTGGGTTTAGTATCACTTTTAGCTTTAGGAAACACTTGCATACTGTGTCCCTCGCCTGCAACTGGACAGCGAAAGGAGAAGAAGCATACTAATGAGCTCTTTGTCACTCCACTCTCCACTCTGATCAGCTTTTTCCTTGTTAGCGCATGACAACTGCAGCCCAGCTGACTGATTACTTGTTCTGCTTCTCCCTTTTGTAGTCTGAGCTCTGCTGGATTATAGGATGCTTATACCAGATCAAATTAAGGTACTTACACTGATTACATTTTTTAAAAAGTACAAAAAAAAGTAAATTTTAATGATTTAATAATAAATAAAGAGCTGCATTAATTTGTTTCTTTTATATCTGCCTGGAGGTTAGCTTTAATTTACAAAATAATACTTTTTTTCATGTTCTCTTATCAGTCCCAGGTAGCTGAGTATTACAATAATGAGGCATTTTTAGCATATAGGATTATTCTTCAGTTTAACCTTGTTCTCTGCTTATCAGAGTATTACAGAAACTTTAATTTATTTGCTGGTATATGGTAATAATATATAATGTCCATAACTAAAACTGTTCAGCATTGTTAATTTAAATATTGTACTACACAGAAAGTTTAAATATTTTGACTTTATAGAAAAATGTGTCAATATTGTTTGCCCTTTTATGTTCCTGCAGACCAATAGTTATCTGTATTTTGGAAGCACAGAATTACGATTATTTCTTATCAATTAGAATCTATAAAATAGAGGACCCACCCAAAAACTTGGCAATAAGATAAAACTGCCCATCATTCGATATTCACACAGAATGACCAGAATATATGCCCCAATATATGATTTTTTTTTCAGACAAACACACCAAGATAAAACTGTTCAGTACTAATTTTACATGGGATCTTCTTAGTAAAATATGAAATAATTTGAATAGACTCTACCAGCTAAAACTAATGAGCAAAAAACTACACTGATCTGGCCCAGGGTGGATGAATAGAACATCTGGCATATTTGGCACAAATGACACAGCTGGCATTATTGGAACAGTTTCTGCAGAAGGTACAGATGCAGTAATGGGAGAATTGGTACAAACAGTGCAGATGGAACAGTTGGAACAGATGACAGTGGGCAGAGCTGGCGATACTGGCACAGGTGTCATAACCTCAACAGCTGGCACAAGTTGTGACAATCCTGGGATTTCTTAGTGCAAGGCACATGTTAATTTTGGCACTGGATGCTAAGAGATAACAACATTTATAATTAGAAAATGTGCCATTTTTAAAAAGAACTTTTTTTCCTGTTCATCTATGAGGATATCTACTCCCAGTCATCTGAATTCTAAAAAGGCTGCATATTTATAATAAATCAAATTGTTCTACATAGCTTTTATAAGATAATATTATATAAAATTAAAAGTAATGGAAAATAATGAAAACATGAATTAATAAATATCTTTAGTTAGCCAAAATTATTCATTGTACAGTGCTGAAATCAGAATATTAAATGTCATATTGAAAACAATGCCAAAACTTGTTTACTTCAAAATAAACTGGCTTTTGATTTGTTTGTTCTTTTTTTATTGAGCTGCATGGTGATAATTGGTCTCTATACTTAAAATAAGTATATGTGATTATATTTATACAGCATTTCGGCAGTTGCCAGTGAAATATACAGTAAATAGAAAAAAGTGTAAATGGAACTTCATAATCAATCTGCTTGCATTGTGCTGATGGTAAAATGTGTATAGATTTTACTATTATTAGTAAATATCTTAAAAGTTTTCCTTGCAAATCATCACCTGATCCACCATTGCAAACCTTGTTTGTGAAATGTTTACACTATATCTATAGGAAGCACACATTTTCGTACTATAACCTTATAGAACTTTAAAATTAAGTTTATGTTAATACAGAAAAACAAAGGAAATACAGCATATTGTAAGTCCCACATGCATTCATGCTGTCTAACGTCCAGCACACATCCATCTATTAATGTGTGTAGATAAAACAATTTTAGGAAATGTATTTCTTTTCTATTCTTAGAATCTTTTTCTATAGATGCTGGACATACAGGAAACCGGCAGACAATTTTTGGAACTGTCAGGGCAATAACAAGAGCAATGAGTGGAATGAGTTATTTTTTACTTTTAGAGAGTATCACACCAAAATAACATCAGCATTAAAACAAAATGAAAATAGGGAAAAAGTAAAAAAAAAGAATATATTTATCTACATCCTGGACCAGTTAGGAAAAGACTGATGATGTTCGCATCAAATAATTAAAATACATTTTTAGGAATTTCACTGCACAATAATAGCATCATGTACCTCCAACAACACAGCATCACCAGAGAGGTTAATGATTATGATGCTAAGAATTAATTTATAGGTTTTATAGGTAAGGCAGCACTACAGTAGCATCAGCACCAAATGATTTTTTTATTGGACAAGGGGTCAGGTAACAATGATGATGCAGAGAAAAGCAAGAAGTAATATTTTAGAATCCATGCAAAAATTCACACTAATTTATTTTATGTTGTAGGTGTGAGGCAGCATGCTTAGGTATTTCATTCATAAGCCAATTATTAAATAGAAATTATTCTAACATTAGTCTATATTTGTCAGCCAGCAGAAAAGTAAAGCACAGTACCAAACTACTGGACTTAAAGTGGAACTTAATTTTCTGTTTCAATGTTTTTATTGAAGGTTGACATACAAATATGTAATAATATAGCCATAAGCCTTTGGTTACTGCAAATGGAGCTCACAATGCAGGCAAGACACAAGCAGAAAAAGCATACAGTAACAACTTATGGTAGGTGCAGTAAAACCAGATATCGAAGTTTACTCTCGAAAGGTAGACGCCAGAGAAAATCAAGAGCAGGAACAAGAGAATGTGTACGCTAACTCCGCTCCATTTTATTTCAATAGATAACAGACAAAAAAAGAACAGGGTGCTACAGGGTGTCCCTCAGACACAGCTCATAACCAATCAGGGTAAAGAACCAATGATGTTGGCTCTTTACTATGTGATCAGCTGTGTCCCAACCAGGGGTGGACTGACAACTCATGGGGCCCCTGGGCAATAGGGGATCATGGGGCCCCTGTGTCCTTGCCCAAACTCAAAAAAGCCTATGAAAAAGGTACCAGGGGCATCTCATGGGGCCCCCTACTGACCCTGGGCCCTAGGGCAGTGCCCGAGTTTACAAATGGTCAGTCCGCCCCTGGTCCCAACACAGCTGATCACATGTAAACAAATGTCGGTTATCAGCATTTTCTTTCCTCAGCACTGTCACGGTGGCTTACCCAGTGAGCCATTCAGGAGAGGAAGGGGGCAGTGAGGGGATGGGATGGGGCAGGTTGGGGCCGAGCCACGGGCTCTGTGTGTGAATGGACACGCAGAGCTGTGGCTCGGGAGCACACCTGCTCCAGTGCTTCCATAGCAAGCTGCTTGCTATGGGGGCATCCAACAGGATGGAGGGGCTAGGAGCACCAGCGGGGGACCCAAGAAGAGGAGCAAAGAGCAGGAAAGTATGACATGTTTGCTATTTTATTTTTTAAAAAAAGACATTAGCGCATTTCTGGGGGTTTTTATTACATTGGTCATGGTCACTGTAAAGATCAGGGCATGAACTTACATCTAGATCCTTCTGGCTTTATGGCATCTCCACTATATGTGGAACATTTTTACCACTTGCCCACATTTCCAGAAACAAAGCAAGGAGGAAACAGGGTACATTCTCAACAAACGACCAAGAACCAGATACCAACAATGGAGCACCTTATAATCTACCTTCATGAGTGAGACATTCATAATACCTTTGTGAATTTTCAGAGACCAATCCCTCCAGTCCTCCTCATCTATCTCTGAGTCTATGTCCCTTTCCCAGGTGAGCATATACAGAAGTTTACCAGGAGGGGAAACAAACAACTTACACAGACTTGAGATACCCCTCTTCTGAGCCTTACCACAGAATCTTCTGCTTTCAAAAGCTGTTTGGTAATGTCAATAGAGTTCCTTTGTAAGGAGCAGAAAAAGCAGAGGATTTAACGCAGGTGGTAAAGTTCAGCATCAGACATCTCAAGCTGTTGTGTGAAATATGTAATGGGCATATCCCCTTATTGTGCAGAAAATGTCCTATACAATAGAGGTCTTTATATAATCACTTTTGGAATTCCTGTGGACACTGACCACCAGGGGGAAATTCTGGTTTACTAAATAATGGCGCTACTGAGAGGTGTGAAGTTTGTGGGAAGAATCCAATAAATGTAAGGCATGTGATAGAATAGGACAGAGGATTGTCTTCTGATATTTGGGAGAAACCGACATTAAAAGATCGATGGGAAGAAGAGCGCAAGCCTGTGCCTCCAAGGCTATCCACTCAGGTTGATAAGAGGTGGAGTATAATTGGGTGAACTGAGTTATCTGAGCCACCCTATAATACCTCCTGAGGTCCGGAACCCCCATGTTTATAGCGTTCAATGTTGCATTCTGTGACCCCCTACAGCCCCAGATAAAGTTTAGTAATTTGTTCTGGAACCTGTGAAGGTTGGCAGCTGGAATTGCTTTGTGCAGGGTGTGAAAGTAATAGGGGATTTTGGACAACAATACCATCTTGACTACAGCAATCCTGCCCATCCAGGACATAGAAGCGAAGGAAGACCACAGCTCCATGTCCCACAACAAATGTGTGAAAAAGGTGTGCAAAGTTTGTCTTATAAAGTGTTGCTATGGAAGAGATCAGCTTGATTCCTAGGAATTTGTCTGCCAAATGAAGCTATATTGGCCATTCAGACTCTGCAAAGTGTCAACATGTAAGTTGATAGTGAGAGTCTAAGACTTCTCCCAGTTCACAGTCAAATCCAAAATATTTCAAAATCCTGCTAAAAGATCAATAAGAGATGGAAGAGAGGTGTGTGTGGTAAAGACAGAAAGAGTAAAAGCTCAGCAAACAGAGTGCATTTGTGCTGTTTGTGCCCACTGTCTATGCCTAAAATATCAGGATGACTACGGCCAGAGTCTCAATGGCATTGATGAATAAGAGAGGAGAAATGGGGCAACCCTGTTGAGTCCACTATATAGATAGGATCAAAGAGGTATCCCCTCAACCATATGTGCACCAAAGGATTACTATATAATATGTGGAGGAAAGCCATATATTTGAGGCTGAAGCTCCATCTCGAGAGAATACAAAATATGTAATCCCACAAGACGGTGTCAAATGCTTTCTGGATATTTTGGTTCCAAGAAGACTGTAAAATAGAGATGAGATCTCATATGTATAAGATTATATTGAGAACTCACTCAGGGTCTGTTCTGTATTACATTAGGGAATAGGCAGGGGCGGACTGACCATTTGGAAACTCGGGCATTGCCCGAGGGCCCGGGGTCAGTAGGGGGTCCCATGAGATGCCCCTGGTACCTTTTTCATAGGCTTTTTTGAGTTTGGGCAAGGACACAGGGGCCCCATGATCCCCTATTGCCGCGGGGCCCCATGAGTTGTCAGTCTGCCCCTGGGAATAGGAGAGTGAACTTGAACTGGACTTTACCCCCCCCACACACACAGCTTTAAAGGCTTATCAAATTAACACACTCCTCATCCTTAAGCTCCCATATTCATGAGTCCTCCTACAAATTTCTCCCTAGATAGTACAAAACACTATCCCGCTTAGCACAGATTGCTGTTGGAGGGGATGTAACCCAATGTAGCACATTCCTTCATGGTGGTCCTGTCCCAAGATTAAACGTTTTAGGAACCCATCACACCCTAGATAAAACAAATGTCTCTTAGGTCGATTGATGGCTCCCCCTTCTAATTCCTTTTTCACGGGATCGAAGGGATCTATAAAGGCCTATAAAAAGAGTGTCAACCCCCACTTGCTGAATTCAGCAAAGTCCTTAATTTCTAGATTATGGAAACAAACCACCTGTCCTACTTTCTGACTGGAAAAGAGAAGTGGACACCATTATGGAGATGGAACGTAGGGTGCACATGGTTAGGAATCAGCAAGAAAAATTTATAGATGTATAGATGGGTTGGCAATACTTATCTGCAGAGTTCCCATATCTCATGATATTCTCTTTGCCTTTTTTGACTCAAATTGGCATTATGATTTAACACTCCCCCCCCCCACCCCCCATTTTCTGTGATTTTTATTGCCTGGGTGTTCATTAGTGTGAGTCTTCCCCTCTTCCTACCCCCTTTTTTTTTTCTTCTTTCTTAAGCAATTCTATTGTGTACTTCAGACTGTGTGACTCTCCTGTCCCTGTCTTTTTGCTAAGCTAATGTTTGCTCTAATGCATGTAGTAGCTTCTGAGACACTTAGTTTATTTTGCCTTACTTACATGATATATATGTCTCATGCTGTACATTGCGTATTTCATGAATATGACTGATGTTGTATTTCAAGCACTTTTTTTTACTGTACTGTCTGAAAACCTTAATAAAACCTGATTACAAAAAAAAAATTAGATGAGATCAATAACTCCCCTAATTTGATCCAAAGCTTGCTTATCAGACACAAACCCAACCTGATCTACATGAGTATAGCTTGCAATAAAGCCATTAAGCTTGGCAGCATAAATTTTAGCCAAGAATTATAAGTCTGTGTTTATCAAAGATATTGGCAGGGCTGTCTTTAAGGAGGGGCAAAAAGGGCAGCTGCTGTGGGCCCAGTCATAGTTGTGGGGCCCAAAGCAGCTGCCCAATACTTGCCAACTGCCCCAGTTTACATTCCCTTGTCCCTTGAAGTCTTTATCCAGTACTGTATCCCAATATCTCTCTGCCTAGCTCTGCCCTATTGCCATCACTTACATGCAGTGTCATCATTCACATGTAAATAACTGGCATTCATCTTGTGGCAGAGAATCCCGAAAGAACCCTGGGAAAGTCCTTTTCTGGGTATAGAGATCTCCCAGGTTACTTTCCTATACGTTTAGGGATCTCTAATATGAGGTCCAGTGCAGGGTTTACCTCTCTCTGTTGGCAATTAAATCCACCTGGAACCTGTAGCCAGAGCTCTCAGCCTGGGGATCAGACAAGTCCTGTCTGGAGAGCTGAAAGGTTGGTTTAAACTAATTAGCTGTCTATGTTGTGGCTGAAAAGCAGTAGGCTTGATCAGTCGTGTAGTGAGGACCTGCATTACTGTGTAGTGAGAGCTGGGACATGGCTAGGTTTTTTGTTTGGTATTTTCCTGCCCTGTTTATTTTGGTTAAACACTGCACAGCACTTTGCATATAGTCTTCTGAAAATAATAATAAACACCTTCACTGTTTGACACTAATCTCACTGGATTTGGTATCTGTGCCTGAAAGACTGCTTACCCCAGGAGCATACATCCCTGCTGCTTATCTACAGCTCACATATGGTGGAGGATTGCAGGCACTCATAGCAAGGAACTGCTATTTAAAGGGCCAGTACCTAGAGTGGCTAAAACATGGAGGGAATCCTCAAACAGTTGGTGCTATCTAACGCTGCACAGCAGCAAGCATACGCTGCACAACAGTAGGCCAATGCTATTACGCAGGAGCAAACATGGGTGCTCTGCGAAACAGATTAGTGCTGTACAGGGGCAAACGCAGAGGCTTGGCTGCTTGAACAGCTAGCCACTGCTGCAGAAGCAGATAGGAAAACCCTGACTGAGGTCGTGCTGATGCTGGCGCAGTGGTCACCTGCCAAAATTGAGGATGCTGGAGAAAGGCCCTCAGCCATCCATGTGGGTCGCTTCCTTTCTAAGATGACTGCAGATGATGACACAGAGGCCATTTTGCTGTCGTTTGAAAGGACCACCAAGAGGGAAGGTTGTCCGAAAACCCAGTGGGTTGGATTGGTTGCCCCTCTACTTACTGGGGAATCACAGAAGGCCTACTATGATCTGGAGTCTTCAGAAGCAAGAGACTACGAAAAAGTCAAGCAGGAAATCCTGGTGCTTCTCCGTGTTACCTTGGCCGTTCGAGCTCAACGGGGCAGCAGCTGGAACTTCCAAGATGAGAGGCCCACAAGATCACATATATTTGAACTAATCCACTGGTGCCTGGCCGCCACCCCTTGAGTCACACGGACCTTCTTCCCAAAGCCACGGTCTCCCCACGAAGCCGGTAAGACTGTTCCAGGGGAAGTGGGTGGTAAGCCTGCCAAGGAGACAGGGGGAAAGTTTATTAGTGCCAGATCTGAAGTTTGGCGTCCCAAACAAGGGAAGCCAGTGCCAGTCAGCAAACCAAGCTGGGGCAATATCAAGTGTTTCTGTTGCCATGAACTGGGACATGTTACAGCAAACTGTCCATTGACAGATGAGCCAATTCAGCATGACTTGTCTCTCATACGGCATTCTATGTTTGCTGCTGTTTCATGCGCTGCAATACCAAGTGTGTGAAGACACATGTGCCAAATGACTGTTAATAACAAGCCTATTATGGCTTTGCTGGATTCAGGAAGTCTGATTACTTTAGTTAAATCTGAGATGGTGGAAACTGTGAACTTGCATAAAGGAAAAATTGCAGTGATTTGTGTACATGGGGATACCCAGGAGTATCCTATAACTAATGTTATATTTTAAACTGACTTAGGTACTGTGACTCATCGTGTCGGACTCATACCCCACTTGGTGCATGAGGCCATTATTGGTAGGGACTTCCCTACGTTTTGGGAACTGTGGGATCGTCCTGACTCGGTCACAGTGACTGACTCAGTGGTGGAGCTGGAACCCTTGGCCAATGCTAACAATGTGGGTTCAGGGGACTCTTATCAGGGTTCCCCAGGTTTTCCTTTTTCAGTAATGGCGGGAAAACTGGAGGAGCCTGAGGGAGTCTCTACAACCAGTGGAAGTAGCCACCCTTCTGCTGACACTGAGGTTACACTTGAGTTTACTGACCGTAAGGTACACAAGGAAAATTTTGGTACGGAGCAGAGAAAAGACCCTACCCTTACCAGGGCCTGGGAAAATATAGTGATGATTAATGATGTACCTGTCAGAGCCTGGGATCGAACCTGGTCCTCCTGCAGTGAGAGGCAATGTCTCTTCTCACTGAGCTATCTGGAATGCTGGACAGCTCCTTTGACAATTCTTGGGTAATCCTGCCTTGTGCCCTGATTACTCTTGAACCTTGAACTATTTGCTCCTCCCATGAACTTCCTTATAAAAGCCATGTCCATGCACTTCCTCCTTGCCAGATTATTGTGCCTTTCCAGCCAATATCCCGCTACTGTTCCTGCTGCTGTCTACACCTCCGCTACTGACCTTTGGCTTGTTCCTGACCACGATTTCGTCTCATCCTAACGTACTACAATTGATCTGCTACCATTTGTGACTGACTCTGCTTTCGTCTGATCCCTAACCTGTTGATCCGCTATTGGTTCCCAGTCTGCTCATTCCCTGGTGGGGTGATCCTGAGATCTGCGACCTGGTATTAACACGCAGCCCAATCCATCTCCACCATTAGGAGCTCTGGTGAATACCGGTTAAAACTTAGACCCTGCACCTCAGGTGAGCCTGCGTTATTCCCAGGGGAATCCGCTGGTGTACCTATCCTGCTGGTTTCAGGTAAGCCTTTTACTGCTATAGCAACTGGTCTCTGAACCTGACTTTATATCGTGACAGTACCTGACGAACCAGGGGACAGGCCCTGTTTTCCTTATTTCAGCAGCAATGAAGGTTTATTGTATCGTGTATACAAAAAGAATGAAGAAATTGTTGAGCAGTTGGTGGTCCCTAAGCCATACAGAAGGGTGGTGTTGGAACTTGCTCATGGGCACTTACTGGGAGGTCATTTAGGGGTGGAGAAAACCACTGAAAAGGTGGTGCGTAGCTTTTACTGGCCTGGGGTACAGAAAGACATTGAGACTTTTTGTCAATCTTGTCCTGTGTGTCAAATCTTAGTACCCCTGCCCCACTTCCGAAGTCCTTTAGTGCCCTTACCCATTATTTAAGTGCCCTTTGAGAGGATTGCCATGGACCTTGTGAGTCCACTGCCCAAGTCTGCCCAGGGCCATCAATATATCCTTGTAATTATGGATTATCCTACCCCTTACCCTGAGGCAGTTCCTTTGTGTACTGTATCTGCTAAAAACATAGCTAAAGACTTGTTCATGGTGTTCAGTCGTGTTGGGGTCCCTAAGGAGGTAATTACAGACCAGGGTGCCCCATTCATGTCATGGGTAACTAGAGAAATGTGCAAATTGTTTAAGGTGACGCAATTGTGAACCTCTCTGTACCACCCACAAACAGATGGCTTGGTGGAACACTTTAATAAAACATTAAAACAGATGTTGAAAAAGGTTGTTGATAAGGATGGGAAAAACTGTCACTTTCTTCTTCCATACTTAATGTTTGCCATCAAGGAGGTTCCCGAGTCCTTTACGGGGTACTCTCCATTTGAGTTGCTCTATGGGAGACACCCTAGGGGACGCCTAGACATTAGCAAAAGAAGAACCCTTTGAGTGGAGAGCTCACTGGAAAAGAAGTCCTCAAGAGAACAATTCTGATGCTTGAAAACACTATATTTATTGAAAATTATGTACCAAATACAAAAAGGCAAAAACTCCCACCGACCTCGCTACCGTCCGTATAGCCCCTCTAAAAGTAGATCTACATCATCAGAAAGTGAGGAGGAGGAACCTAGAACAGTTAGTTTTTTAGACAACAACCTATCAGGGAAAGGTTGAGGCATTCTCAGAACTGCGGACAAGGCGAGGTGCACAAGCGGAGGAGACGGGCAAGGAGGAGAAAGAGGACAAATCAAAGAACCCCTGACAGACATAACAAAAACAGTCACCATGAGTCAGAAACCGAAATAAATAATTCCTCTATAGACCCCACAACTTGCAACACCCCTGATATGAAAGTCATTAATCTCTCTCATTTCAATTTGAAGGAGAAACATCTAAATCTACTCTGTAAAGGCTTGTCCTTCTCACCTACTAATATGATGAACCACTTTGATGTTTATAAGGATGTCCACCTCTTTCTTAGGAAAGTTTATTTGAGATCAGTGTATCAAGAGAAACAGGAGGGGAATAGCTATAATGAACCTAATGCTCCTATATATTACAGGATAGTGATCAGGAGGCCCTTGAAAACCTCATCTCAGTGATGGAGGATGATTCCTCCGGGACTGATGAGAAGGGAAACCTTGGTAACTCAAGGCTGAGACAGGCTTGTTTACCTATACGATCTACAAAAATGCCCCAGATCTGAAAAAAAACATGGGTTGAGTGTCTTCCTGGATTTGGTCCAGCATGATGTGGCACAGCTTGATTGGCGATTAAGTGGAGCTGATAATCTCTCACGAGATGAGAGACAGGTGCTTAGAGAACATAAGGAAGCACCCAATCTTGTGATCAAACGTAGCGATAAGGGTGGCAACGTCGTGTTGATGTCAGAGGATGACTATGAGCAGGAGGTCAAAAGGTAGCTCTATAATACATTTTACATATACCAAACTGGGAAGAAATCCTTTCCCTCTTCTGCTTTCATCTCTAAACCACAAATTATCCCTGGCACGTGAGGCGGGTCTCATCACAAAGAAAGAATGGGGTTATCTACGAGTAGAGGACAATAATATCCCAACTATCTATATCATTCCTAAGGTACACGAGGCTGGTAAATCCGCCAGGGAGGCCCATTATATCAGCTATTAGAGGACCCCTGAAGCGAATTGGTAAATACATTGATGTTTTGATTAAGGACATGGTGGCAGTACTAACTTCATATGTTCAGGACACATGTGATGTTCTATCCAAGATTGCCCAGGTAAGGGTACAGCCTGGGACTCTGCTAGTACGCGTAGATGTAGAGTCCCTTTATACTTCCATCTCCCATAATTGGAGGATTGGTGCAGTAGCCCATTTTCTGGATAAGAGCTACCCAACAATGTGAGCTCAAAATGAATTTCTATTAGAACTATTTGACTTTGCTCTCATTCAAAATTTCCTTAAATTTTTAGGTACATCTTCCCATCAAATTTGTAGGACCTCGATGGGAGCCCCATGGGCACCAGCCTGCCTTCACCTGGGTTGATGGGAGGAACAAATCGTCTATCTGTCCTCAATGTACCTTGGCCATGCCTCACTTTGGCTGCGGTACATCGATGATGTCCTCATGCTATGGGAGGGTACTGAGCAGGCACTTCACATGCTTATGTCTGAACTCAACAACAATAATCACAATATCAAACTCACATATACTTTCAATCATAGGGAAATTTCGTTCCTTGACCTCCTAGTATCAATTGAGGGCGATGCTCTCAGAACTAAATCATAACAGAAATCCACAGCTGCCAACTCCTTGCTCCTGGCCTCTAGTCATCATCCACACTCTCTGATTAGAGGTTTTCCTACTGGACAGTTTCTGCATATCTGCAGAAACTGTACTAGCAGTGATGATTATAGACGAGGCGGATGATCTCTATGGGTGATTTCGTGAAAAGGGATATTCCCAAGGAATTAATAGTCACTCTAGAACAAAAGCCTCAAAGCATGAGAGGGAAGAGTTATTGCATACATGTACTGATAATTTGCGTATCACCCACTTCGGCACCCAGTGGGAGGAGGTACGGGTGCTTTTAACTAAGCACTGGCACATATTGACCCAGTCTCCTGAACTATCCCAGATAGTTGGCCCAAGACCTTTTAATGGTTGCAAAAAGAGCCATGAACTTAAAGGACAACTTAGTAAAATCAGAATGTATATGTACACCAGTAAAAAACTGGTAATGGACCTAGCTCCACTTAAGGGTATGTATCCCTGTGGACAATGTAATATATGCAGATTTGTTGACTGGACAGATTCACAGATGCTAATAGACAGAAGGTTTTTAACATCAAGCAGTTTATGAACTGTGCCATGACACAAGCGATATACATGCTTGACTGTCCTTTTAACAAAATATATATTGGAAAAACCAAATGGCAGTTATGAGTACGCATAGGTGAACATCTGGACAGCATTAGTAAAAAACATTATTGAACTCCAGTTGCTGAACATTTTGCAAAATTTCATAATTCATTCCCCATAGGACTCCGGGTTAAGGCTATTTATGCTCTCAACCTATCCCATATAAGGGGTGACTTTGACACAATTCTCCTACAAAAGTAGAAGGAGTGGATTTTCAAACTTGCACCCAGGGGCCTTAAAGCTGAATTCCGCTTACAAGTCTTCCTGGATCCATAACTTTACAGTTTTATCCTGCTCATTGTTTGTCTCAATGACATCCATCACTATCTGCTATATATGCCCATTAGCTATTTTGTCCTTTAATACTGGTTAACAATTTAACTGTATGGTTCACTGTCATAGATATTCCATATAAGATGGGGCAACAATTGCCCTTATATGTGAGTATGATAGTCTGTGTGACTGCATCTGAATTTCCACAATATCCTGAAGAAACTCACGTGACTCAGTGGATGAAATGCTTTGATGTCACAGCAACATGACGCCCGCGTCCCCAGCATCCAGGCCTCTCCACGCGGCTCCTCCATCTGGCCACACCACATAGGACACACCATACTTTCTCGTTGATTCACTTACCCACGGATGATCACTTGACATGCCTCTATACTTCAACTATGCAGTGGGAAGATAATCAATTTATCCAGTAAATGGCACATGGAATGGTGAGCGGACTTTCTTTCTGTAGTAGGGTGTTAATATATTGGGGAAGGCCCCATAGACCGTGACCACTCGATTGAGCTACACTTGCCTGATGTCCCTGTTTCTACTGCTGGTACACAGTGTTTCATTATAGTCCAATACTAATACTCACCCACCGGCTGCTCTTTTACCGATTGCGTCACCACGACCCGCTGTCCAAACCTGTCACCATTGCTATAATTATCACTATCCGTGGATATACATGTGGACTATCCCTCATGGGATATATATGGGTCTGCGATGAATGTACAAGACTTTACTGAGTATTGATGGACTCTCTCATAAATATAGTAAATCATAATTGCCACTCACTTTGATCATACAAGTGCACAGCTATGGTCATATGCTTATATTTATCTACTGGCTGTCTTACTGCCGATTTGTGGGATAGCAGCAGGGGTGGACTGACCATTTGGAAACTCGGGCACTGCCCGAGGGCCCAGGGTCAGTAGGAGGCCCCATGAGATTCCCCTGGTACCTTTTTCATAGGCTTTTTTGAGTTTGGGCAAGGACACGGGGGCCCCCTGATCCCCTATTGCCCGGGGGCCCCATGAGTTGTCAGTCCGCCCCTGGATAGCAGCTTTCTGCTTCACTTGATACCACTGTGATAATTATCTACATTCGCGGATATATAAAGATTACCCCCCATGGGACAATAGGGGTCTGTAATACATGCACGGGACCCTCATGAGGACTGACTGGGACTGTCTCAAGTATTTAGTGGCCTGTCTGTGTTTGCCCCTTGACCATCATTGATTTATCTGAGTATCCATACCATCCATCCATCACCCAGTCTTCACCTGTGTGTGTGGATAGTTTGCCTGTGTGCCCGGGCGGGTGTTTTACCATATGGCAACGTTGTCATGACTTTTACTGTGTAGGGTGGAGGGAGTTGTTGCCTTTTTGTATTTGGTACATAATTTTCAATAAATATGGTGTTTTCAAGCCACAGATTTGTTCTCTTGAGGACTTATTTTCCACTGAGCTCTCCACTCACAGGATTCTTCTTTTGCTATTGAGTATCCTGGTCCTAAGGACACTGGCCCCGAGCTTGGGTGAGTCGGCGTATTACATTACTAATATTTAGTTTGATTTTTGTTGCAGGGGATCCCGTTCTGGTTTTATCCTTTTTTTTTACAATATGATCAAACAATAGTGCTGCACTCCCATGCTAATTAATTATACTAAAAAATGTGAATCCATAAAAAATTACAATTGTGTCAAAAAAATTTGTAAATAAAGAATTCATATTTAAATCATTTTCCTAAAAAAAAATATATATATATATCTAAAAATAATAAATTCCATAAATCCCATCAACAAGTGTCCAGAAACATATAATAAAGAAAAGTCCTCCTTTCATGAAATCTTATCAAGACAGCAGATGGATATATTTCAAACACTTAAATGGCTGCGGCATGAAAAAATACTCTATTGTGAGCTCACCTCCTTTTCCAGCCCTTTTAGTGGGCTAAAATAGCTGTTCTTATCCTAACAGGATAGATATATATGCTGGAGCTCCTAAGTCCCTTTGGATGGTTCCACGCTGTGGTTTTCTAATCATCCACCTGGTCTTATACACCTGGTATCTCTCCACTTAATAGTATCTTATGGTCTGAGGATAAATGGATGGATGGATATTCCTCCTTCTCACCTCCAGGGGTCCTATTCCTCCTTATATCCACTCCAATACTCCCCCTCCAGGGGTCTTTTCCTCCTTATATCCACTCCAATACTCCACATATATAGTGCAAACAAAGAGAAAGCCAGAGATAGTGCTTTATCCTTTTAAAACCTCTTTATTCCCAAGCCAGTAACCCCACTTACAGGAAAACAATATAAAACAAGCCTTGGTATAAATCCTTGTGTGCACTGCACACTTGCTGTACTCCCGTGACAAGCCGACTGGGCGTGGTGACATCAGAGCCCCTCCCCTCTTTATTTATTTTATTTATTTACAAATTTTTTTGACACAATTGTAATTTTTTATGGATTCACATTTTTTAGTATTATAATTAATTAGCATGGGAGTGCAGCACTATTGTTTGATCAAATATTAGATATTAACACTATTCATGAGTTGGTGTAAGGCGAACCAATTTGTGCATATATAAAAGGTGGATTGTTATTTTGGTTTATTTTTTTTGCTGAATTTCACCATATTAGCTCATGAGCAATTATTCACACTTGATTGAAATCCTTTTTTTACGTGACTCTTACACATTGCCAAAGAAATGTGGGAGGGGGAGCAAACACCCCACAAAAGTGTCATTGAGCATATTGTGCAGATGCAGGACAGGATTGCAGCAATCATGCCTATGGTAAAAGAACACTTACTTCAGGCCCAAGCCGCACAACAAAGAGTATATAACGAGGTCCCGTCTCCATGTTTTCTCACCTGGTTACAGGGTTCTGGTGTTAGTTCCCACAGTTGAAAGCAAGTTCCTGGCAAAGTCGCAGGGACCCTTTGAAGTAATCGAAAGAGTCAGAGAGATAAATTACAAGGTATATCAACCGGGTAAAAGAAGGCCGGGGACGTGTCCAAGATGGAGACCAGGCCGGCTGCTTAATCCGGAGCTCCGGCCGAGTCGCACACCATTTGAGGCCATCCGGGAAGCAGCAGCCGCGATCGGCGGTGCGGAGGTTCCGCTGAGACAGCGGTGACACAGCGGAGGGGTGTGGGGTCATTCTGGCCCCCCTCCGCGGCATCGGAAAGTTGCGGCCTGTTGAAGCCGCGGGACTCGCGCAGTCCCGATCCGGGACCCGGCAGCAGGGTGAGTGCATCCCAGGGAGGAGGGAGGTGAGCGCTGGCACCACACCTCCCTCACCCGGTCCTCCGAACACCCGCACAGCCTATTGGGCTTCCCCCACCCGGACCCAGAGACAAGGACTGCTATAAAGGCCCTGAGGTACACTTACAAGCCTGAGGCCCCCATTGGGCCTGCAGCTGCACAGCACCTCACAGCAGACGCCTAGGAGACGGAGAAGTGCTAATTGCAGCCCCCCCTTTTCCTCCCCCCTTGCAGGGTCTGGGGAAATCTGATACAGCTGACATCTCACAAAAGGAGCCTCCACATTCTTCAATTCTGCACCTAGTTTCATTCTCACAATCTCAGACACCTACATCTGATTCCCCGTACCCTTTACAACCTGTATTTGTTAGTTCACAAGTTTACAACTACTGGGGGGCCTACCCTAAGCCCAGGCAAATGACAACCTAATTACTGGAGCCCTGATACACGGAGGCGGATACATGTAATACAAGGAAGGAGGAACGCAGCTGAGATGGGGAAAACAGATAAAAGAATAACCACCCCACGATCCAGATCTCCTCACTGGCCGAGTGGCCCTGCTAGCCGTAGCATCCCAGAATTATTCCGGTCTCCGACCCCGGAGCACTCTGAGTCTGACGCCTCAGCCTCTCCCCCACATCAGCCTCCCGGAGTGTCTTGCTCTCACAGCAAAAATCCAACCGTGACTTCCGCAGCTGGCCATCCTGAAGCCTCCCCTCTCACTATAGGGGATTTGAAGGCAGTAGCATCAGATATTAAAGAGACCCTCTCTGCTGCAATTGCTGAGTTACATATTGACATGCAGGCAGTGGCCCAAAGGCTTGAAGCGGTAGAGGATAAAGTATCCATTCAGGAACTTGCCATTCATAATATGCACAAACTGGTGGATACGCACACTATGCACTTAAGAGAGCTTGACCGTCATATTGAAGATCTTGACAACAGGGGACGGAAACATAATCTCAGGGTGTGTGGTGTCTCTGAAGCGATTGAGTCCGGCCATCTTATCCAAACAGTACTGACCATCTTTAATGACCTTTTTAGAGAAACCGCTAGAATCTCCAGAGTTGGAACACATCCATAGGGCACTGCGTCCGAGAGGTAGAGACGCTGATCCGCCAAGAGATATAATATGCTGCTTAGTCGACTTTTGACTTAAAGAAGAAATATTACACAGAGCAAGAGGTTGCAATCGTGCTATATAATGGAGCAGAAATCAAGCTTTTTCAGGACCTCTCTCATCTCACTTTGCAACGCAGAAAGGACTTGCGCCCTTTTGGAGCTACTCCGCTCTAGAGGGATTGCTTACCGCTGGAGTTTTCTTTTTGGTCTCTCAGCAACACATATGGGTCGTTCAGCCCTTCTGAAATTCCCGGAAGATATTGCACCATTTTGTGAAGCTCTTGATATTCCTATTATAGACATACTTAACTGGTCAAGTAAGTCTCACCTGCCTCCCTCGCCAGAAGAAAGTCCAATGGAAGCTCAATCGGCTGGACATCCTGGAGGATCAAGAAGACGCAGACCATCTCCATGCCTCTCGTCCTCTCCTGTCCGAAGAAGACTCATCACTGGGGACAGTCTTCCACCCTCACCAGACCACCACAAGCCACGTCATGATTGACTTTGCTAAGTTCCCCTGCTTTTCCATATTTCTGCATTGCCATCCCTTTATTTGTTTGCTCATTCGCACACCTAAACATTCATGTCTCACTGCCTCTATTTGAATAGGGATCATAAGGCACCTCGAATAGAGTACCTCCCGCCTTGGGGTGGGAAATGTGGGTGTGTGTATTATAGGGTCTTTCTCCTTATGCTCATTGTATGTTTGTTATATGGGTTTACCACCGTTGCAAATAGAAACTGAGACCATACCAATTTTTGCCATAACCTAGCTGCATAGTATTGACATCCCTAATGCTCTGGCCCATAACCTCACCAACTATAACATTTGGTTCTCTAGTTCGTGGTGGCCTAATACACCTTCCTGATAGCCTTAAGTGAGCCTAGAATCTTTATTAGCATGGATTTTAGTGCCATAGGCTGCTAACTCACCGGCAGGTTGACCCGTATTGTTGAGTCTTGGTACTTATAAGCGTTAGTACCCCTGTTTGAGAACTTTCCCATGACCATAATCTTCCATCTATGACAGGGTAGTCTATTGAGGCCTTTCTAAATGGTTCACCTAAGACACAGTGTATACCCCATTAGCTCCTTCAGTATGAGCTTCATATTTTTGTTTGCTTCTTTCTGACACTGTTCTTGAGGGTCGGTACTGGGCTGCCACGCAGAATTCTGATTCTTATAATACACATAACGGTTCACCACAAGCTTTTTGAGAACCTATGACCACACAGAGACCCCTTACTGATGGTACAGCTTCCCTCAGCAGCAGTGAGCGTTTTATGATTTGGGTGGCATAGCTTGATATATCAGACGCAATGTATTAATACCAGTTTCCCCATTACAACATCCCCCCTTGGGCATTTCCTCCCCCTCCCTGTAGACTTAATTTTGCCTTTGTATTATTCCCAAATTGGGTGTAGACTACTTCACTGGCTTATTTACTCACTGACCTTGGATGAAGTGTTGAGTTCTATCTAAGGCAGGTGACCTTCATAACCTTAGGTTAATTGCAGGTTTGCCGTTCTTTTATGGTTGTCTTATTTATAAGTATCTGATTCTCTTAGGATTGCGCTCTCAGCAGGCCACAGTTCCACGACACTTCTTCAGAGACCGCTCCCAACCCCTTGTACGTGTAGGCTAACCTACAATCGTGGAAGTGACCTGTTGTACAGCGTATCAAGTTTTAGTTGGGACTATTAAACTCATTGGATTGGGACTGTGGGAACGCGGTTCCGCTATGCGGCCAGACCGCGATCTACACTTCCACTCACTGGGGCCCCATATATCTTTGTTTGCACCGCTTGAGTACCTGCAGGGCTGATATTTTCTGTCTGACCCGACATAGTAGGAATGAGTCTTACTTGCAATTGTTCCTCCTTGATTGCATTACAGGATTTCTGTATGATTACAGAATGTAATTTATCATTCATGCTCTCGATTTTCCCTATTGCCATTATTGTATGTTTGCCTTATGCCTATGTTACTCTCTACTACATAACGCTACCACACTGTCTTCCCAGGAAGGCGCTGCGTCCTTATAGATATATTACTACTACCATTCCAGATATAACACCCCTATAGCTATATGCACTTGCTGACCCATAACACTACAGATAACACATCCTTTCGTTTATACTACCTTTTGATATTCACCCTACTCTGATTTGACTATCTCTCCTTAAAATTTGTTGACGTATATTCGCCTCCGTGTATCTCTGCCATCTTGTACCAGATCCTTTTCCTCATACTCTCTTTACCCATACGACACCTGGTACATCCCGAACGATCTTGCTAGGATTGTTTTGTCCTCTCTCACTACATCCACCTCTGGGTCCGACACATCTCCGATTTTACTTATACAATTATACAGTATTACATCATTTATCTTATTGATAACTCAGATATGCGACACTGGACTGTGTAGCTGGACTACTTAATCACCGGATTTTGCTCTCCTAGAGTAGTGTTAAGGATATTTCTCGCCTTACATGCCCATTCTTGAGCGTACACCTTTAACACACTCTAACTTTCCTAATTTCTGGCTTTCTGACTCTACTTCTCATCTCTTTCCTAACTTCACTCTTCTGTTTTCCTCTTCTCCTCTCACCCACTCCCCTCCTTTTTTTTTTTTTTTTTATTCCTCTTTCTTCCCCTATCTACGGATTAGGAGTCTTAAACAATTCAGTTTCCCTAATACATGACAATGTCTACCAATCACACACCCCGACGTGCGCACCGTACTCTTTCCGTGGCATCTCTGAAAGCAAGAGGCATAAATATACCCGAAAAAACACTCACAACTCCTGAATTATATGAAACATCTCAGTGCATATGTGCTCTTCATTCAAGAAACTCACTTTCATGCGGATCATATTCCTAAACTCTCCAATTTTTACTACCCAACAGCATATCATTCAGTCAACACAGAGGTAAAAGCGAAAGGTGTATCTATTTTAATCTCCAAGACGCTTCCACTCATAATCTCTGAATCTCTTGCGGATCCAGAGGGAAGGTTCCTCTTCCTTAAGGGCACTTTTTATGACAAACCGATCACTTTAGCCAACATATACAATCCCAATACTGCACAAGTAAGTTTTTTTCGTAAATACTCCAGAATTCTTGTCACCTTTCAAGTGGGTATCTTGATTCTTGGAGGTGACTTCAATGTGGCTTTGAACCCCCTAGATGACACCTCGACAGGCTTCTCATCAAAACCCTTCCGAGCACTTAAACAGATCAAAGCAGAATTAAATTACCTACTTTTACATGATACCTGACGTACCCTACACCCCTCCGATAAAGATTATACTTTTTTTTCAGCTCCTCACAAACGTCATTCTAGAATCGACTATCTCTTTCTCTCACAAAAAGATTTGCATACGCTGAAGTCGGCCTCTATAGAACCAATGATTCTCTCTGACCATCACCCAATCATGATGACTATTCAACTTCCCGACGCCCCTTACACATCCAAAACATGGAGATTAGATCCCTTTCTCCTTACTGACTCCGACGTTACCCGTCAAATACGGGACTCTCTGACCAATTACTTTAAAGAGAACATGTCTATGGAAACGTCTCCTCGCATTCAATGGGAAGCACACAAATGTGTGATACGTGGCCTCCTGCTTTCTGTCTTGGCCTCCCGTAAACGGATAGCCCAGGCTTCTTTCAATTCCTTACTGCTAAAAGTTAGGGACCTGGAAGGTGCACATAAGCGCTCGATCGCTGTAACCGTTGTAGCAGAACTTGACCAGGCACGCAAGCAATTGCGAGATTTAGTGGAAAAGAAAACTAGACCCAATTTTATTTTAACCCAGAAACTCTTCTACGAACATGGCAATAAAAGCGTCAGGTTTCTGGCACAGGCCTTGCAAGATAAAAAAGCAGCGCATACCATTCATCGACTTAATTCAAAACAAGGTCATCCACTTAAAACATCTGCAGATATCGCAGCTGAATTTGAGCGGTATTACACCGAGCTTTATAACCTCCCCCTACCACCTAAACCGACAGGAGATGATAGACCACGCAAAGACATCATCCAGACTTTCCTGGCCCAATATCTTCCTAAAGCTATTTCTCAGTCACAAGCGAAAGATCTAGATGGGGCTTTGACTTTGATGGAACTACAACAGGCCATTGCTCAACTGAAGCCGGGTAGAAGTCCGGGACCAGATGGTCTTATAACTACATACTACAAATCCTTCATAGATATCCTAGCACAACCATTTTTAAAGGCCTTCAATTCGCTAGATAGGTCAATCCATGCTCTATCTATCTGAAGCCCACATTACATTGATACCAAAAGAAAATAAAGACCAGACATCGCCGGCAAACTACCATCCGATTTCCCTACTGAATGTCGACCTTAAGATTTTTGCAAAGATTTTGGCCAATCGTCTACTGAGCATTATTGACACTATTATTTCCACTGATCAAGTGGATTTCGTCCCTGGCATAGAGGCTAGAGACAACACCATCAGGGCTATAAACATACACCATTGGCTGACACAGAAGAGACAATCCGTCTTCTTCCTTTCTCTAGATGCGGAGAAGGCCTTTGACTGGCATGGGATTATATGGAGGCTGTTCTATCTGGTCTCAGGCTTCCTCCCTGCTTTTTGAACTTCATTATGTCCCTATACACGACACCAACGGCTAGAGTGAGAGTGAATGGTCTCCTCTCAGATGCTTTTTCAATACGAAATGGAACAAGACAAGGATGCACATTATCCCCCCTCCTATTTATCATCACACTTGAACCGTTTCCGCACTGCATTAAACAAAATTACAGCATTAAAGGGATTGCAATTAATGGCAAAACACACAAAATCGCGGCCTTCGCTGACGACATTTTACTTTTCTTAACAGACCCATGTATTACATTGCCTAACCTACTACATGACTTCAAGCTGTTTCAGTATCTAGCCAATTTTAAAATCAACTTCAATAAATCTCAAGCCCTAAATATTTCCCTACCACGAGATACGCTTTGTCAGGCAAAACTTAATTTTCCATTTACCTGGCAGTCTGGAGCCATCAAGTATCTAAGAATCCAACTACCGGCCCATCTTACAGATCTTTATGCCCAGAACTTCTTACCCATCCTCTGAAACATCACTAAAGACCTGCAGACTTGGGATAAACCATTCTTCTCCTGGTTCGGCAGAGCAGCGATCATCAAGATTAATGTGCTTCCTAGAATTCTATACCTATTGCAAACAATTCCAATTAAACTGCCGAATTCCTTTTTTAAGTCTTTTAAAACCTTATGCACTTCATTCCTATGGTGTAACAAACGCCCAAGAATCAGTTTTGACCAATTCACTATGCCTAAAACCAGTGGAGGTATTAGGCTACCGGACATTCCCCGCTACTATAGAGCATGCCAAATGGCTAGAATAGTAGATTGGTCTACGAATCATAGTCGAAAAGCGTGGGTTAACTTGGAGGCTGCTTTCTCGAAGACCCCACTTGCCTCGTCTCCTTAGCTGAAAAGTACACATCTTCCTGTTGAGTTCACGGGACACCCTCTTATAGGCCCCACTTTAGCCTGTTACCATCAGATAATTAAGACATCGGACTTTTCTTCTACTCCGGGCCCACTCTCATCCATTACTATTAACACAGACTTCCCTCCGGGTTTGTCATCTGCTTTTCTTGCAGGATCAGCCACCCAAATAATTGTGCAGGGGTGAGCCTGGAGCTCACCCCTGCACAATTTCTACTGAATCACTCCTCACTCCCATCCCGGACATACCGTAAATCACTTGCCATGCACATGGTTAACGCCACAAAACAATGTGTCCCAGTCCACTGGCGCTCGACAAATATCCCCACTATCCGTAAATGGTTTGCTAGGATCCATAGAGTTGAGGAAATGGAAGAACAGATCTCTGTTGCCAAGGAACATCCCGAGAGATTCAGGGGAACTTGGGCCTGTTAAAAGCATTTTAAAACCACCCCTACCTACCACCTACTAATGCAGCAATGTTTGACTAGACCTATTCTGACACTGGGGAATGCTCTCTTTTCTGAGATACTTTTCGATCTATGCCTAGATATACCTTAGTCCTTCACCAAGGCTTGCTCCCTTGGAGCTTGTATCCGCATATTACCCGGTTGACTGACTTGATACGCACCATGGCTTCAACTATAAGCTGATATTTTGATATATTGTGGCGCGCCTCACATGTTGTGAGCCACCTACCCGTAAGCATACACTCCTTTTTTTCCCATATCATAAGCCCTCCCCTCCCTACCTTTCCCCCCCCCCTTTTTTTTTTCTTCACGCTTTCTCTCTCTCTCTCGCTCTTCTCCTTCTCCCATTCTATATGCTTACGTTATCACCACGTTACTCTACTTATTAATTAACCCTCTTTCTACCTGATTTCTAGCTCCCGCCTATGTTCTACTCTTATCTTCGTATCATAACCAATACAGAATGCTGTACCTCAAACAGACGTATTATGCTTCATAACACTTACACATCCAATTCTTGGACACGTGACACAGATCTAAGGCTTTAATAGGTGCTATTTATATTCGATATCACACACTTCACACTTCCCTGACAGAAAATCCTGCTCAAAGGTCAAAAGACAATATATCTCCTTACTCATTCCTTATTTGTGGCACATTTCCTGGATTGTAATATTATGTTGACAAAATGTTTTACAACGTTATGTTGTGTATTGCCTGGCTTTGACCCGTCTGCGACACGGGAGATGACACACAGTAATATGTCCGATTTTGGATTCACTTCTGTATATGTATTATGTCTGCTTTCTTCTAATAAAAATCTTTTTTTGGAAGAAAAAAAAAAAAGAAGGCCCAAGCAGATATACCATATAAATCTGTTAAAACCCTGGAAAGATAGACTGGCATTGACTATAGTGGTCGTCTATGTAACTCCTAGGGGTACGGAGTTCTCTCTGGTCCCTGAGGTCACTATTCCCGACACCCTGTCTCCTTCCCAAAAACAGGAAGCTAGAGCCTTCCTGATAAGAAACAGGGAGACCATTTTCAGAATTGCCTGGTACAACTTCAGCTGTTCAGCATGATATTGTTACTGAACCTGGGGTCCGTGTCAAACTAAAACCCTAACGAATTCCTGAAGCTAGGAGAAAGGACATAAGGGATGAAGTGCAAAGGATGCTAGATTTCGACGTAATGGAGGAATCTAATAGTGACTGCTCTAGTCCCTTTGTATTGGTCTCAAAACAGGATGGCACCTGGAGGTTTTGTAATGACTTCAGGAAGCTGAATTCGGTGACAAAATTTGACACATACCCAATGACTAGGGTAGATGAGCTGATAGACAAACTCGGTAAGGCCAGCTATTTGACCACGTTAGACTTGACCAAAGGATATTGGCAAATCCCCCTGACTGATAGCGCCAAAGAAAAAACTGTTTGTGTGACCCTGGATGGTTCTTTTCTTGTTTAAAAAGATGCCTTTTGGATTGCAAACCTTTCAGAAGGCTATGGACAGAACCCTAAGACGTCACCAACAATATGCAGCCGCCTATCTGGACGACATTGTAATATACAGCACTGACTGGGAGTTTCACTTGCTCCATGTCCAGGAGGTCTTGGATTCCCTTTTCAAGGAAGGTTTTACAACCAATCCAAAGAAATGTGCCATTGGGTTAGAGGAAGCTAGGTATCTGGGCTACACTATTGGTCAGGGAATTATAAAACCACAATAAAACAAAGTAGAAGCCATCCAGCAAATAAGAAACCGATCAGGGCATTTCTGGGTATCACAGGGTACTATAGAAGGTTCATCCCAAATTTTGCCACCCTAGCAGCTCCACTGGCTGACCTGACAAAAGGGAAAGACTCGGTAATGGGAAAATGGTCCACAGAAGCAGAGGAGTCTTTTAAAGTGTTACAGAAGGCCCTTTGTTCACAGCCAGTGTTATACACCTCTGATTTTTCCAAAGATTTTTTGGTGCATACGGATGTGTCTGGTGTTGGCATTGGAGCGGTATTGTCGCAGGTACGCAATGGGGAAGAACACCCTGTGGTGTACATGAGCAGAAAGCTCAATGAATATGAGATTAAATATGCTGTCATAGAAAAGGAATGTTTAGCCATAAAGTGGGCTTTAGGCGCACTAAGGTATTTCTGTTAGGATGCCAGTTTGATAACTAATCATGCTCCCCTCAAGTGGATGGCTCAAAAGAAGGAAACAAATAGACTGGTGAACCAGTGGTTTCTGGCCCAGCAGGACTATGCCTTCACTGTAAAGCACAGGCCAGGGCTTAAGATGGGGAATGTTGATGCCCTATCCCGGGTTCATTCCTGTTGGGTCACAGGTGTTCCAAGTTTGGGGTTTAAAGAAGGCATTAATATGTGGCAGAGCGTCCCAAAGGAACCCTGGGAAAGTCCTGTTTGGGGTTTATAGATCTCCCAGGTTCCTTTCCTATACCTTTAGGGATCTCTGATATGAGGTCCAGTGCAGGGTTTACCTCTCTCTATGGGCAATTAAATCCACCTGGGACCTGTCACCAGAGCTCCCTGGCTGGGGATAAGTCCTGTCTGGAGAGCTGAAAGGTTGGTGGAAACAAACTAGCTGTCCATGTTGTGGCTGACAAGTGGTAGGCTTGACCAGTTGGGTCGTGAGGACCTGCATTACTGTGTAGTGAGAGCCAGAACACATGGCTAGGTTTTTTGTTTGGTATTTTCCTGCCCTGTTTATTTTGGTTAAATACTGTACAGCACTTTGTATATAGTCTTTTCTAAATAGCACTAATAAACACCTTCACTGTTTGACACTAATCTCACTGGATTTGATATCTGTGTCTGAAAGACTGCTTACCCGAGTAAGCATACATCCCAGCTGCCTATCCCTAGCTCACGATATGTAAATATAGACAGGCCAGCAGCATTGATATTTAAATAGTGGGGGGTTTCATATGTAAATATCAGCTGCATTCATATGTATTATGCCCCCCTGAGGTTCCAGCCACTGTAACCTCTGCTGAATGTTGCCCACTGACCTCTAGCAGCCAATCAGTGAGCGGTAATATTGTGCAGTAACCTCTAGCAACCAGTGAGCAGTAATGATGTGCAGGAACCTCTAGCAAACCATCAGCAAGCAGAAATCTTGTGCTGTAACATCTAGCAACTAATCAGTGAGCCATAATGTGTGCTGTAACCTCTGCCAAACAGTCAGTGAGCTGTAATGATATCCCATAACATCCGGCAACCAATTGCAATTGCTACCTAAATTAGTAAACAAACTGAATTTGAGTCTAGCTGCTTTTTTTTTTTTTTTGTATGTCGCAGAGCAGGTGGAGAGCGAAATTGCATGGGGGGGCCCAAGAAAATTTTTGCCCAGGGTCCAATCAACATTATAGAAAGCTCTGGATATTGGTCTATAATTAGATTTTTATTGGGTTTGGGAATGAGGTGATGAAAGGTCTATTGGAATCCACATTCATTGGGTCACCATTTGGAGAGGCATTGAAGCAGGTCACCAAGTGTGGGACAAGAAGGAGAGTTAATTTCTAATAATATAAGGCTTTGAAAAGGGCCAGATCTAGTCTGTCTTATATGGGGTTGCGCTAAAACATGTCAGGGAGGCATACTATCAACACACCTTCTTTAATCCTTGTGGTTTTCTGTCTTTGAGCAATTCTTCTTTTAAGAAATTAAGTCTTCTTAATTTTCTCTTTGTGTGCCACAACCTTGAAGAAATGTTAATTTTTGAAATTAATCTTTTAACATTTTATTGCAGACATGTACTGTACATACCTATAAATGGAGGTATAACTAATCTAAAGTGCTTGAACAATGTAGAACCTACATGATGATTAACAACTGTTAATATTTTAAACTATAAACTGTTTTTTATCATATTTAATTTTTTTTTTCTATCCACGCCTTCCCTTCCACAACAAACTTGTCACCATTTCACCTTTCACATTCAGATTTATTACCACATCAAAGCAGCAGCATTCTGTTTTTTGTGGCAAAAACTCTGACAAACTCCTCCATGTCTAAATTATTGGCTATTGCCTTCTCAAGAGCCAAATTATTTTTCTTGTCATGCTTCATTGTGCAGCAAAATTGTGTTAGATCCTGGGAGAATGGGAAGAATGAACATTCACCTGATGCTGTGGATACCCCAATCACCAAAAGAGTTATGTACAGTGCATGCAACTTCTTGGGTGACGATGTAGTCTATCCTAGGGTATGTTAAATGAACATTAGCATAGTATGTAAAGTCACATCTTAAGGTATTACATTCCCACCAAACATCGATAAGATCAAAATAATGTAGTAGCTTCCCAAATTTATTGCCTGCCCTGGACAGTTGTAGGATGCAGGACCCCCGGGGCCCTGTCTAAAACCAAGAGTCCAATGCTATATTTGAGTCTCCCATCCAGAATCACTGTCCCCACAAAATGCTGGGACAGTGTCTGGAAAAGAGACTGAAAAAACTATCTGGTCTGTGTTAGGTACATAGAAAGTGAGAAAAGTAACCTGTCCCCCCTCTTTCCTCTAACAAACAAAAATCTTCCATTGGGGTCCTTAACAACGTTAAGAGGTGAAAAAGAGAGCCGTTTTGATAGATATATGGCAACTTCCAGTGTCATATTCAGCATGTTAGCCAAGTAAAATTGGGGGTATTGGCCAAATATGTTAGGGAAATGGGTCTCCTATAAAAGGACAACCACCACTCCTACAGAATAATAGTGGAAGGCTTTCCTACATTTTACTGGCGAGTTCAGACCCTGAGTGTTATGTGAAAGGACTGTAATCAGTTTAAGAGTGTTGATGGCAGCAATAGGAAAGGTCAAAAAATAACTGACTTAGCCCAGAAAAGATGGTACTGGGAAGCGTTCTGGAAGCAGGTCTGTGTGGAGAGTATATATTGCATGGGTGAAAAAGCAGAAGGTAGATGAGAAGAGAGAAGAAAGGTGGTGCAGAGAACTGTGGAGGGAAGGGAAGACCTGCAGGCAGGAAGAGAGAAAAACAATGTGATAAACAAACTGTCATAAACAACAATGTAGGGAGGTTGGGTGCAGGCATGTTGCAATGACCTTACAATACAAGATTCTTACACAAATAGTGGAAGGAGGTCTGAGTCCATATCTGCCAATATTACAGTAGGCAGAGGTGGGGTGCAGTGCTCATGCACAAGGACGGCACTGAACATCAAAAAAAGAGCTAAATGAATGAAGGACATACAGTCAGGTCCATAAATATTGGGACATCGACACAATTCTAACATTTTTGGCTCTTTACACCACCACAATGGATTTGAAATGAAACTAACAAGATGTGCATTAACTGCAGACTGTCAGCTTTAATTTGAGGGCATTTACATCTAAATCAGGTGAACGGTGTAGGAATTACAACAGTTTGCATATGTGCCTCCCACTTGTTAAGGGACCAAAAGTAATGGGACAGAATAATAATCATAAATCAAACTTTCACTTTTTAATACTTCGCTGCAAATCCTTTGCAGTCAATTACAGCCTGAAGTCTGGAACGCATAGACATCACCAGACGCTGGGTTTCATCCCTGGTGATGCTCTGCCAGGCCTCTACTGCAACTGTCTTCAGTTCCTGCTTGTTCTTGGGGCATTTTCCCTTCAGTTTTGTCTTCAGCAAGTGGAATGCATGCTCAATCGGATTCAGGTCAGGTGATTGACTTGGCCATTGCATAACATTCCACTTCTTTCCCTTAAAAAACTCTTTGGTTGCTTTTGCAGTATGCTTTGGGTCATTGTCCATCTGCACTGTGAAGCGGCGTCCAATGAGTTCTGAAGCATTTGGCTGAATATGAGCAGATAATATTGCCCAAAACACTTCAGAATTCATCCGGCTGCTTTTGTCAGCAGTCACATCATCAATAAATACAAGAGAAGCAGTTCCATTGGCAGCCATACATGCCCACGCCATGACACTACCACCACCATGCTTCACTGATAAGGTGGTATGCTTAGGATCATGAGCAGTTCCTTTCCTTCTCCATACTCTTCTCTTCTCATCACTCTGGTACAAGTTGATCTCGGTCTCATCTGTCCATAGGATGTTGTTCCAGAACTGTGAAGGCTTTTTAGATGTCGTTTGGCAAACTCTAATCTAACCTTCCTGTTTTTGAGGCTCACCAATGGTTTCCATCTTGTGGTGAACCCTCTGTATTCACTCTGGTGAAGTCTTCTCTTGATTGGTGACTTTGACACACATACACCTACCTCCTGGAGAGTGTTCTTGATCTGGCCAACTGTTGTGAAGGGTGTTTTCTTCACCCGGGAAAGAATTCTTCGGTCATCCACCACAGTTGTTTTCCGTGGTCTTCCGGGTCTTTTGGTGTTGCTGAGCTCACCGGTGCGTTCCTTCTTTTTAAGAATGTTCCAAACAGTTGTTTTGGCCACGCCTAATGTTTTTGCTATCTCTCTGATGGGTTTGTTTTGTTTTTTCAGCCTAATGATGGCTTGCTTGACTGATAGTGACAGCTCTTTGGATCTTATCTTGAGTGTTGACAGCAACAGATTCCAAATGCAAATAGCACGCTTGAAATGAACTCTGGACCTTTTATCTGCTCATTGTAATTGGGATAATGATGGAATAACACACACCTGGCCATGGAACAGCTGAGAAGCCAATTGTCCCATTACTTTTGGTCCCTTAACAAGTGGGAGGCACATATGCAAACTGTTGTAATTCCTACACCGTTCACCTGATTTGGATGTAAATACCCTCAAATTAAAGCTGACAGTCTGCAGTTAAAGAACATCTTGTTTGTTTCATTTCAAATCCATTGTGGTGGTGTATAGAGCCAACAATGTTAGAATTGTGTTGATGTCCCAATATTTATGGACCTGACTGTAGGTCCTTCCACTTGCATTGAGGCTACTGAGGTTCAAACAGAACAGCGAACCAAATGTGGAAGGCCAAGCCACGGGAGGGAAAATCCATATATGGCAAAACCAAAATCATGAAGTGCAAATGGGCGGGGGACCCTCAAATCAAAAGAACATCCAACAAAATGAGTCACAGCAGATTGCATCAAGGTGGTTGGGTGTTTTGCTTGAGGCAGCTTCTAGTGTTGCACCATAGTGGTGATAGAGGAGATTTTTTTCTTCTTCTGGACATTTTTTTTATCTTCCGGGCTAGGTGATACCTTCAGTGAAATTGGTGACCAAATGTGCTTTACTGCCTTAAGTGAATGACAAACAGAAGGGGAACATCCAGCAATATTTGATCCCCTGATCTTGGAGAGGCTTCAAAAGCAGTTTAAAAGCTTGTTGTTTCTGGATCATGGCCTGTGAAGATTTGGATATCATGGCCTCCTATCTGAATATTAGGGTCTTCTCTGGCTTTTGTCATGATCCGTTCCTTATCCCATAAAAGTAGGGCTTTATGATGATGTCCCTAGGTTGCTCATTTAGGCAGAGGGCCATTAGGGCCCTATGAGCCTGATCTTGCTCCAGTTTATGGTCTTATGGTCTGGCACATTAGGGAATAAGGATTGCATCAGTTCCATAACTGCTGCATGAGAGTCTGTATAAGACTCGGGGAGATCCTTGAATTCTGAAATTATATCTCCAGGACCTATTTTCCAGGTTGTTCATTTTCGCCAAGGCCTCTTCCAGTTTAGAATGTTATTGAGTGATTTTGTCAGTGTCCTGATTCATTCTGGAGACTGTATCATCCAACTTAGTTTCTATGCCATTAATACAGTCACTTAAGTCTTTGAATTCTCGCTTAAGTTCAATGGTAATACGTTTTCCGGCCTTCTCCAAGCCCTGGTCTAGTAACACTGAAAATCTAGCAAATATGATGGGATCGCCAGAGTACTCTGGCTGAAGTGGCTGAGAAGGCTGGGAGGGTTAGGAAGACTTTAGAGCATGCAGGTTAGGGCTGGCAATATGGGTGATTTGGCTGGTGACAGTCTCCCCCATAGCCCTGTCTAATGATTAGCTGCTAGACTGGCTCTGCCAGTATGGTCACCCTCATAAGGTAAATCACAGTGTAGAAGAGAGGGATCTTGCTCACCCTGGTCAGGAGAGGAGAGATCTGGTGAGGCAGCTCCCTGGATTTCAGCCTGCCTTGCGGTATATGCAATGAGTGAAGCTGCAGCAGCCATGTTGCTGTCTGCCTGGTCCAGGACTTGATCCTCCTGATGCTGTGTGGGCTCTGTCTTTTGTTTCCCTTTTGCCATGGGGGAGTGCCAGGCATGTAGCAAGCCAGTGGGAATCAGTTTTGGGTGGTTGGGTCCCCACAAGCTGCCATAATGGCCGGTGCGTGGCAGAGTGATGTGTTCAGGCAATTGCCATCACCTATTGCGTGCATGCGCCCTAGTGGAACCTAACTTTAATAGTTAAAAATTGCAAGACAGCCTTTTTATTGCAGAAGAGAAATACAATGTGTCTTCTGCAAAAAAAAAGTCTTACCAGCCTGTCTTCAAGCTTCTGAAGCATGTACATTGGGGTGTACATGCACAGAATCAATGTATATTATCTCTATGCCTCAGTGTCAAAATGTATGAGTTTATGATTTAACCAGTAAAATGGTGGTAATTGAGCGCTGGGAACACTAGAAATAAAATTATAAAAATAAAATTAAAATAAAAGCTGCTAGCATAAAGGTAACCTCTAAACCCAATATCAAGTAAACAAATAGAAAATGCAGCGCTAATATGAATAATATGCATAAGTACATATGGATCAATCGGATAAATCAAAACCATAAGTGGTATAATATCATATGTAAACACATATGCTAGCTCAGACTTTAGAGTACTAATGTAGAGGTGATTGAGTGCAGCGATCCACGGTCAGAGATAATGGTGACTTTTGTGCACTTGAAAATGTACAAACGATGCACTAACCAGATAGCGCACATGGAGCATTTAAGACCTGCTCCTGGTGCTCTGGACTTGTAATAACCAGGCAGATGTCATCTACAGGTCAGCCACTAGATGTCCTCGGTCTGGGTGCATCTATTAGTCATTCCACCAGAACTAGCATCAGCATGGAGGGGAGGAGAGTCCCATATAGATCCAGATTATCAGAACCTTCAAAAGAACGGGCTCACATGGGAAATAATGAGCCCCAAAAGGTACTGATAGTGTATTAGGCCTTGTTTATTTGCACACATAGGTAAAAAGGGCACCACCTGATGTGTTTCAGTCTCTGATGAGTCTCCCTCTGAAGAAGTGTTTGTACATGAAACGCGTCAGAGGGGTGCCCTTTTTACCTATGTGTGCATATACCACAAGGCCATCCTGACTGGTGGCCTCACTTGCATCTATCTTCATGTAAGTTTATTGTTTTTATTTTATACTGGATCTTTGACCAAATAAACAAGGCCTAATACACTATCAGTACCTTTTGGGGCTCATTATTTCCCATGTGAGCCCGTTCTTTTGAAGGTTCTGATAATCTGGATCTATATGGGACTCTCCTCCCCTCCATGCTGATGCTAGTTCTGGTGGAATGACTAATAGATGCACCCAGACCGAGGACATCTAGTGGCTGACCTGTAGATGACATCTGCCTGGTTATTACAAGTCCAGAGCACCAGGAGCAGGTCTTAAATGCTCCATGCGCTTTATGTGCGCTATCTGGTTAGTGCATCGTTTGTACATTTTCAAGTGCACAAAAGTCACCATTATCTCTGACCGTGGATCGCTGCACTCAATCACCTCTACATTAGTACTCTAAAGTCTGAGCTAGCATATGTGTTTACATATGATATTATACCACTTATGGTTTTGATTTATCCGATTTGATCCATATGTACTTATGCATATTATTCATATTAGCGCTGCATTTTCTATTTGTTTATGATTTAACCACTTCAAGTCAGGGCACTTTCACCCCCTTCCTGTCCAAGTAAATTTTCAGCTATCAGTGCTATCACACTTTGAATGACAATTGCACGGGCATGCAACACTGTACCCATATGAATTTTTTAGCATTTTTTTTGAGACAGATAAAACTTTATTTTGGTGGTATTTATCCACCACTGGGATTTTTATTTTGTTTGCTATATAAATTAAAAAGGCCAAACATTTTGAAAAAAGTGTTTTTCTTATACAATTTTGCAAATAAATAATCGTTCTTCATAACTTTTGGCCAAAATGTATTCAGCTATATTTTTAGTAAAAAAAACAAAAAAAACAAATTAGTTTGTAACCAAAAATTATTTTGTTTTTTGTTTTTTCTTTTTTTTACATTTATATATATTTTTTTATATTATTTTTGGGTTTTTTGTTTTTTTTTTACATACCATCATCCTAGCAGTACAGTGTCACATAGTGACACTGTACTACTTGTGGGGGGTGATGAAGATTTTTTTTTTTTCTTTTTTTACACTGATTGATTTTACACCCATAAAGGTTATTAAAGCAATCATTTCTCCTTCTCTCTGGCTGCATTCTTGCAGCCATTGAGAAATACTGTGAGTCACATGGTACAAGGCTGTTGTGAATAACCTTGTACCATGTGACCTCTGTGATCATTCACAGATTTCACAAGTAGTAAGCAATGATGTCAGGAAGTGACATCTTGCTTACTACTATTCATGTGATCACTGATTGGCCAATCAGGGATCACATGAATCGGGACCTCACACAGAGGTCCCGTACAGCAATTGGTGTTCTGCTGTGTCCTCCGGACACAGCAGGCACTGGATCGTGGTGCCGTGCGCTCCCAGGGAGAGCACACAGGCAGTTAATGCAGGAGTCGTTTATAAACAGCAACCCGCTTTGGCACTGCTCCCATCCGGCCGTTTATGTACATGGGCCAGATGGGAAGTGGTTAATGAACAAGGTAGACAGATTACTGGGATTAGCTGGGCATGGCCAAACTGTAATGACACTTAATGGGATCAATAACAAAATATACTGAAGGTTGAGGGTTCTTAATTATCAATTTAAAGAAATAGGCTGTGAATTATTGTGGTTGTAAACCCTTGCAGATACCCAGTGAAGTGACTGACCTCAGGTGATATACAGAAATGAAACAAATCCTCCTACATAAGTTGTACCTGTCTATCTGCAGTCTTCTCCATATCTGTTCAAAGTGCTGAATTTAAAAAGTTTGTCTGAGAGTTCAGAAAAAAGGGGCGCAGAGCTCGGTGAGGAGAGTTCTGAGAGCTGATTGGAGGGAAGGGACACACCTCCCTTCATACAACTCACAGGAACAGAGCTGAGGCTGTTGATCTGTTGGAGGTCCCTCCGCTGTCACAATTTTACTCTCAGTGTCAGAAAAACTTGTCAGAAGGGATTCATACTGATCGCAGAGGAAGCAACAGACAGAAATGATACTCAATGCTCTTAATTGAGACAAGTACACACTATAGAGGGCTGTGCTTTGTTCATATTTTATGCCTGAGGTTTACAACCACTTTAAAGATATGGACCCTCAAGGTTACATTTTCTGAAATATATTATTGTGGTTTCACCTATAGCAAGGGTATCCAAACTCACTAAACAAAGGGACAGTTTACTGTCCTCCTCTGGGCTTTAGGGGTGCCAGACTATGGGCAGTGGGAGTAGAAAATGTCCTGGTGCAGTAATAAACTATACATCATCATTGGTGTCAGTGGGAGGAATAGTGCCCCATCCTTGGTTGTAGTGGCAGTGATCATGCCCCATTGTTGGCGTCAGTGGGAGGAACAGTTCCCTGTATTGTTGGTGTCAGTGGCAGTAATTATAGCCAATTGTTGGTGTCAGGGGGAGGAACAGTTCCTCATATAAGTGGGAGAAATAGTGTTCCAAGGGCCAAATAAAGGCAAGCAAAGGGCCACAGTTTGGAGACCACTGCCTTAAATTAAGTAAGTCTACCAGATGGATGCTTTATTTACAGAACTGGGACATTCCTCAGTAACCCTAAGAGAGAGATTTCTTGTACCATGTCTGATGGCATGACAAGGCTAGTGGCTGGATGGACAGTGATCTAACATTGGTCTTCACTTGTGACAATCAGCAGTAAAATCAGTTATATAGGCAAGGTCATGGCAGGCATTAATCAGTAGCATGATCTGCATCCAGGTGAGATTCTGGGCAGTCAGCAATCAGTAGCATAATCCATTATCCAAGAAAGGCTCAGGGCAGGCAGCGGTCAGTAGCATAATCCATTATCCATGCAAGGGTCCAGATCAGGTGGCAGTCAGTATGGAAATCCATTATCCAGGCAAGGGTCATGGGAGGCTGTGGTCAGAGAGGTAGCCAATGCTGTCATTGTAATCATATGACCTCATGACCACTGGGTCCCGTTTATCTGGATCCACTGTGATCGTGCAGCACCCCCCATGTTGGTACAGCCAGAGCAATGTAACCGTACTTTGCTTTGTCTATAGCTGCTGCCCGTCCACAGTACATTGCATTTTTTAGCATCTTTTAGCGTTTGCGTTTTCTAGCATTTTTGGCAAAACTATACTCCCACAAAACTTGAGGCTCAAAAACGCTTGTAAACATTGCATTTTTCAAACACAATAGTTCTGGGGGGTTTTCCAGCCTGAAAATACCCCTGCCAAAAAACACTGATAAAAGTCTATGTGTGCATGGACAAATAGGATAACATGCAAACAAGAATCTTACCCAAGCTCAACCGCTATACATTAGAATACATGCTGAAGGCCAGTGCACAAGTTGGGACGACCAACTCCCCATATATTCTAAAGCAAAAAGACACGGGCAACCCGGTATACGTAATCTGACCATTAGTACACAGCTTTCAAGAGCATATCATGACAGTTCATGTGCCAATAACTGAAGGGACAAGCATGAAAAAATTTTCCTTACGATACCAGATCGTATGATTTTTGTTAATACAGTAGTCCTCCAAAAATTCTATACAATTACAATATATTACATCACTTCCGAAATTCTATTCTGTCATACAAGAATTTTCTTAAGCTGAGTAACCTCTTCATTTTCAATATAGAGACTAGCATGCAAAAATAAAAAGGACGATCATTCGTCCAATATTCTCATCATGTGTACTAGGCTTAAGCAGAATTTTTTTCTTGTTGGACGTTCCTGAAAAAGCAGCATCTAAAAAGGTAAGCAGCACTTTCTATATATTTTTTTTAAGCTCTGCTATGTGAATGGTGACATGTAACAAATATAAAGTAAGTATTATCCCACTTTAACTACTAAAGAGGAAATAACCTTTAAAGTAGATGTAAACCAAGGGATGTACAGCCTCCAGGTTCCTGTGCTTCACTGTTTTAGTGGCAAGGAGGCCATGCATACAGTATGTTTTTGCGCCTTACCTATGTGCATCCTGGGCCCTGAGAGGCCATTGAGGGTTTTTTTGGTATAAGTGTATTGCTAATTTTGTAAAAGCAGTAAAAAGAAATGTATTAAAAAAATAAGTAGCTGTAAATACTAAATGAAAAACATTTATAAAGCAAGAAATGATGCAGAGCTTAGAGTGAATAAATCTAATATTTTGCAGAGCAGCAGCTGCAATTGTCTTTGAAAACAGATACCACTAATAATAACTCAAAGGAAATTAATTAAAGCACATTGGAGACTTCTGTGCCCGCTAATGAAGGAAGGTTGATTTGACCAAAAATTACAGTTGTAAAACAATTGTAAAATAATTTATCTATACTAATGCATGTATCCCATCAGCCTGGGAATGCCTGCTTGCTCTCCACGGCAGAAAGACAACACTGTATTCTAATAAAAATTATACAGTATCAAGTCCAAAAAAAAAATATCAAGAGCAGAGTGAAAAAATATGAAGCTGGAATATCAGAAAATATAAACATGAATAACTAGTTCACGCCACAATCCATGTATTTAGTGTTCATTTCCACAGGCTCATTTCGATCCATTCTTTATGCATATGTAAAGCCTTTGTAATGCATTCCAGTGCATTATTTTTTTATTTATTTTATTATTTTTAAAGGGTTATGCTACCATTTTCTTTTGAGCTTACTTTTGGCTTCTCCCTTGGACTTCTCCATTGTTTGATGTGTGCATTACTTTTGTGCAGAGGATCATTAGAGTGCTAAGGATGTCTGCCCTTGCAGGCCATAATCATGGTGCTGGCCACTGCATGCCAAAAATGTACACTGTTGTACTTTTTTTTTAAGTGCTGGAGCTGAGTGCAGTTGTATAAACTAGGGAGATTGGAAAACATAAAAAATGTTTACTGTGCATGCGTTCAAGCTGCACTTAAAAAACACAACTGAAGGCATCTAGCACAAAGTGCCCATAACAATGTAAAAACGATCCTTTCTACTTTTGCTACTGTAGTGATGTGATAATTTCTTTGACCATTTTCCAGTGTATACTTCTATTATGCAGTGTTTGTTTTGCCCTTTTCCAATATGGCTGCTATGTTCTCTGTGCACTGAGGATGAGGTCATCAGAGAGAGACTTGTGGAAAAGAGGGAAGTGTGTTTTTTTCTGGAGAGAGAGAGAACTCAGACTGTACGTGTTGCAGCCTCCCCTCACTGAGACATGCAGTAAAGACTGTTAATGCTTTAATGTTCCTGTTTGGAAGATACTTCATGTTGGATGGTTCACTGAATGTTATTTCCTCAATACATGGACTTTCATATACACTGCTGTGTGGATTACTGTCTGTGGATGATACATTTCTCAGTTGGGATTTCACTTGTTATCCACAAGCCCCAATTGAGTGGAGGCACTAGCGCTTGTTAGAGATCTTGTCCTGATCACACAGATTATAAGGATTCTGCTCCTAAATACTATACAGGTGGCGCCATCATACCCCAGTACCTGCAAAGAGTGTACAAATAGCGCTACACTACTATTACTCTGTATGAAGAATTATTATTATTAATTAAATCCATTCATCCAGTGTATACTATTGTAATTAGCTGTGATTGGCCACAGCTATGACAAAGAAAAGATGGGCTGTGATTGGCCTGTCTGCCATGTGATCACTGTGACCATCAGAGATCAACATAATAGTACACAATGAATGGCTATGAATGGAAGTCGTTCACTGTGTACAATTGTCATGTGATTGTTTACAGCAATCACATGGTACCGGCAACAGCCCAGTACACTAATCTGTCATCCAGTGGACACAGCAGGTGACATGTTGCTCTTCAGTGCAGCCTGTGGGGTGCTTGAGGCGCGATACTGGGAGGATGTCATACGACGTCCACCCAGGATAGCAACACTCCCACTCGGACGTCATATTACTATAGGCTGGGTGGGAGGCGGTTAATGTAAGGGGCGAAGTACAGTAGAAACAACTGGAAGAATTGCCACTAATATAAAAAGAATCGAAGGAATTAATCTTCCTACAGTCGAGTACAATCAAATGCTTAATGACAGAGAGGAAATCACTCAACTGGAAGATGCACTTTAACTCTATGACTTTGAAATTATACTAAACACACACTGTTTAATTTACATAATCCCTTCTCTTTCTGTATGTGGATAATGGCAATGTAATTATTTTAATAAAAAAATATCTAAGTACAAAGCTCTTTTTCAGCCTGTCTGCAGGGAAACAGTGTCAGGAGGAGCTTCTTGTCTTCTGCTGCTGGTCACATGTTAAAAAAACAGCCTTTGGAATACAGAGTAAAAATGAATAATTAAATAAACTGTTTTAATTTGTCATACAAATATACATTTGCAATCAAATCTTATTTTTTGGCAATGACACGGTGTGAGCAGATTTCTGCCAGTAACAGGCTGTGTCACATCCCTTCAGCCTGTGTCTTAGAATAACACGGAGGTGAAGCCTCAATCAATCAAGATGTAATATCCCATCCCCATTGTGTTCAGCTGGTTAGTGGGCATGGAGTAGGAAAGTAGTGGGCTGTCATTTACCACTGTGTATATGCCCACAAGTGTGACTCTATAGTCACATGGGCTGCTCAGATGTGATAGGGAGGAAATGATCAAGATAGAAATACACTGAAAACTGTACATGTGCACTAGCTGCCAACACTGCTCTGCAAAATCCCCAACTGCAGTGGGGGCATGGATCAAGAGGGGGAGCCAGAAAACAGCAGGATCAACCATGTTTTATCCAGAATACAGAAAATGAATCCCATAGTGACAGAATGAGTATGAACACCATGTAATACAGTATTTATTGATTGAGTTTTTAATGATGTGTGTTTAGTGGCACTTTAAAGTTTCAAGATAAGTCTACATACCAATAATGCCAAAGGCATGCATCTGCTTGGAAGATATATTCCAATAGTCCACAAGTTACAAGAACAGTGCAAGAACAGATCTTTGTAATAAGCCTTATGTTCAAAGGACAAAACTAGGTTAGGTCATTATCGGTGCTTCTTCCTTCACCAAGAAACAGATTTCTATTAGTGTGCGCACTTGTAAAACTATTGTTGTGAAAAAGTAAGTCTTGGTTTACACTTGTGTGGGCTTTTTAAGCATGTTTCCCTTGTGTAACACTGGCTACGTTGCATGTAGGGCAGCCCATTCATTTAATGCAAGAAACACAGAAAGTAAGTCCCTGACCCTTAACAAAAAATTGAGTATTCAGCTGCTAGTCCCAAACATGAATATACACAAGAATATCCCCCTATGGGACTGCAGCAACATATCATATATTCACACATATCCTCCTCACACGCACATCTGCAAGACTTCTCCAGGTCTTCCCCCATCCTCTGGAACTCACTACCCCAATCCATCAGACTGTCACCTTCCCTCCTCACCTTCAGGCGCTCCCTGAAAACCTACCTCTTCAGGGAAGCCTACCCCACCCTCACCTAACTGCTGCTCTCCTTCATTCCTCCTACCACTCCATCCCCCACAGCCACTTCCTCCTGTACCACTACCCCCTCCCTCCTAGATTGTAAGCTCGAAAGAGTAGGGCCTTATAACCCCTCGTGTGCTGTTTGTAGTTGCTGTAATGTTTCATGTATTGTCCCCCCCTCTATTGTACAGCGCTGAGCAAACCCTTTGGCGCTATATAAACTCGATGTAATAATAATAATAACATATACTCAAAAGGAACTCTTTTTTTCATATACTTTATTGTACAAAAGATTTGGAAAAAGGTACATTGCTTTTAAAAACACTGGCTCTGGTAATTATTGCAGGACTATATTGCAACAATACAACATTCCACTTTTACATCTTCTTCAGGGGGCATAAGTACTAAAAGTAAGGGAATTAAACAGTCAATATTGATTAGAGCGATCATAAAATGCTGAAATCCAAGATGAGACTGCATAGTCCAAAATGCAATGGTGTAATCATCGGAGGGGCAAGGATGCTCAAATATCCATCTCGTAATACTGACGGCAGGGGAGGAAAGCCAAATCACCCTCCATATCCCCCGTATATAGGGTGAGGCCAATGAACTAGAATATTCCTTTTTCTATGGTAAAGATGTCACAAATCCCAATAGGCCAAAGGCTATGCCCAGCTATCTTATGAAACTATCCAAGTATAGCATGGGGAACCACCTTTAATAAGGAATGCCAGCAACCTTGCAAGGTTGATCCTTATCCATTCGTGGATTGTGTATCTAGCAAACTTAGGGCTCCTTTACACTTGCTTCGACGTCAACACGCATTACAGCATCTACTGCTTCAACATGCTTTTTTGATGTGTTTTTAATGCTTCAGTGATGCTTCAATTATGCTTTTTTGAAGTTTTAATGAAGCTTGGCAAAAGCCCTGTGTGTGTTTTGATTTTCTATTCATTTCAAAGAGGCCCAGTAGGACCCCAGCTCACTAGTACCCCCATTCAGAAGATCCCTGGCTCATTGGTACACTTGTTCAGAAGATCCCCAGCTTATTAGTACCCTAGTTCAGCAGATCCCCTGCTCAGTAGTACTCCTAGCTTTATTGATGCCCCACTCAGTAGTAACCCCCAGCTCTGCTGATCGCCCATTCAGTAGTAACCTTCAGCTCTACTGATCCCTGCTTACCTCCCACTATATTGCTCCCGTGCTGCACACCACATGTGACATTGCTAGTTTCTCCTGCTCTGGTCCCCCAGCTCTACTAATCCTCTGCCACTCATTCCTCTCTCTACAGTCCCCACTCACCTTCTGCTATAGTGTTCCCATGTTGCACACTATGTGTGCCATCTGCTAGTTGCTCCAGTCCAGACTCTACTCACCTTCCTTCTCTGCCTCGCTGCACAAAAGATGTGACTTCTGCACCAGACACTTTCAGAATTTATACACATGAACCAGAAGTAACTGCCCCTTTCGTAGAAAGGCCCCAGTGAGAGCTCCATAAATTCTGATTTCTCATCACTGCCAAGGGATCTTAGCCTAGGTTGCAATCCAGCTGCAGATATATCTACCAAGATCTAAGCTGATATGAGTCTTCTAATACAATGTTCAAACAAGAACATTCTCCTTGTCACAGGTTGAAAGCAAATCCTCCTGAAGATAGATTCATCCAGAATTTCTTCAGTTTAACAAGACATGTTTCCACTTCTACCTCTTAATGGTTACAGGTTTGCCACTCATGGAAAAGTGACTTGATGCCGTCAAAGAGCATTTCAGGTATCAAGGCTGCAGCATTAAAAATCATCCCAAATAGAATCTGATGCTTTTTGGATATTGCATATACGTTTTACATATTTTTACTCTCTTCTTTACTCTAAGTCTTTCTTTATGGACCTATACTTGTCATGTGTTTAATAGTGACATCTAAAGATTTCAGGCTGTCCCACCCCTATGTGTTTACCTGTTGTTGTATTGAGCTGTTTTAGGTTTTTATTGTTCTATAGTATGCTGACATCTAGTGGTAGCTTAGGGCCACTGCAACTTGTTTACCTATGTGTTTTAGCATTTTTCTTTATTCTCCCCTCCTGTCTAGTTCTAGTTAGTTCAGTCCTAGCCAGAGCCTTCCTGATTCCTCCATGTAAGTGTTAGTTCTTCAAAGAGATGGAGCTTGGAAAAGTCATTGTCTTATTACACTTCTTCTGTATTGCACTTATTTGAAAAAAAAATGCATTAGATTTGTTTTATTGAAGTGTTAAGCTACCTGTAGATGGTGTCAAGTTATCAGGTGAGCATACTGTCCAGACACACTGGATCTATGGTGGTATTTCAATGCATAAAATGGCATTTGAGACAGAGCAACACTGTAGCAGCAATATAAATTCATATTTATTGAGCAAAAGAGAGATTTTCTCCATATTAAATCTTAAGGAAAATCTTTTGTGGAATGTATAAAGAATTAAAATTAGGGATACGCCTAACTGCCCTGGGTTTGGTCTGAGCAGGGTTCGGCAAATGTGAATGAAGTTAGGATGCCGAACCCAAATCTTATTGAATTCAATGGAAGCTGAATCTGCAAAATTAAAAAAGCCCATTTTCTGAGGTAATAGAGAAGAGGGTGTCAACATTGGGGGTGGGCAATGTCCTGGGGATCATGTACTAATGCAAAAAATATTTTTAAACAATTCAGTTTGGCCTGGAGCAGATATTTTTTAAATGCTTAAAGTTAAATTATAAAAAATGCCTAATTGTTTTAAAAACATGTCTGAGGTGTGCCCTAATCCTGCCTGTAAACAGAAAGCAGCAGCAATGACATTGAGGACGGAGCATTTGTGTTTGTTTCCATGCATTCCCATTTCTGTCACATTTAGGGCAGCCCATTCATTTCAGTGGATTGTCCTACATGCCAGAAACATGTAAAAGAAGTCTGTGACTCTTTTTAAAAATCACGTCACACCAAAACACTTGGTACATTGTTACCATGAACTTTGATACATGCAATAACAAGATGCATAACACTGGTATGCGTCTGCTAAAAGGCTGCATGTTTTTGTGCACATGATTTTGCTTGCATTCCTCCATTGCACAAGTGTTAAGGTAGCCTTCCAGAGGATAACACTGTGAATGAGGCCTTACAGCAATAATGAAAAAAAATGTGTAGAGTTTCCCCCCCCCCCTTTTCCCAATACTTACAAGACCATTTCAGTCTAATATGTATTTTAAGGGGGCACCTCACACACAAAACCGCTTCCCGGTCATGTACACTAAGTGAATGGGCTAGGTGGCGTTAGTGGCTGGTAAGGACATGGCGGGTGCAACTGCTGCTTCTTTATTGACCACTGACAGCCAGAAGCTGTTTGAGTCAAATAACCATCACCACTGAGTTAACAAATGTTGGTCAAAAGTCCTTCATTTCATCCAGGCCTGTTATTTAAATGGAATTTCAGTAGTTTCAAACAGGTTTCATTGAAAAGTGTACAATTTTTCCCGAGCTAAAACCATATTACATCACAAAATTAGTTTGCATTTGATTTGAGAGAAAATTTCCATCCTGCTTCTTTGAATTTTCTGTTCATCACGGTCAAACATGTATGTTGACTTGACCCCATTAACCATTAAAAAATGGAAAGAACATTCCACAAACTAGAAAAGCTACAATTTCTGGGGAAATTGTGTGAAGTGTTCTTTCCTCCACCAGTAGTCTACAACTGGAGTGGGCGGAGTAACTGGGTTGAGTGGCTTGTCACTCTGCTGCCTGCTCACACATCTGGGTTTCTATGGCAACTCACTCTACAGCAAGGGCAGAGAAGAGCGGTTAAAAACAAACTGCTCCAACTTGCTCACTTCACTGGCGGTTGCCATCTTCAAACAGTTGTAGTTTAAAAATTATAAATCCTACACCGAAGAGCTTTATATTGTGAGAATGATACATAGTATGTCTCTGAAATATTAAAAATGAAGTCACAGTCGCAGTTTAGAAATTGCCCTTCAAATTTGAGGTGGCTAGAGTGGAGTTTCAATGAATGTCAATGGGCGGCGTGAGTTGCAAACAGATGGTCATATTGTGAAAACTATCAGGACTATGGCTTAGCCGTGGACATTTTTTAGTGGCAGCAGGGATAGCTGAACGTTTTGATATAAGATGTGTGTAGGTGGGCTTGAAAATGAGGGAGTGGTGGCAGTTTAGAAATCATGTCCTGATTTTTCAGCTCACACTCTAGCTTTTGTCAGCTCCCACTCTAGTTTTGAACATTCCGCCATTCATTCCTATGGGATGCCGATATTTCGTGAACCATTCGGCGAAACGTTCCACAAAGTAATAGCACACAAATCGGGAACAATCCGCACGTTTCGGTATATTACTATCTATGTAGTGTAAAAACTGTGGGAGGAGTTAGGGTGGTAAATTTGGCTATAATAATAAGAATATACAGTGAGGAACAGAAGTATTTGAACACTGAGCGATTTTGCAAGTTCTCCCACTTGGGAATCATGGAGGGGTCTGACATTCACACTGCATTCCCACTCTGAGAGACAGAATTAAAAAAAAAATTCAGGAAATCACATTGTATGATTTTTAAAGAATTTATGTGTCTTGCACTGCTGAACATAAGTATTTGAACACCTAAGAAACAGCAAGAATTCTGGCTCTCAAAGACCTGTTACTATGTCTTTAAAAAGTCCACCTCTACTCCACTCATTAATCTAACTTAGTAGCACCTGTCTGAGCTCTTTAAAGACACCTGTCCAGCCCACAGTCAGTCAGACGCCAACTACTACCATGGGCAAGACCAAAGAGCTGGCAAAAGACACCAGAGACAAAATTGTGGACCTCCACAAGGCTGGAAAGGGCTATGGGGCAATTGCCAAGCAGCTTGGTGAAAATAGATCAACTGTTGGAGCAATTGTTAGAAAATGGAAGAGGCTAAAGACGATTGCCAGTCTCCCTCGGACTGGGGCTCCATGCAAGATCTCACCTCGTGGGGTATCACTGATGATAAGAAAGGTGCGCAATCAGCCCAGAACTACAAGGGAGGAGCTGGTCAATGACATGAAGAGAGCTGGGACCACAGTTTCAAAGGTCACTGTCGGTAGAACACTACGCCGTCATGGTTTTAAATCATGCATTGCATGGAGAAGGTTCCCCTGCTCAAGTCATCACATGTCCAGGCCCGTCTGAAGTTTGCCAATGACCATCTGGATGATCCAGAGCAGGCATGGGAGAAAGTCATGTGGTCAGATGAGACCAAAGTAGAACTTTTTGGTCTAAACTTCACTCGTCGTGTTTGGAGAAAAAAGAAGGATGAGTTGCATCCCAAGAACACCATCCCTACTGTGAAGCATGGGGGTGGTAACATCATGCTTTGGGGGTGCTTTTCTGTGAAGGGGACAGGACGACTGCGCTGTATTAAGGAGAGGATGAATGGGGCCATTTATTGTGAGATTGTGAGCAACAACCTCCTTCCCTCAGTCAGAGCATTGAAGATGGGTCGTGGCTGGGTCTTCCAACATGACAACGACCCGAAGCACGCAGCCAGGATAACCAAGGAGTGGCTCCGTAAGAAGCATATCAAGGTTCTGGAGTGGCCTAGCCAGTCTCCCGACCTAAATCCAATAGAACATCTTTGGAGGGACCTGAAACTCCATGTTGCTCAGCGACAGCCCCGAAACCTGACAGATCTATAGGAGATCTGTGTGGAGGAGTGGGACAAAATCCCTGTTGCAGTGCAAACCTGGTCAGGAACTACAGGAAACATTTGACCTCTGTAATTGCAAACAAAGGCTTCTGTACCAAATATTAACACTGATTTTCTCAGGTGTTCAAATACTTATGTTCAGCAGTGCAAGACAAATAAATTCTTTAAAAATCATACAATGTGATTTCCTGAATTTTGCAAAATCGCAGGGTGTTCAAATACTTCTGTTCCTCACTGTATATGTCAGATAACAGTAAGTGGTCTTGCCATGCAATAACACTTAATTAAAAATTGCAAACAAATTTCTACTGGTTTATGGCCAGCGTTAGCTAAACAATATATGAGGGATCAGCTTTGAAAGTCAACTACCAACCATAAACAGCTCTTGTTTTAACAGTTAAGGTCTAAAATTACTTTAAAATTACTTTCCTCTGCCAGTAATCTATTTTCCAACAGGTATCTTTAACCCTTCCACTGCCACACACATGTGTGTAAATCTGACAAGCCAACTTTTGGCTGTACACCCCAAGTACAATCCCTGTGCCCCTGCCATATTTGATAAGCTCTGCACCCCCATCTGTGTACCCAGGACCCCATTGAGGTGTGGAAGACCAGTGAATATCAGTTTGAAGTGACATGTTTGATGTGACATGTACTACATCTTTTCCAGGTTTAGCTGTCTGACCTTTGGTCCCCTACATGATAAAAAATTGTTTTGTGAACAAAATGTGTAAAATAATACCTTATACTCAAGCACTTAACACCCTCCCCCAAAAAAAGTTTTGATCCCTTGTCCCATCCCCACATACAGTTCATGCATATACAAAAGTAAATGCATGAGTTGGGGGCACCTATGTGCAAAAACATCAATTGCCCTACACGTGTTACCTATTGCCATGCACACCATAGTGAGAACAATAATTCAAGGCCCAATAATCACTCTAAACTGATGACCTGTATGGGGCTTTTAGAGCTTATGACAAATTTAGAGTACTGACATTTGTAGTAGTTTCGTGGGAGCAGGGAATTTTTTAAAGTGTGACAGGTTGGGGATCTTTTTACTCAACACAATCTGATCTTTTATATTTAATAAAAAAGTGTGGTAATATATTGTGTTCAGTACCCTTAAATTAACTTCAGTGTACTTGATAAACCGTTGTGCTAATATTGTTTAGCATACAAAATTGGAGATACCATCATTTTTATTCTCCCGAATCTGTTTTCAGAAAATATATAAGAGGAGATTTCCTCAGAATCTGGTGCAGCTGTGCATGGGATCCAATCAGCTTCTAACCTCAGCTTGTCCAATTAAGCTTTAGCAATAAAACCTGGAAGCTGATTGGTTTCCATGCAGAAGTGTAGAAGATTCTGAGTGAACCAGCTTTAGTAAATAAAGCCATACTGTTTTGGAGGGGTTTAGAATAGAACTATAGGAAAAAAAAATTTTCGTTTTGGATACAGTGAAGATGGATTAGGACACCTGTCCAGTTTTTTTTTTGCTGTCTGTGTCCCCATTAGGGAAATCCCCCCTCTCTATTTGTCCTATTTACCATTACCATTGAAAGTGAAAGTAAAATAAAATCCCAAATTATGAGTTAACCCTAGAAAAGCAATAGAGGGGAAATCTCCACTGTTTCTGGTGACCTGGGAAGCCCCAATGGATTCCTTTAATTTGTAGGGATTTTCTCGTGTTTTGGCTACGAGACAGGAAATTAAGGCAAATCTCCCCAATGAATCACAGATAGCAAAAAAAAAATGACAGGGGTTATAATCCTCCCTTACTCTATCCATAATGAATAAAAAAAGGTTTTGCCCATAGTTCTACTTTAAGTAATCCTCAGGCCTAAAATGATTGTTGAATATGTGAGCAGAAAACACAAAAACAGCTCTGGCAGCAAAAGGGTTAAACCTAGAATTTCTTGGGGAGAACTTTTCTTATTTTAGTTTTCACACAAAATGATCTAAAGGCTGTGTGAATGACTCAAACAACAATCCTTCAGTGAGCTTCAGCACCCTGGAGCTCTGTCTACCTTATTGTTTCCTGAACTCTAGCATGTTTTCTAAGTATTCTCATCTGTGAACTGCCTGTTTACTGACTACTTATAACTGATGATTGACCTGACAGACCCTGGCCTATACCCTGGCTTTGTCTGCCCTGCAGCTACTGCTGATATGCTTGTTTTCTTGCCAGCATCTGTCAAGGCTTCTTACTTGAAAATCACTCCTGCAGGAGCTACCTTCTGGTGCTACAGCTGGTTCAAAAGCTGCTCCTACTATGGGAGAAAGACATCTCCGATATGTGGCATTAAGGCCAGGTACAACTAAATGATCCAGTAGAAATTCTCAAATGTTATTATACTCCTTTAAATCTATATTTGCTTAGTAACTATAAAGCTGTAGTAGAGACATGCAGTAGTGTAGTTAGAAGTCATTTTATACTGCTTAGTATATATATTTTTAATAGACTTCATAGAAATATATACATTTCATGACTGATATCCTATATTTTAGTTCAGATATTTACCAAACATTCAATACTAAGCTTTACAATTTGATGTTGATGCATTTTGATTACAGGTATCAAGAGATCCTAAAACATTTGGCTTACCAAAATGCAGTTGCTAAAATCAGGATATTTCTAAACTGTTCAACTTAACTTTACAGAATCTAGCTAAAAATGCAACTGCTCATGTGCAGAACATAGCTAACATTTAAAGAACTAAAGTCAGAATACAATTAAGCAGGGGTCGATTTTCCAATGAAGTAGAGCACATTCAGATCACAAATCATTTTTTTTTTTTTTTTTACTTAGCTTCATCTCACTTAGAAAGGTAAGGGAAAATTCATTTTGCAGAGATCACCCAATCCTGTGCAAGGTAAATTTAAAAAAAAACAGGACTTTTGCTTGCACAATTGGATAATTAAAGGGATAATAAAGGTTCCGATTAAAAAAAAAACAAAACATGTTATACTTACCTGCTCTGTGCAATGGTTTTGCACAGAGAAACCACAAGCCTCCTCTTCTCTGGTCTGCAGCTCATGCTCATGGGTCCTCCCCCCTGCTGAGTGACCCCAGAGCAAGCTGCTTGCTCGGGGGAATTTGTGCATGCTCGCTCCCGAGCTACCTCTGTGTGTCTATAAGACAGCACCGCCGCCCCGCTCCATCCTCACTGACTGTGATTGACAGCAGTGTCTCAGCCAATGAGAAGGGAGAGACCAGGAAAGCCACTGCTCCTGCACACTGAATATTTTTTATCTTCATGCATAGTCTAGAATATATGAAGGTAAAAAACCTTCAGCCTTTAGAAACACTTTAAAGTCAGCACAACAAATGAAATGACTTCAGTCATCCAGTCATGTATAAGTGAAAATCCTGTTGTTTTTATTTAATTGTCTTTGCACTTGGACAGATTGTTTTCTTTTTTCTGAATTTAGTGTATGATATATTAACAGTTAGTGCGGGGTTTTTTTGTACATAAAAGTGTATTTACAAAAACTATTGGTTATCTATTAAATTAACCCCAGAACCTGTGTAATTAATATGTGTCTGTTTTAAAGGGATGAAGTGGCAACCCTAGATCTAACTGGCATTAAAAATAAAGTGCCTATAGAGAAGTGTAGGAAAAAGATCCATTTGAGGCAGTGATAAAATAATAAATAAAAAATAGAGGCTTTCAACAGGTAAATGCTTATTTGTAAATTGGTTTAATCCTTCTTAAAAACTCATTTATAATCACTTTCTAATACACACAGTAATGTGGTAGTAAGGCTGCAATTGCTGCTAGAGGCCAGAAGCTTATAGCTGAATTCTGGGAAAAATACAAAACTACCCTTGCAGTGGGGCATCCCTGACACTACAAAGGTTAAGTGAAGTTACCTGAAAAAAATCATTTTTTTTTTTTAACCTTACTTCTGTCTCCCCCTGTAGCTGGCTTTTACCTTTTCACTCTGCATCTTCACTTGCAAAGTAGGATTTCTGGTCCTACATTGTACCTGATAACATCAGAGTGCAACCAACAGATGGAGCAGTAAAGAGAAGCCGGTTCAAGGGACCAGGTCATGCGACCATTACAGTACATTGGTTTTGATACAATTGGTTGATTTTTGTGATACATAAGATGCAATGCCCAGTACATAACCAGTCCAAACATTGAAAAAGTCTCACACATGTGTTATCCTCTATACTCGGAAGGAGTAGCAGAATGTGTTTTGGGGTGTAATTCTAAGTATGTCCATGTTGTGTGAGAAAAATATTCTATTAATTGACACCTTGTCTAAAAAATACTTTTTTATTTTCTTTGCATATTTTACAAAACCATGTGAAAAAGAAATTACATTTTTGAAAGACTCAATATCCCTCAGAGAAAATATGTTGGGGTGTATATTTTCCAAAATGTGATCATTTTGTGGGTGTTTCCACTGTCCTGGTGCTTCAGGGTGTCTAAACGTAGTCAGGAAATTAGACGTGTAATTTATGCTCCTTGAAAGCCTGAAGGTGCTACTTGGAGGGCTCCTCTATGTAATTGGGCACCTCTATGCGATTAGACTGTTAAAAAGTTTCACACATGTAGCATCTTGATCTTCGAGAGGAGTAACAGAATGTTTTTTGGGGTATAATTGTATGTATGCCTTTGCTGTGTGTGGGGAAAAAACTTTGTGGGAAAAAAAAACAATTTTATTTAATGTTTTCATTTTCCAAAAAATTGTGGCAAAAATTACAATTTCAAAAAACTTACCATGCCTCTTACTAAATACCTTTGACGATTTTGGGAGTATTTGTACTGTCCTGGCATTTTAGGGCCTCAGGGAACAAAATAGGCCATCAAGACTGATCAGTTTTCAAATATACTGTATAGTTTGTATACTGTAGTAAAATTCTGGCCTAAATTAATGAAGAAAGATTATTTATTTGTAAAATTTATAACAAAAACTACAAAATAAGAAAAACATTTTAGGGCCTTTTTTTTACATAGCAAAATAAATAAATCCATTTGTGATTAAGGACCAAATTCAAATTCCATGGAGTCACAAGTGATTGCACATAACAATTTACCAAGGAATGGAGGACTAGCAGTCTTTGGAATAAGATCACAAAGGATGATATTTGTCCCTTGATCGTACTCAGGGTCAACTGCTGATCCAGGCAAGATTGTATAATGTTCAGAACACATTGCATGGAGTATTTCCTGGGGTGAAAACTTACTGTTAAAGCCAGCGACTGTTAAGCAGGGTGGTAAACCAATTCTTGAAATAGAAGATCCAGTCAATTTGGACGAGCCCACAGGGTGCCTGCCAGCAGTTTAATCTGGTAAATTTAACACACCTGCTTTGGCCAGTTTGAAGTTATGAGTATCACCAGAATGCCCTCAATCTATATCCTACAAAATAGACAAGTAAGTAGTTTCATTAAAGGGAAGTCCCATGGAGCCACCAGAGCATCCAGTGCTTTCACCAGAGGATCTCTGCATCTGAGGACAAACCTGTCCAGTTAGTTGTTGAGCCTTTTACATAGTTACATAGTTGGTGGGGTTGAATAAAGACACTAGTTCAACCTGAGTGTGTTTGTGTGTGTGTGTATATGTGTGTTCATGTCACTACTTTTTTTCCAAATCCCAGTACATTGTGTTCACTAAGAAACACATCTCAAATTTTTTTTCATTTATCTACACCTCCTTCTGACACCACCAAATGTGGAAGGGAGTTCCATATCCCTACTGCTCTAGCGGTAAAGAACCCCTTCCGCAGCTTATGATTGAACTGCTTCTCGCCCAACCTCATTGTGTGGCTGTGTCTTGTTTAGAGACCTTAGGTTAAATAGTTTCCTCCCAATGCTAGAGTCACTATTTAAAGATTTTATACTGTGATCATATCCCCTCTTAAGTGTCTCTTCTCCAGGGAGAATTAATTTAATATATGAATTTGTTCCTCATAATTGACGTACTCCAGCCCACTTGTTAGCTTTGTTGCCCTTCTCTTGACTCTCTCTAGTTCAAGAACATCCTTCCTGAGCAGGGCCACACCTAGCCCATCTGATCTGGGGGTGCAGTAAACAAAAGTCAGTGGGCATAATGTCAATATTGTGAAAGGGATGCATGGAACCAGTATTCCCTGTTCACTCGGCACACTTATGTACAACGGAGTCATAACCTGGAAGTAACATCTGACAGGTAGTGCAGAGGAGGTGCAGGAGTGAATTGTGAATGCTAGTATGAATTAGGGTGTCATTAGTTTAGGGTGAATAAACAGAACCTGTTCCCCCTTTCACCAGGTGTCCTTGCAACCAGTATTCTATCCGAGGCACATGTGATATCATCAATGCCAAAGGACTTTAATTTGTAAATTAAGCATTTATGGGGTACTGTATCAAATGCCTTAGCAAAATATGGATACGCTACATTCACAGGCCTTCATCTATCCAAGGTACACCTTCCCTCCTCATAGAATGATAAAATGTTGCACCACCTTCCATCAGCCAAGAAGTACACATCAAATATTGGTCACCTGTTACATCCTGAAACATTTTCTAGGTGCAAGGACCATTCCCCAGGTTCAGGCACTGCTGGTTGATGTAGTCTGTCTGCCGGTTGTCCATGCCTGGGCTGTGAACAGCTGACAAGGCTGGCTCATGAAGTTCTGCCCAGAACAAAATCTCTGCTACCTCTCTTGCCATGGTAAGATTTCTGGTTCCTTCCTGATGTGTAATATATGCCACTGCTATGGTGTTGTTTAACTGAATTAAAATCAGATGTACTATCATTCAGGAGGTACAGTATTGTAGAGAAAGTGAAATTACCAGGAGTTCCAGAATGCTGATCATGAGACAGGAATTCTCTGGTGTCCCCAGTATTGACATGGTGTCTAGGACTCCTCCCCTTCCCTTCAAGCTGACATCCATTGTTAAAATCTTTCAAAACATGGGGAGGAACAATTTTTCCAGCTCCAGAGCCAGACTGCTGGGCCAGGGATAATCTTGTTCTTGTCAGGGGAGTCAGTCTGTCATGTGAAATGACTTACCCCACAACAACAGAATGATGAGTTGAAGACATCTACAATGGAACTAATTAAATAGAATGAGGCTACCATCAATCTCAGAATGCTTATGCGGAATAGCAGGGTTGGACTGCTCTTGGGCTGTAGAGTCCAAGTCTGGGAGCAGAGAGTCAGAAGTTTTCCCTGAGTTGTATCCAAGATAAGACCGAGATACTAAAAGCAATATGTTGGTTTAAGGTGCAACTTCTGACTTCTTAACCCCTTGGCGCCTCCCGGCCCTTTAACCTCTTGCCGTCTGCCTGCTGTTTATAAACGGCAGGGCGGTGGCAGTCCAGGGTCGGGTTGCCGTCCATAAACGGCACCCGCCTTTTCTAGCTGTGCGCGCTCCCTGGGAGCGCGCACCACCGCGATCCGGTGCCCGCTGTGTCCTCCGGACACAGTGAAACAACGATCGTCGGACGGGACCTCTGTACGAGGTCCCGATCATGTGATCACTGATTGGCCAATCAGTGATCACATGCAAAGTAGTAAGCAAGATGTCACTTGTGACATCATTGCTTACTATGTGTGAAATCTGTGAATGATCACAGAGGTCACATGGTACAAGGCTATTAACAACAGCCTTGTACCATGTGACAAGCTGTGACCACTCACAGCTCACTCAGTAATTCTCTCTGTCTGCAGGAATGCAGACAGAGAGAAAGAGAAATGATTGCTTTTATATCCTATATGGGTGTAAAAGCAATCAGTGTAAAAAAAAAAAAAAAAAAATCTTCATCACCCTTCACAAGTAGTACAGTGTCACCATGGTGACAGTGTACTGCTAGAGTGACAGTATGTAAAAAAAAAATAAAAATAAAAAATAATAATATAAAAAAAATAAAATGTAAAAAAAAATGTTTAAAAATTATAATTTTTGGTTATAAACTAATTTGGATTTTTTTTGTTTACTAAAAAAATAACGGAATAAATTTTGGCTAAGATTTATGATGAAATATTATTTATTTGCAAAATTTTATTTAAAAAAACACTTTTTTTCAAAATTTTTGAACTTTTTCATTTACATAGTAAAAAAAATAAAAATCCCAGTGGTGAATAAATACCACCAAAATAAAGCTTTATCTGTCTCAAAAAAATGGTAAGAAATTCATATGGGTACAGTATTGCATGACCGCGCAATTGTCATTCAAAGTGTGATAGCGCTGAAAGCTAAAAATTGCCCTGGACAGGAAGGGGTAAAAGTGTCCGGACAGGAAGTGGTTAAGGGTTTCAGAAGTCGGGAGGCAGGGCGGGGTTTTAGGGTCATGTGACCACCGTGATTCGCTGTCATGGTGGTCACATGATCGGGAAAGGCGCACGCTCTCAGCACATATGTTTTTCTTAATTGCACACAAATGTGCGGCCACTCGGCTTCTAGGCCCAGACACCGGGAGGCCGCACATTTGTGTGTGGCCAGCGTGAAGAGGTTAAGGCCTGGTCTGTTCAAAACGTATGGTCAATACATTGTGTGTCAGAATCTGTGCTGACTATTCCCCCAACAGGTTGTCATCCAGATGTGCCATGATGAAAATGCCCCAGAAGCATAGCAAGACAAGGCAAACGTGGGGACAGTGCTTTGGTAAACACTTGTGGTGTGGAAGAAAAAGCAAATGGTAGGGTCAAAAACTGGCAGTGTTGCTAAATACCATAGTGGTAAAGTTAGTGGGTTAAAAGTGAAAGATTTTATGCCCTTAAATTGACAAGCAGGAGGGGTGACTTCAATACTATTCTTTTTAAAAAGGAAAAGAAGTGGATTCTTAAAATAGGAACGATGAGCCCAAAAGAGTTAAATACGGAAATGAGTTTGAAAATCTTTTTGGAACAAGTTGCTCTTTCGGTTATGTACATATGACCTAGTTTTTTTCTGCTGTATTTGGAATGAGATAAGATAAGGTGATTTAATCCTACTCAGTTAAACTATGAGAAGCGATACACAAATGTTCTTCTCTTTTTAATGTTTAATGAATTCATTGTGGTGACTGCTATCTAGATGTTGGGTGCCCCTGCTGGTGAAATTCGAGATTAAGGTGTAACAATTGCCTTAAAAAGTGGCAGGTGTAAATGCCCATGTGTCCTGACGAAGCTCACGATTCAGTAATCAAAATGCATTAACTTTGATAGTGCCTGTGAGGCAGGGAATAACATCCATCACTTCCCTTAGTAAAAGCAGCACACAGTGTACACAAAACACATAGCTAGGCATACAGTTAACCCTTTGATTGCCCTAGATGTTTAACTCCTTCCCAGCCAGTGTGATTAGTACAGTGTCAGTGCATATTTTTAGCACTGATCACTGTATTAGTGTCACTGGTTCCCACAAAGTGTCAGTTAGTGTTAGATTGTCTACCGCAATATCGCAGTCCTGCTATATCTTTTGCGCAAACCAGTCAATATACACTTATTGGGATTTATTTTACCAAAAATATGTAGCAGAATACATATTGGTCTAAATTTATAAAGAAATTTTACTTTTTGTTTTTTTTTTATTGGATATGTTTTATAGCAGATTAGATGGTAAGCTCCAAGGAGCAGTGCCCTCAAATCCCTCTTGTATTGAACTGTATTGCTGCTGTATTGTCTCCCGTTATATTGTAAAGCGCTAAGCAAACTGTTGCCGCTATATAAATCCTGTATAATAATAATAGCAGATTACAAAAATTGTTTTGGTTTTTTTTTCCAAATTGTTTATAGCTTAAAAAATAAAAACCGCAGTGATGAACAAATACCACCAAAAGAAAGCTCTATTTGTGGAAAAAAAATTATATAAATTTTATTTATGCACAGTTTTGCATGACTGTGCAAAAAATGGCCTGGTCAGGAAGGGGGGTAAATCTGCCAGAGGTCAACTGGTTATGAATCTTTATGCTTGGGATCAATGGCAGTTGCCTTCAGTTCCACAGGAACAAACATTTTTGTGTCACTTGGCCAAAAACGTCACACTGTCTTGAAATGTTGAAGAAGATGAAATACTGCACAATTTTATTGGACAGGTGTAACTTGCTTTATTTGCTGTCTATTGTTACTTGTCAAAAAAGTTCACAATCTCTTGCAATTTTGAAGTTGGTAAAAATACTAATTTATTATGCAACTACACTGTCGAATGGGACTTTGCTTGTTGCATTTTGTAGCCAAAAATTTCACATTATTTTTGGGTAATAAAACACTGCACTAATTGTTAGAAAAAATGTGCATGGCTTTTTTTTTTTGCTTCAGTTTATTACTTACCTGAAAATTTAACAATCTTTTGAAAGTTTAAAACAAATAAAATACTGCACTATTGCCTGAGACAAACTTAAATAGCCTTACTGCTGCATTTTTTTTTTTTACTTCACTGCAAAGCGCATCATGTCCTTTATGCCTATGTAACTAACACTTTTCAAGAGCAACTAGTGATGTAGATCATACCCAGTGGTGTATTTAGGTTATGTGCTGCCCTAGGCAACACAAAAATTGGCCTACCCCCCTCTCCCCTTGTGGAGAGAGTCTGACACCGATCAGGAGAGAGACTGACATTGACCAACACTAACCCTGCTCTCCCCCCCTCGCGCACAGCGACTGACACCGACCAACACCAACCCCCCCACGGAGAAAGCCTGACACCATCCCCCAACCCCCCCCCCCCCCGTGGAGACTGACAACGACCAACCCCCCTACCCTCCACAGAGAGAGACTGACACCGACCATCACCCCCCTCCCTCTCTGCAAACAGAAACTGAAACCGACCAACACCACCTTCCACTACTATCGCCCCCTATACACCGGCCGAACCCCCTCCGGCAAGAGAGAGAAAGACACTCACTTTCACAGCTCCGGACATCCCCGGGAATGAGAGTCGGATGCTGCATACACAGTCAAGCAGCCCGCAGTCTCTCTCAGATCCCACCTGATGTATCCCATCTTCCATCTCTTCTTCCAGGAAGCAGTGCTGCCCCACCTGAAAAATTCCGCCCTAGACAAATGCCTTGTTTGCCTTAGGGTAAATACGACCCTGATCAAGACCAAGACAGCAAGGTAATTCAAAATACAAAGCAAATGTAGGAAAGTCTTATTTTGGAAACCATTTAGATTTGCTAATCATTAGTTCTTTTCGTTGAAATATTATGTTCTGGAATGTTAATCTATTTTTTGTATAAAAACTCTTGAAAAGTGTCAGTTCTATTTTATTTGTAAACTAGAATCCTGACGCCCTGCTTAACCTTGGCGTGAACCTTTCTGGAAATACATTTCTTCTTTTTAGTTACTAGATGACATGTTTATAGCTTATCTTGGCACTCCATGAACTGCTCCAAGCCCACAGTGTCAGTTTCCTGGGTTTACGCTCTGCATTCAGGTGCTGGCAGAGACAGAGCACATCTCGCTCCAAGGTACAATATAACAAAAATACCCCCTCACACTGTATTAATTTCTGGTAAAAGTGAAAGACGGGCTTCAGATCAAGTGCCCCCCCCATTGGCCACACCCCTCTGACATGTTTCACCCACATTGGGCTTAATAATATAGGTTACATTTTAACCTTATGGATTTCAGGGTCTGGACTAGAGGGCCAAATGTCCTCAGTTTGAAATAATTATGCTCCAAAATTCATACTCCTCTTCCAGAGAATAAATTGAAATGTACGTAATATTATCTTTTAAAAGTATATTTGCTACCTGCAAGTGTCACGATTTTGACATGAGGCATACTGTAAAAAGGCCAAGACCTTCTGTAATCCATTCCGAATGCCACCAGTTGCCACCAACCAGGTAGTTCCTGCCCCTCTTGGGCAACTATCGGATGCTGCCTTTCTCCTATCAAATTTCATTGGCTAGCCTTAGTGTCATGCAAATAACATCATGCATCATAACCATACAAGATTACAAAGCAAAGCTAGAGATGGAAAAATAAAGGAGACAGTTTGCTCATGCTGCCTCAGTATCTAAAACCAACAGACAGAAAAAAAAGACAAGGAAGCTAGAGTACCATCCATTTTGATTTAGGTGAGCACACCAAGAGTTGGTAAGTTATAAGTACACAGTAAAGTTATTCCTCCATTAAAGCTCGACAAACTGTGAAGGGAAGCAACCTTGAAGAACCACGCAGGGCATGCATTGCAGGTAGGGCATAAAGATGTATCATCGTGAAAATGTCATGTATGACAATATGTTACTGGCAGTCAGCAACCCAATTTGTGGGTGAGTGTGTACCACCCTGGCAGCCCTGCCTTCCTAGGCCATGGCTTATGTTGGCTATTTAGAAATCCATCCCTGATCACTGATACCACTGTTATCCAGTTTGATTAAAAAAGGGGTGTCTTCTTTTTTATATACTTCAATTTATTAGCAATTAGAAAAATTCATCCATACAAGAAGAGTCATTAGAATGTCCTTTCCAAATACAGATAATATAGGATATGTTGGATGTAAAACCATATAGAAGAAAAAACAAACATGCAAGAACTACAGGTAAAAGGTACATTCAACATCAGCATCCATTATCACCAGGTTTTATACTGGGCACATCACAAATGTTACTGATATCAGCCATTCTCCCAAGATCTGATCAAATTTTCACAAGCAGGCTATGGCTTTGTACGTTGGCTTGTCAATAGATCACTGCGTTTGATTAATCAGTCTTTTCCATAAATTAATATGGAGGGGGCTGTGTGTAGCCACTATGGTTTCTTCTTTAAAGGGCTTAGCAGGTGACAGATATTTTTTAGAATACAGGAATTTCTGGTCCTCAGGAAAACCAGACTCCCTCCTTTGATATTATTGTGCACTAGGTAGTTATTGACTGAAAAGACTGTTGCAAATTTCTGGCAGCACACAATAAGTGTGTGTATGTATGTTTATGTCACCACCATTCTAAATATACCTGTACTATGTGTTCGCTAAGAAACATATCTAAATGTTTTTGGAATTTATCTAAACAATTCACTGATACCACCAACTCTGGAAACGGAGTTCCACATCCTTACTGCTCTAACAGTAAAGAACCCCTTACACAGTTAAGGATTGAACCACTTCTCGTGCATCTTCATTGTGCGGCCATGTTTTGTGATTTTTTGTTTTTTTTGTAATCAGATCTTTTTTATTAGGTTTTTAAACATTTAGGTTTTGTTTTTTAACAAACGCACAATTTGTGCACGACAAACTACAAACAAATCAAATAACATTTGTCATACAGTGATAAAACAGTAATCAGTAAGTAACACATACGTCCCAGACCATAGACATACAGACAGTGCCGATATAGTTCCAGAAATAATCAACAGTATTCTTACCTTTTGCTTTTCAATTGGCATTGCATATAAAATATGCAGAAATTTTCCAAAAAGAAAGGGGTAATTTTTATACACCGTATGAACATATATCCTACAATAATAAAACTATTAAACCAGCATAAGTTGACCCAAGTCTGTTACCCCTTCGGATAGTGTCAAGCTGAAAGTGTCTTTTCTGCAAACTTCTAGATATCAGCTGTTGTACTATACAGCAGAGGACCCCACATATTTACAGAGAGAGCAATCTATTTGCTATCATATGGAATGGAGCCAAACCAGGTGTTGCCAGCCAAGGGTACGATATAGTTTCAAATTTTTTAATAATGGATTCATGAAAGACAGAAGTTGTCAAACAAATCTGATTTGGTCACAGTGATCACATAGTGCCGGTGCTTCCACTAGGTAAACTACGCAGCCGCCTAGGGAGCACTGCCATTTAGGGGCACCTGGGAGCAGCACAGGCTGGTACTCTCTCTGTGTGTAACACCGCCACATCATGAATGATCCTCCAGCTGAGAGGAGGGGTAGCAGAGGGGAGGAAGAAAGGGCACAGGAAGATGCCCGGTGTCTCGGGCCAGTGTAGCAGCTAAGCTGCCACTCCTTCCAGTGTTCCTCTCAAACTCAGTCCCTTACTGCAAGAAGGCTGGTGGCTGCTAATTATTGTGGAGTTTCAGCCCTTCTCTTCCATTTAACACTGGAGGCAGAGCTGCGCCTGTAGAGGAAGTTAATGTCTGAGGTCTCCTGTCTGTGTGAGTGTGACCCAGCCGGCCAGCCATCCATCATACTGTATGTGCAATATGTCAGTGAGTGATTACATTATTACAATCCCAAAGCCTGCTCTTCTAGTGCCTCCTGGGCCTGCTGATCTGTGCCAGTGTTGGTGGTGGTATGTTGTGTGGGATGTCATTGTGTGGGATCGCTCATTTCAGGTGTTCTCGGTGTGTGTGGGCTGGGTTGCCTGCTGTCACATTGTTTTATCTCCCCCCATTGACTGGGGAATTCTTACCTGGGATCTGTCAGAGTGTGGATCCATCATCCTCCACTCACTGCAACTGTCACCCTGCCACTGCCAGCCACAGATACAGTCCATCCGTGACACTGATTTTGTCTTTAATAATGGTGCTGGTGACATCTTGTGGCACTTATTTTTGCGATTCAAAAGAAATGTAGCAGTTTCATGTTTTGTTGATTTAATATTTTCTGTTTTAAAATTTCTGTATTTATTTATCTTTTTTTGGGGGGGCGGAAGTAGCTGGTCTTGTCTAGGGTGCAAAATAGTCTGGCACTGGCCCTGCCTACTTCATTAGAAATCCCAAATACTGCCAAAGGTACCTGTTTGGGAATGTACTATCATATCTGTGTTACCTTTCTATAAATTAATCTAAATTAATAGGGACTGTCCTAGGAATTATGATAGCGTTTGGCCTAAACGGACAAATCAGTAGAACATGCCCCTTCCTCCCCTACTTCCATGCCTCCTGTTCTTCTCCGCTTCCACCCCCTTCCTTATACTCTTTTGCTTTAATTTCCATATTTCCTCTCTCTTGACACCATCTGAGGTTATATAGAATCTTAGAACTTCAGATTTGTCATGGAATACTGTTTAACCACTTCCAATCCACCCGATAGCAGATATACTGCTACAGGGCGACACGGGTGAGCAAAATCACGTATATATACGTGATTTTGCATCTGTGGGTAGGGGGCGCACACGAGCCCTACTCGTGCCGCTATTTGCAGCCTTGGCTGTCAATCACTGGGACCCAGCCGGTGATTACACGCCAGCTCCCAGTGATTGCCGAGCATCTCTGACGGGGGGGAGAACTGTTAATAGACAAACAGCCATGCAGAGCAGTGTGCTTACAGTGAAGCACGCGGACACAGCCCCTAGTAAAACAGCACACAGTTAACCCTTTCACCGCCCCATATGTTAACCCCTTCCTGCCCAGTGTCATTATTACAGTATCAGTGCTTTTTGTTAGCACTGATCACTGTATTGGTGTCACTGGGAATGTCAGTTGCACCAAGTCAGTTCCCCCCAGTGTCAGAATGCCTGCTGCAGTCCCGCTATAAGTAGCTGATCGCCGCCATTACTAAAAAAAAATTTCCAGTATACTGTATACACCGCCATTTGTAAACACTATAACTTTCACATAAACCAATTAATTTACACGCATTGGGATTTTTTTTAGCAAAGATATGTAGCAGAATACATTTTGGACAAAATTTATGACAAAATTAGATTTTTTTACTGGACATGTTTAAATGTCAATGTCAAACATATATTGTTTTTTTTCTCATAATTGTCTGTTTTTTTTGTTTATAGCACAAAAAATAAAAACCGCACAGGCGATCAAAAGAAAGCTTAATTCGTGGGAAAAAAAGGACGTAAATTTAATTTGGGTGCAGCGTTGCATGACTGCGCAATTGTCCATTAAAGTAACACAGTGCCGTAACGCCAAAAAACAGCCTGGTCAGGAAGGTGGTAAATCCTCTGGAGGGCAAGTGGTTACAAAACACTGTACAAATGACCACACTGAAAGCCGTTTTGTTTTGTTTTGTTTGTTGATTGTTTCTTGTATGTATTACATGTATTATTAATAAAAAAAATTTTTTACATTTAAAAAATATTGGTCTATTTGGAATACATCTAGAACATAATTCTGTTATTACTGCCTTTTCCCTTACGAAACAGGTTAGCATGACTTTCATTATGTAAAGAACATCTTTCTTTACAATGAGAGTGCTGAATGCATACATACAATACATACAGTGCAGGAGTATATCATTGATTAACAGAGAAAACAATTGTTAATGTCAAGGTTACCGAGTTCTGGAATCCTGGGAAACAGGGGTTACCATAAATGTGTAGACTTGCACAGAGAATACCAGGCACAAGAATGGCATAAATAATGTGATTTAATAAAGATAAAGCAAATAAAACAATTTAAACAAGCATCCAACATACCAATACCTCATGAACAAAAAACAGTAAATCTAATGAGTGAAGTGTTAACAGCAAACAAACTACCCAAACTGACTAAATAACTATGTACAGGAAGTAGGATATGGCTGAGAAGCGTAGTCAGTGTCAGACAATTTCACATCTGTCACATGTGCTCAGGATGAACCGGCTCTCATCTGTGATACCGGTCCTGCTGATGGATTAACCACATGCCACCCAGCCACTGTAGAAATACAGGGGCAGGGCGGCACGGCTGGGCAAAAGCACATTTTAAAACGTGTGTTTTGAAAACAGGTAGGGGGCGCGCGCGAGGCGCGCCGCCACCCTACCTGTCCCGCCGATCACAGCCGTTGATGTCAGTCGCCGGGTCAAAGCCGGTTGTTACCGGCTATGTCCTGGCGATCAGCGGCAATTGCTGACAGAGAGCACAGCTGCAGTAGCTGTGCTTTCTGTCAGTTCCCTGACAGCTCCAGGACACGCTGATCAGGACAGAAGAGTTTCTCTCTCCCGATCAGCAGTGTTCCCTGCAGTACACACCTCCGCCCCCTAGTAAAACACTCCCCTCACACAGTTAACCCTTTCCCTGAATAATAAACTTAACCCCTTCCTCCCCAGTGCCATTAGTACAGTGTCAGTGTTTTTTTTTTGCACTGATCACTGTATTGGAGTCACTGGGGATGTCAGTGACCCCAAGTCAGTACCCCCCAATGTCAGAATGTCCGCCGCAGTCCCGCCATAAGTTGCTGATCGCCGCCATAAGTCACTGATCGCTGCCATAAGTCGCTGATCGACGCAATTATTAGTATAAAAAAAACCTAAAAATCCCAGTATCTTTCCCCCCATTTGTAAATGCTATAACTTTCACGTAAACCAATTAATTTACACGTATTGGGTTTTGTTTTTAGCAAAGACATGTCGCAGAATGCATTTTGGCAGAAATTTATGACTAAATTTGATTTTTAAATTTTTTTTTACTGGACATGTTTTATAGCAAAAAGTCCAAAATATTGTTTTTTTTCCTCAAAATTGTCAGCCATTTTTTTTTTATAGCGCAAAAAATAAAAACCGCACAGGCGATCAAATACCACCGAAAGAAAGTTCAATTTGTGGGAAAAAAAAGGATGTAAATTTAATTTATGTACCGTTTTGCATGACTGCGCAATTGTCCGTTAAACTAGCGCAGCACTGTATAGCAAAAAAATGGCGTAAATTGCAGTATCTATACCAGCAATGGGCAAACTACGGCCCGGCGAACCTTTTAATCCGGGCCGCGGAGCGTGATAAAAAAAAAAAACAGCCAGGGCAGGCAAACATTGGCTGTCAGGATGTGTGTAGGCAGGGCAGCGTGACGAACGTGAGGGGAGCTAGGCTCCTCTCACAGTCCGCCCTGAAGACCGGAACGGCGCGGGAACACGACGAGAGGAACGCGCGGAGCAAAGGTAAGTAAATTGACACAGGGGGGACTTGGCTTACTACTTGGGGGGGAATAGTACTATGGGGGATGAAATACTATATGAGGGATGAATTAATATGGGGAATGAATTACTATAGGGGGGATGAATTACTATAGGGGGGATGAATTACTATATGGGGGATGAATTACTATGGGGGATGAATTACTATATGGGGGATTAATTACTATGCTTACTATGGGGGAATATTACTATACTTACTATGCATGGCATGGTAGTGGCTGGGCCGGCCAGCAGCTAGTGGGGGGCATAAAAGTTTTGTAAAATAACTCTTTTTATGCTTTTCTACCTTAAATTAATCTAAACATTTAATGTTACAAATTTTAATTTAATTTTATATTAATTCACACATACACATCATTCATCTACTCTTGGTCCGGCCCCCGGGTCCAATATATGAACCCATTGCGGCCCTCAAGTCAAAAAGTTTGCCCACCCCTGATCTATACCATAGTTTGTAGACGCTATAACTTTCACACAAAGCAATTTATATACACTTATTGGGATTTTTTTTACCAAAAACATGTAGCAGAATACATTTTGGCCTAAATTTATAACCAACTTTGAGTTTACTATATATTTTTTATAGCTGAAATTAAAAAATATTGTTTTTCTTCAAAATTTTTGGCCTTTTTTTGTTTATAGCGTGAAAAATAAAAAGCGCATAGGTGATCAAATACCACCGAAAGATTGCTCTATTTGTGTGAAAAAAAGTACGTAAATTTCGTTTAGGTGCAGCATTGCATGACCGCGCAATTATCAGTTGAATTAGTGCAGCACCGAGTAGCAAAAAGAGGCCTGGTCATTAAGGGGGGGTAAATCCTCTGCTGGTTAACCACTTGAGCTCCACTTTCAGCTATAAAAAATATATAGTAAACTCAAAGTTGGTTATAAATTTAGGCCAAAATGTATTCTGCTACATGTTTTTGGTAAAAAAAATCCCAATAAGTGTATATTGATTGCTTTGTGTGAAAGTTATAGCGTCTACAAACTATGGTATAGATACTGCAATTTACGACTTTTTTTTGCTATACAGCGCTGCGCTAGTTTAACGGACAATTGCGCGGTAATGCAATATTGTACATAAATGAAATTTATGTCATTCTTTTAACACAAATAGAGCATTCTTTTGGTGGTATTTGATCACCTGTGCACTTTTTATTTTTGGCGCTATAACCAGAAAAAGTTTTGAAGAAAAAAATTTTTTTTGAAAAAAACAATATTTTCTCATTTTGATCATAAAAAATATCTAAAAAAACTAAAATTTCATCATATATTTAGGCCAAAATGTATTCTGCTACATGTTTTTGGTTAAAAAATCCCAATAAGTGTATATTGATTGCTTTTTGTGAAAGTTATAGCGTCTACAAGCTATGGTATAGATAATGGAATTTACACAGCTTTTACTTTCTGACTGCCCATCACATTTCTTGAGGTGCTAAAATACCAAATAGTACAAACACCTTTTCGGAAATTAGACACCCTAAGCTATCTGCTGAGAGGCATATTGAATCCATGGAAGATTTATTTTTTTCCACAAGTTTCTGGAAAATGACAAAAACTTTTTTTTTCTTTTTTTTTTTACACGAAGTTGTCATTTAAATGATTTCTTTCTCGCACAAGCCATGGGTATATGTGGAATTACACCCCAAAATACATTCTGCTACTTCTACTGAGTATGGGGATACCACATGTGTGAGACTTTTTGGGAGCCTAGCCACATACAGGAGCCTGAAATCCAATGACCACTTTGAAAGCCTGAAGGTGCGTAACTTCCTCATTACACTTCCTCACTACCTATCACAGTTTCGAAGGCCCTGACATGCCAGGATAGCCCCAAACCCCCCCAAATGACCCCTTTCTGGAAAGTAGACACCCCAAGAAATTTAAAAAGAGGCATGGTGAGTATTTTGCAGATCTCATTTTTTCTCACAAGGTTTTGAAATATAAAAAAAGAACAGAAAAAATATGTTTTTGTTTTTTTTCTTCATTTTCCAAAAACTTGTGGCAACAAATGAGATCTGCAAAATACTTACCGTGCCTCTTATCAAATTCCTTGGGGTGTCTACTTTCCAAAAAGGGGTAATTTGGGGGGGTTAGGTGCTATCCTGGCATTTCAGGGCCTCCGAAACTGTGATAGTCTGGAAGTGTAATGAGGAAATAAAGCCCTTTAAAAGCCTGAAGTGCTTATTGGATTTTGGGGTCCTGTACTTGGCTAGACTGCCAAAACGTCTCTCACATGTGGTACCCCCATACTCAGAAGAAGTAGCAAAATGTATTTTGGGGAGTAATTCCACATATAACCATGGCATGTGTGAGCAGTAAATAATTTAAGTGACAATTTTGTGTAAAAAAAAAAAAAAATTATTTTTGTCATTTTCCAAAAACTTGTGGTAAAAAAATAAATTTTTCTATTGATTCAACATTCCTCTCAGCAAATAGTTTGGGGTGACTACTTTCCAAAAAGGGGTCATTTTGGGGGGTGGGGGCGTTTTATGCCCAGCATTAGAAGTTTATGCCACACTTCATTCACTCTTCTAACCACCTGAAGACCAAGCCTTTTTGTTCACATGAAAACAATCAGTATTTTTTGCTAGGAAATTAATTTAAACCCAAAAACATTATATATTTTTTTAAAGCAGGCACCCTAGTGAATAAAATGGTGGGTACTACAATTTTTTATGGCACATAGTACTCGCGCAGCGATTTTTCAAATGCAATTTTTTAAAAAAAAATACACTTTTTTTACTTTTAATGCACAAAAACACAATATATTGGCCAATTATTTGTTAAAATATAAAAGATAATGGTATGCCGAGTAAATAGATACCAAACATGACATGGTTTAAAACTGCACATGCCACGTTCAATGGTGACAAACTGCAAACATTTTTAATATCCATAGGCAGCGCTTTAATAGCCTTTAAAAGCCACCATTTTAGATGTACAGAGCAGGTCTAGTGTTAGAATTACTGCCCTTGATCTGACGTTCACGGCAATACCTCACATGCATGGTTCAACCGCTGTTTACATAACGGCACAGAGTCAAGGCTTGTGCACACAGGTGTGCGCACATGGGAGGTGCAATTTTTTTTTTTTTTTTTTTTTTTAATAGTTATTTTGATTTTTTTTTTATTATTTTTACATTGTACCTTTCATTTTTTTTTTTTTTTTATCACTTTTAATGCTATAACAGGGAATGTAAATAACCCCTATAACTTCAATGGGCATTGTCATATATTCTTTTTTGAGAAATCTGGGGTCTATCAGACTCTAGATATCTCCTCTGCTCTTACATTATCTAATCAAACCAAAATCGGTGTGATCAGATGCTTTCCCAATTTACAAATGGCGCTGTTTATATCCTGCGAAACTGAAGTGATGAAATGCTTGTAGCTTCCGAATTCTTAGACTATAGAGATGATTGGCATCATTCTGGTGTCCAATCAGCTCTATGGTCAGCTGGCAGAAACACCGGCTGCATTCTCAGGTTCCCTTGATGGCACGAAACTGCCCGAGAAGGCCGTGGAAGGCAGCGGGGGAGGGGGGACATAACCTTCCACTGCTTGTAAAAGCAATCTTGCAGCTAATTAGCCACTAGGATTGCTTTTACATGAAAGCCGATCACCGGCTGAAAAAAACGATACCAGGATGATGCCTGCAGCTGTAGGCATCATCCTGGTATAACCATTCAAATCCAGTGATGTACCACTACGTCGCTGGTCCTTGTTGGGTATATATGCTATGTTCTTTTTTTTTTTGTATGCAGCCTGTGGACTGAATGAAAAAATGAGAAGAAATATCTGCCAGAAAAAGTGTGTGGTATGCCCACCATTTGAATATACCACCCTGCATCCACCCACTTCTAATGGTGGGCACACATTAGGTCACACTTTGCCACAAGTGCCAGTTCCAAGATTGTACAAATGTCTAAATAGTGGCACGCTTGAATAAAAATTGTCCACGTATAAGTGGTACCCCGTATGGAGAAATGATGACACCAAGTCCCAAACTGCTCCCCATGTAGTCTGGGCATCCGGGAGGGCTCCACGTGACTATCTTTTCCCTCGTAAATCCAAAACTTATAAGTATAGCCTGTTGTCCTCTCACAGGTCTTCTACATCTTGACCCCATATCTGGCACGCTTGCTGGGGAGAAATTGTTTGAATGCAAGGCGGCCAGAAAAATTAATGAGGGACTCATCAACACAGATGTTTTGCTGGGGAGTATAGACATCTGCAAACTTTAGGGTAAGGTGATTTGCGAGGGGCTGAATTTTGTGGAGCCGTCAAATTCAGGGTTACCCCGAGGATGACAGAGTGTATTGTCGCTGAAATGTATAAAACACATTATACTCTCATATCTATGCCTGGCCGTGGCAGCAGAGAACACGGCATATGATGAATCGGGTCTCCGGACCAATACAACCGCAATTCATTTCTTTTAGTAATGCCCATGTTGAGGGTTAGGCCCAAAAAAAATGTAAATTTGAAAACCGTAATGAGTTTCCATGCGACTGGTCTGGCAAGGTTTGAATTTGGGTTGGCGGCGATAAATTGTTGTGCATATAGACTGCTTTGATCCACAATCAACGCATACAGATATTCCGTGAAAAACAGCTCCAAAAATCAAGGAGGTATGTGAAAGACCAAGATGTACTAGACCGCTGGTACTCGCCAGTTCACCAAAAGGTAGAGCGGCACTAGTACTGGTACTCTGCTGCATGTGAGAGTCATCAAAATTTACCGACAAGTGCTAACAGAGATCAGGCCTGATTCTGCGAACACTGCGGTTTTGTGTACAATGTATCAAGTGACAGTGACCTACTGACACTGCACTTGCTGGGGAGAAGGGGGGGGTAAGCGTAGGGGCTTAACGCAGGTCTTGGCAGGTGCAGGGGCTCATCCCGCTAATGCTGCATTTTTGGGGGCGCTATACTAATGTGAACGCTGGTATAGTGCTGACCTGATCAAAGATATTGACCCGTTCAGACACTATACTAGCAATGGAGGATTATTGTACATGAGCGTGCTCCTGGCAATCAAGGGGTTAAATGTGATGACTGGTGTACTGTCGGGCAATCTGACGCTATCTGGGAGGGGTGTGAAAACCACGGGAGCGCGAATTACGTATATATATATGTAATTTTGCGTACCCATGCCGCCCTGTAGCAGTATTTCTGCTGTAGGGTGGTGAGGAAGCGGTTACAGAAGAGGTTTGTGTTACGGCGCTGCGTTACTTTAACTGACAATTGCGCGGTCATGCAACACTGCACCCAAATTAAATTTACATCCTTTTTTTTCCACAAATTGAGCTTTCTTTCGGTGGTATTTGATCGCCTGTGCGTTTTTAATTTTTTGCGCTATAAAAAAAAAGGCTGACAATTTTGAGACAAAAAAACAATATTTTGGACTTTTTGCTATAAAACATGTCCAGTAAAAAAAATTAAAAAATCAAATTTTGTCACAAATTTCATCCAAAATGCATTCTGCGACATGTCTCTGCTAAAAAAAATCCCAATACGTGTAAATTAATTGGTTTAGGTGAAAGTTATAGCGTTTACAAATGGCGGGAAAGATACTGGGATTTTTTATTTTATTTATACTAATAATGGTGGCGATCAGCGACATATTGCGGCGATCAGCGACATATGACGGCGACCAGCGACTTATGGTGGGACTGCGGGACTGTGGCTGACATTTTGACACTGGGGGGAACTGACTTGGGGTCACTGACATCCCCAGTGACACCAATACAGTGATCAGTGAAAAAAAAAACCACTGAAACTGTACTAATGGCAATGGGGAGGAAGGGGTTAACATTTTTAGTGTTCACTGTGTGAGGGGAGTGTTTTACTAGGGGGAGGGGGTGTGTGCTGGAGGGAGAGGGGAGCTGATCGAGGCAGAGAAACCCTCTGCAGCTTGTCATGAGCTGAGCAACTGACAGATAACAAGGCTGTGTGTAAACAATGCAGCCGTGTTATCTGTCAGTGATCACAGCTCATCGCGGCCAAAAAGCCGGTAATCACTGGCCGTGACCCGGCGGCTGGGACCCGCTGATGACACCCGCGGGACAGGTAGGGCGTGCACGCGCCTCGCGTGCGCCCCCTACCTGTTTTGCAGAACCACGTTTTAAAACGTGGTTTTGCCTGTGAGTGCCGCCCTGCCACCATATATCTACAGTGGCTGGGCAGCAAGTGGTTAAGGACCTTCTACGGCCCTGTCCAGCTCTCCTAGAGTAACTGCCTGTCTCCTGGAATCTCCTCCATGTTCTTGAGACTGTGCTGGGAGACACAGCAAACCTTCTGGTATTGGCACATATAGATATGCCATCCTGGAGGAGTTGGACTGCCTGTGCAACCTCTGTAGGGTCCAGGTATCGCCTTATGCTACCAGTAGTGACACTGACCCTAGCCAAATGCAAAACTAGTGAAAAACAGTCAGAAACGATAAGTAGGGAAACAAATATCAGTGGTCTCCGCCTGTAAAACCATTCCTGTTTTCGGGATCGTCTCATTGTTGCCCGTCTAGTGCACCTGTGGTTAATTTCATTAGCACCAAAGCAGCTGAAACTGATTACCAACCCCCTCTGCTACTTAACTGACCTGATCAATATCCCAGGAGTTTAATTGACTTGATGTTATACTCTGATTAAAAAGTGTTCTTTAAATTTTTTTGAGCACTGTATATCTGAAAATTGATCAATCATCATGTACTGACAGAATATTCTTAAGATCCACAATTGCCAGGATAGTAACAAATAACCCTCAAATAACCCCTTTTTGGAAAATAGACAGTCCAAGGTATTTAGAAAGAGGCATGTCGAGTGTTTTGAAGTTGTCATTTTGTTTGTCACAATTTTTTGGAAAATGAAAAAATAAAAAAAAAATGTTCACAATTTTTTTTACATACTGTCACCAGTGCAGTACAGCTCATCATAAAACTGGTGTGGTGGTGATTTTTTTCTTTTTTTATGATTTTTTTTAACACATTGTACCCAGAGTGATATAATGTTACCATAGTAGCATTGTACTACTCTGGGAAAGTGATCAGGGTTTTTCTTTTTACACATTATGATTGTTTATACCAGTGAATTTCACTGGTATAAGCAATCATTTTTACTGATTGCTTCATGAATTGATTCATTCAGTGTTTACTATTGTGGTTAGCTGTGATTGGCCACAGCTAATCACATGGTACATATGAGCTGTGATTGGCCCTCTCTGTTACAAATCACAGAGATCAACACAATAGTACACAACGGATGGCATGAATTAATGTCAGTCATGAATCCTCTGTATAATTGTCATGTGAACTGCTGTGTTTGGTCACAGTGATCACATAGTACCAGCAACAACCAGTACACTGATTGCTCACCCGCTGTGTCTGATGACATAACAGGTGACCGATCCCACCACAGTGCGGCCCGAGGTGCGTTCTGGGAGGACGTCATATGATGTCCACCCAGAACTGTGAATGTCCCATCCGGCCGTCATCTGAATACAAGCCATGTGGGAAGTGGTTAATAACAACATCAAGGATGGCACTCCAGACATAAGCAGATACAGATAAAAAACAACTTTTGACTAATTCCATTGCCTTCTTATGGGATGGTCATGGTCCTAACCACCTAACCACTGGCCCCAAACTGTTATTTTCCCGTTTCATGACACTAAAAGAACAATAGTCAGTTATCAGTGCTATTAGGCCTACAAGAGCCTAAATATATACCTTTAATCAGAAGGCAGATCAAAATCTTTGTCAATTATTAGTTTTTGCATAAACATTTCGGCTATGGGGAAAAGTTTTTTCAAGCTGTCTATATGTAGTGATTGATGTTTTGACCTTTTTACTAAATAAAGGTTATCTAAACCCAAGAAGAGCATGTGACATATTGCAGCTTACTAGCTTAAAAGTGTTTTCTGGTGGCTGCATTTGTTTTTTTCTTTCAAACTAAGAACATTTTCACCTTTTTCAGACTAAGTATTTTTTCAGCAAGTGGAAAAATACTTGGTAAACCTGCCAGAAATGCAATGATCTTGTTATTTCTTTAAGCTGAACTGAAAGCACCATGTTATCTTCCTTCCTGTAATGTAATAGAGATAACAAAAAGAAGATATGTTTAAATCTAGCCTTTGTGACAACCGTGACTCCTTCCATACATACAGTACAGTGAGTGCCTACCTTAGGACAGGAAGTGTATTTACAGGATAATTAGGTGATAATAAAGGCCACTCTTCCAAGGACTGGTAAGCTACAAGATATTAAAAGTTTTGTTTTGGTTAAGATAAGCTTTAATAGATATAAATTTGGGAGAGTTTGATAGAACAGTATAGATTTTTATATTCACTGAGCTTGGTGCTTTTTATAGATGCTGCAGGAGAATAAAGTATGGTCAGAAATTAGGTCACAAAAACATTATTTTACTGGAGTTTTTTCCTGCAGTGCTTGCAAATGATATATGGGGAAACTATTTGTAACAAGAGGATAATATTATAGATAACAACATGTACGTTTACATCTGCTTGCCAATAGACTAAAGCCTCATTCACACGGGCATACTAAAGCGTACACCTTGTGGCAGGCGCAGCACCCTTTGGTGCCTAGTGCGCTGTGGCATTAGAAAAATTATGCAATTGCTCTTTCTTTTGTTTGATTGGACTGACTTTACTCTGTAATTCCTCCAATGCCGCTCTATGGATGCAGTAGGTTTAAAGAGCACACCGAATACTTTAGTTAACTTCTTTATTAACTTCAATCTTCTTCATATAACTGCTTACAATGGCTTGTTTCTTTATCATATTACAATGGTTTAACTTGTATTACATTGGGTTGATTCGATAGATTGATAAATTTGTTAGATTCAGTAAATTCGATTTGCTATATTCGATTTGTTATATTCGATAAATTTGTTCGTTCGTAAGTTTGATAAGTTTGATAAATTCAATAAGTTCGGTGGAACTACAAGTAAAACACACACAACAGTTTCAAAACACAGATCCACCTGCACTGCCAAACAATAGAGGAACACACAAGTGCATTAAATACCTATCTGGCCTTCTCTGCCTCCATAAAGCTCTTCTGACTGGAACTGTCTGTTTCCTCTTCTGTCTGGTGAGCATGTGTCTGTAGAAATTCCTAGCAGGGAGTTTTACACAGGCATAGATGTGAAACTGGCTGGGATTGGTTAAGGCTCTGTACAGTGTGAGGCTGTCTGTGATTGGCTCTTCTTTAACTAACTCTTAAAGGCACATTTTCCTTTTCTGCTTCTGCTAACACAATGAATATATAAATGTCATATAACATTCAAAGACATAAATTACAGCAATGATTTTGCTTTTGGCTTTAACATATGCACATATATACTATACTGAGGTTATTGGCAGGTTTGGTATACACATATACTAGCAACCTAGGACTGGTCTTAGCTGGCCAGCTACACACCTGTATCAAGGATGTGTTTTCCCGGCAGGAGTTGACCACTTCTCCCAATATGACATCTGTGTGGGTTGAAGTCCCGCACCTGCATGCACCCACACGGATGTCAAAACATGCCTCAAATGGGTGTACAGTTCACTCGTGTGAACCGCCTATAAAACTGACCTAATCATACCAACTGTCCGAATGGGGCCATATTGTTTTAGTATGTGAACCCTTTGGGATTACGTGGAGTTTTGCATGAATTGGGCATTAAATGTGCTCTGAACGTCATCTAAGTCACAGCAATAGAAGAACACAGTCTGCTGAACATAATACTACACAAACATTAGATGTTGCCATGGTTTAATTGCACATAACATGTAAACATTCACAGTGCAGGGAGGAAAAAGTATGTGAACCTTTGGACTTAATAACTGGTTGACCCTCCTTTTGGCAGCAATAACCTCAACCAAACATTTCCTGTAGTTGCAGATCAGACCTGCACAACGATCTGGAGTAATTTTGGACCAGTCCTCTTCACAAAACTGTTTCAGTGTAGCAATATTCTTGGGATGTCTGGTGTGAATCGCTCTCTTAAGGTCATGCCACAGCATTTCAATCGGGTTGAGGTCAGGACTCTGACTGGGCCACTCCAGAAGGCGTATTCTGTGCTGTTGCAGACATTGTTTTGTTGAATTACTTGTATGCTTTGGGTCATTGTCCTGTTGCATCACCCATCCTCTGCGGAGCTTCAGTTGGCGGACAGATGGTCGTACTTTTTCTGCAAAATGTCTTGATAAACTCTGGAATTCATTTTCCCATCAATGACAACAATCCGTCCAGGCCTTGAGGCAGCAAAGCAGCCCCAATCCATGATGCTCCCTCCGCCATATTTTACAGTGGGGATGAGGTTTTGATGTTGGTGTGCTGTGCCTTTTTTTCTCCACACATAGTGTTGTGTGTTCTTCCCAAACAACTCAATCTGGTTTCATCTGTCCACAGTATATTTTGCCAGTACTGCTGTGGAACATCCAGGTGCTCTTTTGCAAACTTCAAACGTGCTGCAATATTATTTTTGGACAGCAATGGCTTCCTCCGTGGTGTCCTCCCATGTACTCCATTCTTGTTTAATGTTTTCCTTATTGTAGATGTGTCAACAAAAATGTTAGCATGTGCCAGAGATTTCTGTAGGTCTTTAGCTGACACTCTGGGATTGTTCTTTACCTCATGCAGCATTCTGCGCTGTGCTCTTGCAGTCATTTTTACAGGATGACCACGTCTAGGGAGAGTAGCAACAGTGCTAAACTTTCTCCATTTGTAGACAGTCTGTCTTACCGTGGACACATGAACATCAAGGCTTTTGGAGATACTTTTGTAACCCTTTCCAGCTTCATGCAAGTCAACAATTCTTGATCATAGGTCTTCTGAGAGCTCTTTTCTGCGAGGCATGGTTCACATCAGACAGTGCTTCTTGAAACCAGTAAACCCAAAACAGGTGTGTGTTTTTTAAGGGCAAGACAGCTGTCAGCAACACATCCAATATCATCACACTGATTGGAGTCAAGGTTGGCTCACTCCTGGCTCCAATTAGCTCTGGGAGAAGTCATTAAGCTAGGGCCTCACATACTTTTTCCTCCCTGCACTGTGAATGTTTACATGATATGTAGTATTATGTTCAGCAGACTGTGTTCTTCTATTGTTGTGACTTAGATGACGTTCAGAGCACATTTTATGCCCAATTCATGCAAAACTCCACGTAATCCCAAGGGGTTCACATACTTTTTCTTGCAACTGTATGTGATTTTGTATTTCCATTGCCATTGGTGGCTGTCAGGGCTCCCAGGTATGACCAGAGGTGTGTGACTGAAGCAGGGAAACGCAGACCTCAGATATGTTATAAACAATATAATTTATTAACACTAACAGTACAAACATAAACGCAGTGCAATACTAAAACATAATACGGTGCAAACAAACCAAACCAAACCACCCACAGATAACAGTATATACAAGCAAGCGTCGTCAGGCAGGCCGGGTCAATATCAATTGGGCAGGTAGGTACAGGGGGAGCAAGCGGAGAATGGTCGGGGTCACAGGCCAGGTTCAGCAGGTAGCAAGCAGCATAGTACAGAGGGTCAGGCAGAGGGATGGTCCGGGTCACAAGCCAGGGATCAGAACAGGTAGCAAGCAGCGTAGTACAGAGGGTCAGACAGAGGGATGGTCAGGGTCACAAGCCAGGATCAGAGCAGGAGACTTCAGCAAAGGAACAGAAACAGGATGCAGGACAGATACAGGGCCCAGGACAAACACAACACCAAGGCAGAGTCTGCAAGTCTGGCCATCCCTTAAATACCCCAGTATCATCAGTTCCAGGTGTTAGCTGGCTGAAAGGTTGAGTCTCTGATTGCTGGGAGCACCCGCTGGCCAGCCCTGGTACTGCAGATCAAAAGGCAGGTGAGTCCCACCATTGCTGGCCAGTCCATTCCTAACAGTACCCCCCCCTCAAGGAGCGGCCTCAGGACGCTCCAAACAGTCCTAGCTGGGCAAAATGTTCCACCGCCCGGGTCTGGCAACTGGCGGGATATCAAAGACTGGCACACCGGGCAGGACTCCGGGCAGCGGCACACCGGGCTGGACTCCGGGCAGCGGCACATCGAGCAGAGGCACACCGGGCAGAGGCACATCGGGCAGGACTCCGGGCAGAGGCACATCGGGCAGGACTCCGGGCAGAGGCACATCGGATTACCAGGCGAAGCAGCAGGCAGCGGGCCACCAGGCGGAGCAGCAGGCACCGGGCCCCCGGGCGGGGCGGCAGGCACCGGGCCCCCGGGCGGGGCGGCAGGCTCCGGGCCCCCGGGCGGGGCGGCAGGCTCCGGGCCCCCGGGCGGGGCGGCAGGCTCCGGGCCCCCGGGCGGGGCGGCAGGCACCGGGCCCCCGGGCGGAGCGGCAGGCACCGGGCCCCCGGGCGGAGCGGCAGGCACCGGGCCCCCGGGCGGGGCGGCAGGCACCGGGCCCCCAGGCGGGGCGACAGGCACCGGGCCCCCAGGCGGGGCGACAGGCACCGGGCCCCCAGGCGAGGCGACGGGCACCGGGCCCCCAGGCGGGGCGACGGGCATCGTGCCCCCAAGTGGGGCGACGGGCATCGGGCCCCCAGGAGGGGCGACGGGCATCGGGCCCCCAGGCGGGGCGACGGGCATCGTGCCCCCAGGCGGGGCGACGGGCATCGTGCCCCCAGGCGGGGCGACAGGCATCGTGCCCCCAGGCGGAGCGGCGGGCGCCGGACCTCCAGATGGAGCGACAGGTCTCGGGCCCTCAGACGGAGCGGCGGGCGTCGGACCCCCAGGAGGAGCGACAGGCACCGGGCCCCCGGGCGGGGCGACAGGCACCGTGCCCCCAGGCGGGGCAACAGGCACCGGGCCCCCAGGCGGGGCGACAGGCACCGGGCCCCCAGGCGGGGCGGCAGGCACCGGGCCCCCAGGCGGGGCGGCAGGCACCGGGCCCCCAGGCGGGGCGACAGGCACCGGGCCCCCAGGCGGGGCGACAGGCACCGTGCCCCCAAGCGGGGCGACGGGCACCGTGCCCCCAAGCGGGGCGACGGGCACCGGGCCCCCAGGAGGGGCGACGGGCATCGGGCCCCCAGGAGGGGCGACGGGCATCGTGCCCCCAGGCGGGGCGGCAGGCACCGGGCCCCCAGGCGGGGCGACAGGCACCGGGCCCCCAGGCGGGGCGACAGGCATCGTGCCCCCAAGCGGGGCGACAGGCATCGTGCCCCCAAGCGGGGCGACGGGCATCGGGCCCCCAGGAGGGGCGACGGGCATCGGGCCCCCAGGAGGGGCGACGGGCATCGTGCCCCCAGGCGGGGCGACGGGCATCGTGCCCCCAGGCGGGGCGACAGGCATCGTGCCCCCAGGCGGAGCGGCGGGCGCCGGACCTCCAGATGGAGCGACAGGTCTCGGGCCCTCAGGCGGAGCGGCGGGCGTCGGACCCCCAGGAGGAGCGACAGGTCTCGGGCCCTCAGGCGGAGCGGCGGGCGCCGGACCCCCAGGTGGAGCGACAGGTCTCGGGCCCTCAGGCGGAGCGACAGGTCTCGGGCCCTCAGGCGGAGCGACAGGCACCGGGCCCCCAGGCGGGGCGACAGGCACCGGGCCCCCAGGCGGGGCGGCAGGCACCGGGCCCCCAGGCGGGGCGACAGGCACCGGGCCCCCAGGCGGGGCGACAGGCATCGTGCCCCCAAGCGGGGCGACAGGCATCGTGCCCCCAAGCGGGGCGACGGGCATCGGGCCCCCAGGAGGGGCGACGGGCATCGGGCCCCCAGGAGGGGCGACGGGCATCGTGCCCCCAGGCGGGGCGACGGGCATCGTGCCCCCAGGCGGGGCGACGGGCATCGTGCCCCCAGGCGGAGCGGCGGGCGCCGGACCTCCAGATGGAGCGACAGGTCTCGGGCCCTCAGGCGGAGCGGCGGGCGTCGGACCCCCAGGAGGAGCGACAGGTCTCGGGCCCTCAGGCGGAGCGGCGGGCGCCGGACCCCCAGGTGGAGCGACAGGTCTCGGGCCCTCAGGCGGAGCGACAGGTCTCGGGCCCTCAGGCGGAGCGACAGGTCTCGGGCCCTCAGGCGGAGCGGCGGGCGCCGGACCCCCAGGAGGAGCGACAGGTCTCGGGCCCTCAGGCGGAGCGGCGGGCGCCGGACCCCCAGGCGGAGCGACAGGTCTCGGGCCTTCAGGCGGAGCGGCGGGCGCCGGACCCCCAGGCGGAGCGACAGGTCTCGGGCCCTCAGGCGGAGCGGGGGGCGCCGGACCCCCAGGAGGAGCGACAGGTCTCGGGCCCTCAGGCGGAGCGGCGGGCGCCGGACCCCCAGGAGGAGCGACAGGTCTCGGGCTCTCAGGCGGAGCGGCGGGCGCCGGACCCCCAGATGGAGCGACAGGTCTCGGGCCCTCAGGCGGAGCGGCGGGTGCCGGACCCCCAGGTGGAGCGACAGGTCTCGGGCCCTCAGGCGGAGCGGCGGGCGCCGGACCCCCAGGAGGAGCGACAGGTCTCGGGCCCTCAAGCGGAGTGGCAGGTGCCGGACCCCCAGGCGGAGCGACAGGTCTCGGGCCCTCAGGCGGAGCGACAGGTCTCAGGCCCCCAGGCGGGGCGGCGGGCGCCGGATCCCCAGGGGGAGCGGCGGGCGCTGGACCCCCAAGCGGAGCAACAGGTCTCGGGCCCCCAGGCGGAGCGGCGGGCACCGAGACACCAGGCACGACAGTGGGCTCCGAGTCAACTGGTATGACCGCAGGCACTGGGTCAGACATTGGATGGTCTGGCTGGACAGCGGGCATCGGGTCACCAGGCATCAGGTCATTTGGCTCGACAGCGGGCACCGCGTCATCTGGCAAGGCAGTGGGCTCCGAGTCAACTGGTATGACCGCGGGCACTGGGTCAGACATTGGATCGTCTGGCTGGACAGCGGGCATCGGGTCACCAGGCATCAGGTCATTTGGCTCGACCGCGGGCACCGCGTCATCTGGCAAGGCAGTGGGCTCCGAGTCAACTGGTATGACCGCGGGCACTGGGTCAGACATTGGATCGTCTGACTGGACAGCGGGCATCGGGTCACCAGGCATCAGGTCATTTGGCTCGACAGCGGGCACCGCGTCATCTGGCAAGGCAGTGGTCTCCGAGTCAACAGGCACGACAGTGGGCACCGGGTCATCAGGTACCGGATTGTCTGGCTCGACAGCGGGCATCGGGTCATCAGGTATGACAGCGGACACTAGGTCACCAGGCATCAGGTCATTTGGCTTGCCAGCGGGCACCGCGTCATCTGGCAAGGCAGTGGGCACCGAGTCACCAGGTACGACAGCGGGCTCTTTTACAGGGTTAAAGGCAGGATAGGTGCAGCGAGTGGGAACAGGGTACTGACATGCGGTAGATAGCCAAGTATACTGGGCTGTAACTGGAGGAGCTGGTGGGAATACAGGAGTAGAGTTAGAAGCAGGACTAGGTCTTTGTAAGCTGACTGAGGCTGGGTGCAACAAATCTGTCCATGTCTGCAGTAGGGGTTGAACAAAGCTGAGCTTACACAAAGTCTGTCTGGTCAATGACTGCACTGCGTTTATACAATCTCTCAGTGTCTGTGGTGAACATGTGGAATAACGCTCCAGAAAGTAACCCACATCATCCTCTAATAACCACACCAGGGACTCTACCTGGTCTGCACTAAATGGTGGCAAAAATTCATCCCTGCATTCGGGGGAACCAGATGAAACCAACTCTGCACAAACCTCAATCAATGGCTGCACCTCAGAGAACACTGTGCCCTGATCTACTAGAACATGAGCGAGCCGTATACATTCTAGCAATTCATCCCGGGTATACTCCTTCAGAGTCTGATAAGCATACTCCCTGTCATCAAACACTAGCAGATATAAATACTCAACCTCCTCAAGATCCATCCTTCCCATCAACAAGCCAAGATGGCTTCCCTGTGCAGCCACTTCTGGTCAGGATTGGCCTTGGTGTAATGTCAGGGCTCCCAGGTATGACCAGAGGTGTGTGACTGAAGCAGGGAAACGCAGACCTCAGATATGTTATAAACAATATAATTTATTAACACTAACAGTACAAACATAAACGCAGTGCAATACTAAAACATAATACGGTGCAAACAAACCAAACCAAACCACCCACAGATAACAGTATATACAAGCAAGCGTCGTCAGGCAGGCCGGGTCAATATCAATTGGGCAGGTAGGTACAGGGGGAGCAAGCGGAGAATGGTCGGGGTCACAGGCCAGGTTCAGCAGGTAGCAAGCAGCATAGTACAGAGGGTCAGGCAGAGGGATGGTCCGGGTCACAAGCCAGGGATCAGAACAGGTAGCAAGCAGCGTAGTTCAGAGGGTCAGACAGAGGGATGGTCAGGGTCACAAGCCAGGATCAGAGCAGGAGCCGTCAGCAAAGGAACAGAAACAGGATGCAGGACAGATACAGGGCCCAGGACAAACACAACACCAAGGCAGAGTCTGCAAGTCTGGCCATCCCTTAAATACCCCAGTATCATCAGTTCCAGGTGTTAGCTGGCTGAAAGGTTGAGTCTCTGATTGCTGGGAGCACCCGCTGGCCAGCCCTGGTACTGCAGATCAAAAGGCAGGTGAGTCCCACCATTGCTGGCCAGTCCATTCCTAACAGTGGCTTCAGCTGTTGATAATCGGGTCCCGGCTGGTGATTCCCCGCTGAGTAATGCAAACAATACAGATCTCTCCCCTGTCAGCTCCAGCACACTGCTTTGTATTGCTCTACATAGCAGAGCAATACAAAGCAAGTGCATACACAGTAAAGCACAGCTCATAGTAAAACACACAGCACACAGTTAACCCTTTGATAGCCCCAGATATTAACCCCTTCCTGCCCAGTATCAGTACAGTGTCAGTGCTTTTTTTAGCACTGCTCACTGTATTATTGTCACTGTGGTATTGTCCCGTTATAAGTCACTGATCGCCGCCGTTACTAGTATTAAAAAATGAATGAATGAATAAATAAATAAATACAAATTCCAGTATATATACCGCCATTTGTAGACTCTATAACTTTCACATAAACAAGTTCATTTACACGTATTGGGAATTGTTTTAGCAAAGACATGTAGCAGAATACATTTTGGCCTAAATTTGACGAAATTTTATTTTTGAAATTTTTTTACTGGACATGTTTTATAGCAAAAAGTCAAAAATATTGTTTTGTTTTTTTTCAAAATTGTCGGCCTTTTTTTTGTCTATAGCGCAAAAAAATAAAAACCGCAAAGGCAATTAAATACCACCAAAAGAAAGCTCCATTTGTGCGAAAAAAAGGACATAAATTTAATTTGGTTGCAGTGTTGCATGACCGCGCAATTGTCAGTTAAAGTAACGCAGCACCGTATCACAAAAAAATGGCCTGGTCAGGAAGAGTAAATCATCTGGAGGGCATGTGGTTAACACCTGGTGTTAAATTGTTTACATTTGAATATTTGCTTGAAAACATATACTTACTAGGCATATTTAATCGTATAAATGATGCTAAGTGCAGTTAGCAATTTACTGATTTCAAGAAGTTGGTACCAGATGCATACAGCATGGGGACAATGTGTCCAAAACATTTGTGGCAACTGAGTTGGAATTACAAGAAAAGAAAAGTATTCTGTAAGCAGGGGTGGACTGACCATTTGAGCACTCGGGCACTGCCCGAGGGCCCAGGTTTAGTAGGGGGCCCCATGAGATGCCCCTGGTACCTTTCATTGGCTTTTTCATAGGCTTTTTTGGGTATGGGCGAGGACACAGGGGCCCCATGACCTCCTATTGCCCGGGGGCCCCATGAGTTGTCAGTCCGCCCCTGTCTGTAAGTGAACCTCATCTATATATTTAGCTGCATGACTCATTTGCTGGGAATCTGAACCTTTCAAATATATATTTGCCCCCAGTTGTGATTCTATTAACTATTTATATTTTCTTGTCACAAGATTGTTTGAATATTTTTTTGTAATGGGCACAGAAAATGGCTTTGTGCAGAGTTTATATATTGATGATTTTCAGGTCATTTTGGCTCAGTTTGAGGGTTTACCCAGGAAAAAAGTATTTGTATTTTACATTTTGGATGGCACAATTTTGGAAAAATACTATCATTAGCAAAGTGCAGCAGGATTTACATAGTTACATAGTTAGACTGGCTGAAAAATTACAAAAGTCCATCCAGTTCAACCATTTAAAAAAAAAAAAGTTATAATCCTATACCCACAGTTGATTCAGAGGAAGGCAAAATAAATCAGGAGCATATGTAATTGCTTTCCACAGTGCTTGTATTTTCTAAGATTGTTCCCTTGTTTCTTTTTGTACCATTATGCTCATTTGCATTTTGCAGGGAAAAATAAGGACGCGTGACCACAGATCTTTGCATAGATTAATGCCTTCTGTTAGTAGTTTTGCATTCAGGGATTTGGAACTGGAGGACACAATTCCTGGATTTTATAGAAATAAAATGGTACATTTTTCTGATGATGGCTTGGATACAGGGCTGCTGTTAGAAACCACAGGGCCCCATACAGCCAACCTGACAGGGCCTCCCCCCCTCCCAAAAAAACCCCACAGTTTACTATGCTTTAGTTATGAATGAATACAGTGAGTGATCGGTACCGATCACTCATTGTGTTCATTCGGGAAAGGGAGGGGCTACCATATTCCATATTTACCGGACCCTTCCCCCTCTCCCTCCTGATGGATCCTATTGTGTGCTTGCGGCTGCAGGAGGGAAGGAGAGGAGGGAAGCCGGCAGCACTGCAGAGTGGGGGCACACAGGGGACCTGGGCAGCAGGGGGAAACATATGGTGTACAGGGATGGTTGTGGGTGTGGCAGGGGGTAATTACTGGAACCAATCCCCTGTATAGTTCTCTCTACAGTAGCTAAAAGCCAGCAGGAGAGGAGAAGAAGCCAGTTTTCAGCTGCTACAGAGAGAGCCATGCAGGGGATCAGTTCCAGTAACTGTCCCCCGCAATGTGCTGATCACCCTTCCTGCCCACATCCGATTCACCTAGCTGCCTGGGCGCCCCTGCTGGCCTGGGCCCTGTACAGGAGGACTAGTGGTACCCCCTTATCCACGGCCCTGCTTGGATATATTCATTGTTAATTTGCAATCTATGAGTTAGTTGGCTATAGGGGTGGGGTCAAGCTTTAGGTTAGCCTGGCATTTGGGAATGTCACTTAAAAAGTGAGTGGAAACATGGTTTTGGACTAATATTTCTTACAGTTTAGTGCTTGAGCTTAAAAGGCTGAGCCATAATTTTTTTAAATCTTTTAATGCTTTGGTTTGCTTGAATTTAAATGGAACAACTGAACCTTTGATATAATTGTCCTTTAATCAGTGCCTTCACCTCCACTGAGTGCAGCGTCCTTGTGCTTAAGTACTTACCTTTCTCCTTAATCCAGTGATCTTTGCTGAGTCGCCCTGCTCAGTAAAGCATAGTATTTCCAGGTCATCATTATACTAGGTCATTATCTTAATGCACATGCACACTGTGTCCTCATTCATGCTTAAGTGGAACTTCACTCTCTCAATCAACCTGGAATATTTTTAATCCTTATGCTGCTAGAATTAGTAAATGGATAGGAAAATATATCATATTTACATGTTTTAAACTTTTTTTTTTTACATTTCCTAAGTTACTTCCTGGTTTCCATGCCTAGGCAAATGCTGTAATATATGTCAGGAGTCCTCAGGAGGGGAAGGTTCTCAGCTCAGCCAATGCCTGAGCTAAGGGCAGATGGATTCCAGGAAGTAAATGCTACATGAATCATCTGCCCTTACTCAAGATGGCCACAGCCAGAAATGCCAGGGGGCGTTTTTCAAAGTGATTTTTCGGCAAAATAAAGTATGGATACATGGATGGATAGAGGAATTTGCTTTGAATATTAACAATGAATTAAATAGCATTTTTGGTTTGTGGTGCTCAGATGCAGTGTAGTTCCACTTTAAGATAAACTGTATTCAGGATAACTTTCAGCGGTCCAGCAGAAAAAGGCTTTTCCATGGGTAATATACTACCTAATTTATTGCCTGGTATTTTCGTATGTAATATATTTATTATTTACCCCAATAAAGAGCCAATAAAAGACAGTAAAAGGGCAGTAAAATTTTAAATAGATATGATGTCTTTTTATGTACAGTATATAGTATTGGGTCATTTTTTTAATTCTGATTTTTGTTTTTCATTTTTTAGGGAGCTGGGCTAGGACTGTGCAGTCCCATGATTTTACAAGCATTTCAAACTGATCTCACATGCAAGTCCCTAAAATATTAATGTCTTTGCCCATCTACACAAAGCTTATCAAATCTTGAAAATTTCAATCATGACTTTGGAGTGAAATTCCTTTTGGCCCAGGTAGCAGCTTTCCTGTCATCTGTAGCAACCAATCAGCAGGACTGATGTGAGTGGCAATTCTTGCAGATGAAAGTGGCAGATGTTATGCAGAATGTGAGGATGTTGGCTATGTTAGAAAGCTGCTAGTCTCAGTAATTTTTAGTTGGGCACAGATTAGCTAATAAGCAATTGACATAAGTTAGGAAACAAAGACTGCATGGCTGATACATTACTGCAGTACTCTGATCTCTGACTCAAGCTCATCTACAGTATGTCTTACACACTGTACATGGTTACACAAAATAGTAGTGGTGCCCTACATTTATGACTATTGCACTAATTGCTTTATTGCCTGCTTATTTATAAAATTCAAATAAATATATTGTATTGCTCAAGATATTTTACTACAAAATCATAGCCTGTAGGAACAAGATTCTCAAGTTAACCACTTGCCACTGAGCACTTTTACCCCCTTCCTGCTCAGGCCAATTTTCAATTTCATTGCCAATTGCGTGGTTGTGTAGCACTGTACCCGAATTAAATTTTTATCATTTTTTTTCACACAAACAGAGCTTTTGTATTGGTGGTATTTAATCACCACTGTTTTATTTTTTACACTATAAATGAAAAAAGAGAGAACATTTTTAAAAAAAAAGCTTTTCTTAGTTTCAGTTTTGTAACTAAATGATTTTTCTTCTTCAATGATGTGCAGTGATGAGCACTGATAAGCTGCATTGATAGACCCTGATAGGCGGCATTGATGGGCGACACTGATGTGCACTGATAGGCGTCACTGATGGGCACTGATATGCTGCATTGATGGACACTGACAGGCATCACTGATGAGCACTGATAGGCATCACTGAGGAGGCACTAATAACCAGCACTGAAAGCCAGCACAGATGGACACTGATAGCCAGCACAGATGGGCACTGGTGATCACTATTGGCTGTACTGATGGGGCTACACTGATAATCAAGGCACTGATGATCAGTGCCCTGATGATCAGCGTAGATGTCCCCCTAAAAAATGCAACTTACCGGCTCTCCTCTCCTCACACGCTGTCAGTGTGAGGAGAGGACTGCAGAGAACCAGCATTTCCTGTGTATATGTGATCAGCTGTGATTGGACACAGCTGGCCACATGTAAAAGGTGGCTCTGATTGGCCCCCTACTTGGACACGTGATCTGCTGTGTCCGAAGGACACTGCAATCTCAGATCGCGCACAGCCATGGACGCCCTCCTACTAGCCGACCGAGCTGTACCCATCTTTTGGCTATAACGCAGTCAGGAAGTGGCTAAAGAGCTGCAAATTATTACCAATATCAATAATATGATTCTTAACATAAAACTGTCATGGCCAATAAAGATATCAAAGCTAAAAATACTCATGAAAACAGGCACCTTGTGGTGACTTCAATTGCTTGCTTTAATCTTCACATTTTTCAAATCAGCTTCTGTGACCTTGTGTAACCCTATTGAGTTGATTTTCCAAAGGCAAATAAGACTGTGCACTCTGCAATTGCAGTTGCTCCAGAGCTTAATAAATGAGGTAAAGATTCACTTTGCAAAGAATACCCAATCACTTGCAAGGAAAATAAAAAACAGCATTTGTGCTTGCATATGATTGGATGATAGTAATCAGCAGAGCTTCCTTTCATTTCAGATCTAGAGCTATTGCTCTTGAAGTGCACTTGCTGTGCACAGATTATTTGCCTTTGGTAATGCCACTCCATTATATCCTCAGTCATTGACAGTGCATTGGCTTCTGGTCATGTTAACACAAAGTCCTGCCCCTTCTAAAATTAAGCTCCATCATCTATTATTCAAGACTCTCTTGGCCACTCAGGATATGCCATTTGACAGTTTAATGATAGGGTGTGTGACTATGAGCTTCTGTACAGGGCAGAACTGCTTTTCCCCACACAAAAGTCAATATAAATACAAAATCAGCTTTATGAAGCATAGCTGGAGGTCAAATGCAGGTAAGAAGGAGGTCAGATATATTTGTGAATAAAATCAGAATGATCTTTGAAGTGCCTCAAACTGATGTCAAATGCAAGTTAAATGCACCTGAAATTATTCTTCCTTTTACTATCTATATAAATCTAAATTGTCATAAGAGGTGGGGCTTAGAGTTAGTGTTACTAAACCCACAACCGTAAAATTAGTCTTTATATGCAGTAAAACACGCTTGTTATACTCACTGTGGAACCTAAGAGGTTAATCCACTGCATTCTGTAAAAAATGCTGTTTGATCCTTTCTTCTCTGTTCCTCCCCTTTTTCAAGTGACCACCACTTATCTCCAGACTGAACCATGCACATGCTCAGTTTGGTGTATATTGCTAGAAAGGTTTTTTTTTTCTTGGGAGAGCGCATGTGATCAGCACAGGGCCAAGCAGCAGTGTCCAGACAGAGGTCAGGGGATTTCCATCCTCCTAGAGCAGGAAGAAAAATCCTCCTGCAAGCTTTAGCTAGTGGTGGGATGGACAAAGATAGAAGCTACAAGACTGCTATAACTTCTGATGAGAAAAGGTCTTTAGCAGTTTATATTTACTAAAATAATTGCACTTCCATGTTCTGTGTACTGTGGGAGACTAGATATAATGGATGCAGGGTCCTGGGTTTAGTAACACTTTAACTTGGCACTGGTACATAGTTATTCAGGTTGACAAAAGACACCAGACACTGTATACAAATAGAAAACCTCCATTAACTTAATCCTGCATCCACAAATAAATAAATATGCAATAAAGAATGTGCCCCAGCAAGGAAAAGAAAATCCTTCTGATCCCCCCAGGATGAAATCAGATATTCCCTGGATCAACTACCCCTGGTGTTATTACATGTCTATGTAATACTTCTTTAGGGAGCATATTCCACATTTTCATAGCTCTTACAGTGAAGATGCCTTTCCATATGTGGACGTTAAATCTTTTTCTTCTAATGTAAACAATGCCCCCTTGTCCACTGTAATGACCTGAAAGTAAGTAGCTCTACACAAAGTTCACTATATGGACCACCTATGTATTTATACATGTTGATCAGATCCCCCCTTAATCATCTCAACTCAAGAGAGAATAAATTCAGTTCCTCTAATCTTTCCTCATAGCTGAGCTCCTCCATGCCTCTTATCAATTTGGTTGCCCTTCTCCACTTCAATATTCTTTTTGTGAACTGGTACCCAAAACTGACCTGCATATTTCAGATGAGTACAAAAACTGATGAGTGCATATTTCATGATTTGTACAGAAGCAGAATTATGTCTTTCTCTAGAGTTCCCTTTTAATACAAGAAAATATTTTGATAGCTTTAGAAACTGCAGCTTGGCATTGCATGATATTATTAATTCTATGTTCTATCAGAACACCCAGATCCTTCTCCAACATTGACTCATCCAGCTGTTCTCCTCCTAATAAGTATGATGCATGCATGTTTTTAGCCCCCAAGGGCCTAACATTACATTTATCAACATTAAACCTCATTTGCCACAAATTTGCTTTTTTAATTGTGCAATGAGATCTGCTTGTAAGTTTTAGACATCCTGTAAGAATGTCAAGCCACTGAATAGCTTGGTGTCATCTGCAAACAATGAAATGGTACTTTTATTCTAAAACTATATATAGTTATTTAAAAAGCAGCAGTCCCAACACTGAACCTTGAAGTACACCACTAATAACCTTAGACCATTAGGCTCTACACTCTGAATGCAATCTTTTAGCCAGTTTTCTATGCAATTACAAACTGTATTTTCTAATCCTGTAAATTAGCTGTGTGTGGGGAACTGGGTCAAACATTTTTGCAAAATTAAAGTATATTATATCCATAGACACTCCTTTGTCTAGGTTTTTGCTCGCTTTCTCATAAAAAGAAATTATATGTGTTTGTCAGCTTTGGCGTTTCATGAATTCATGCTTAAAACATTACTTTATAGCAAAAACATTTCCATGTGGCTTTTTATTAAACTCTCCAGTATTTCCCTGACTATAGAAGTCCAACAAGCTAGACTTTAGTTATTTGTCAAGGACTTTGATCCCATTTTAACCACTTGACCTCCAGAAGCTTTTACCCCCTTCATGACAAGAGCATTTTTTACACAGAGCTATTCAGCACTGTGATACTTTAACTGGCGATTGCTAGGTCATGCAGCACTGTACCCAAACAAAATTTATATAATTTTTTAACACAAATAGAGCTTTCTTTTGGTGGTATTTGATCACTACTGGGTTTTTTATTTTTTATTATAGAAATGAAAAAAGACCGAACATTTTGAAAAAGAAATACTTTCTACTTTCTGTTATAAAACTTATCCAACCAAGAAATCTAATTTCCTCATAAATTGTGACCAGAATATATTCTGCTACGTCTTTGGTAAAAAAAAATCCCAATAAGTGTATATTATTTGGTTTGTGTGAAAGTTATAGGGGTTTATTTACTAAAGCTGGAGAGTCCAAAATCAGACTCCCTTCAGCATAGAAACCAATCAGCTTCTAACCTCAGCTTGTTCAATGAAGCTTTGGCAATGAAACCTGGAAGCTGATTGGTTTCTATGCAGAAGGGAGTCTGATTTTGGACTCTCCAGTTTAGTAAATAAACCCCATAGTGTCTACAAACGATGGTGTACACACTGGAATTTATGCAGCTATGATGCTATACTAGTACTGGAGGCAGGGGCGGACTGACAACTCATGGGGCCCCCGGGCAATAGGGGATCATGGGGCCCCTGTGTCCTTGCCCAAACTCAAAAAAGCCTATGAAAAAGGTACCAGGGGCATCTCATGGGGCCCCCTAATGACCCCGGGCCCTCGGGCAGTGCCCAAGTTTCCAAATGGTCAGTCCGCCCCTGACTGGAGGTGATCAGCGACTTATAGTGGGACTGTGGTAATATGTCGGGCAATCAGGCACTAGATGACACTAGCTGGGAGGTACACTAACTAACACTGACCTCAATAATGACACTAATACAGTGATCACTGCTAATACTGTACACTGTACTAATGTCACTGCCTGGGAAGTGGTTAACATAAAGGGGGTAATCAAAGGGTTAACTGTGTGCCTAACAAGTGTAATGTGTGTAATATGTGATGCTTTTACTTACCGTGTCATGTGTATCGCAATCAAAGCTTTCATGCATAGGTGACCCCAACGCATGCATTTACATTTGTACATGCGTATATGTGGGGGTGCTCAACATTTTTTTGGGAGGAGATGTTATGTGCTTGGGTGTAATTTTCTTTTTTGCAATAAAAAATTATTTTTTTTTACTTTTTTTTTTTCCATCACATACAGTAGGGGACACAAAGTCTCCTATGTGAGGATTTTTTAGGTGACAGGTTCTCTTTAATGAGACATGCGGGGTCTAAAAGACCCCGCATGTCTCCTCTCTGCTCCACTGGATGTATTGCAATGAAGATCACCCTAGAAAAGTCTGGGAAAGCAATAGCAGTGACGTGGAAGTGATGTCATACATGTCGCTTTCCGGTTCACAGCATGTAGGGGAGGAAAACAGACGTGTATCCACTCTCTTCTCTCCCCTCCACCTTCCGGAACCTGTCATGTCAGCTCCAGGCCCGCAGATGGGCAAGCGGAGCCCGGAATACATGGCAGGAGCAAACTTGGGGGAACACCGTTACAGGGGGCTGTGAAAGCTGCTTCTACCTTACAGGCAGGAGTCTGCCTGTCAATTTTAGACACAATCCCAGTGCTGCAGCCACTAATTTGTGTGTAAAATGCCTCATTGTCAGGTCCATACGAAGTGCGGACCTAACGGCAAAAGGGTTAAAACGTCGCCTATGAAGATTTTTAGGTACCATAGTTTGTCACCACCATAGTTTGTCACCACCATAGTTTGTCGCCATTTTGCTGGTGTGAAACGGTTTAAATCTTGACATGTCTGGTATCTATTTACTTGGTTCAACGTTATATTTTAAAATAGGGTCTTACATTGTTTTGTGTGCAACTACGTATAGGCAAAACTTTTTTCTTTCATTTTGGAGTAAGGGAGTGTTATAACCCCTATCAGTTAATTTTTGCCATCTGTCTCCCATTGGGGAAATTTACTTTCACTTCCTGTCCAATAGCCAAAACAGGAAGTGAGAGAAAATCCCTGCAATCTAAGGGCATTCCTTGGGGACCCCTAGGTTACCAGAACTAGTATTCAGTTCATCAGAATTAGTTTTCCCATTAGAAGAGTTATCCTCTATTACTTTTCTGGGGACAACTAGAAGTTTGGGGTTTCTTTTACTTTCACTTTCAATGATAATGGTAAACAGAACAAATAGAGCGGATGACTCTCCCTAATAGGGGAACAGACAGCAATAAAAGCTGAAAGGTGTTCTAATTCATTTCCACACTATCCAATACTAAAAAAAAAAAAAAAAAAGATTTGACTTTAGTTATACGTTAAGTGTATTTTTTCGTGCATTTGATAAATAGCTACACAAATATTATCCAACATAAAAAAATGCAACACTTTATTTTATTCTGCAGGGCCTCTGCTTTCAGAAAATATATAATGTTTGGGGTCCTAAGTAATTTTCTAGCAAAACAAATGCTAATTTTAACATGTATGAGAGAAATGTCAGAATTGGCCTAGACTGTAAGTGGTTAAGTATAGGAATGCTCGAACCCTGATTTTCCCTCCCTTCCTCTCTGGTAAAATATTATTCCTAGAACAGAAAGTAAAGGAACATGTCTCTACTGAAGTCCATGATAGCAGTAAAACTTAATAAGGTTTCTGATTTTCCCCACACTATCTAAAACAAACAAACAAAAAATTAGATACACTTAAAAGCAGATCTTATTTTAATATACTGGGCATATTTATAAAATCTGTGAATGTGGCATTCACCAAACAGTCACTGCAGGTGAATCAGTCACTCTAATTTAAAAAGCATTCATCAAAAATGTACACCTGCAATGAATGTCCAATTCACTGCTTAGAAATATGTCCAATTTTAGGAAAAGAAGATTAAAATATAAGTAAAGTAAGATGCGCTTTGGTATATTTGAGATTTCCAAAGTGAGGAACTGGATACATTTTTCAGGTATCCTTAACCACTTACCCTCCAAAGGATTTACCTCCCTTCCTGACCAGGCCATTTTTTGCAATATGGTGCTGTGTTACTTTAACTGACAATTGCGCGGTCATGCAACACTACACCCAAATTAAATTTATGTCCCTTTTTCCCACAAAGGGAGTTTTCTTTGATGGCCTCTGCTTTTTTATTTTTATCGCTATAAACAAAAAAAGGCCGACAATTTTGAGAAAAATAACAATATTTTTTACTTTTTGCTATGAAACATGTCCAGTAAAAAAATGTAAAAAACCAAAATTCATTATAACTTTAGTCCAAAATGTATTCTGTTACATGTCTTTTTTTTTTTTTCTGTGGTTGAACTGGATGGACTTTTGTCTTTTTTCAGCCAGACTAACTATGTAACTATGTCTTTGCTAAAAAAAAAATCCCAATAAATAAATTGTAAATTAATTGATTTACATGAAAGTTATAGCGTCTACAAATGGCGGTATATATACTGGAATTTTTTTTTGCAATACTAGTAATGGTGGTGATCAGCGACTTATAGCAGGACTGCGGGACTGCGGCGGGCATTCTGACAATGGGGGGGAACTGACTAACTGTCACTGACATCCCCAGTGACACTAATAGAGTGATCAGTGCTAATAAAAAGCACTGACACTGTACTAATGACACTGAGCAGGAAGGGGTTAGCATCTGGGATAATCAAAGGGTTAACTGTGTGCTGTTTTACTGTGTGCTGTGTGTGTCTTTTACAGTGTAAGCACATTGCTTTGTATTGCTCTGCTATGCAGAGCAATACAAAGCAGTGTGCAAGAGCTGGCAGGGGAGAGATCTGTATTGTTTACATACAGACCTCTCCCCTATCAGTGATACTTGGCGATCGCAGGGTGCCAGTGGGGAATCACCGGCCAGGACCCAGTGATCAAAAGCTGAAGTCGCCAATGGTGGGGCAGGTAGGGCACGTGCGCCCCCTACCAGAAAATCCAAAATCACGTATATATACATAATTTTGCACAGCCCTGCTTCTCTGTAGCAGTGTTTCTGCTATAGGGCGGCAGGCAAGCAGTTAAAGTGTTACTAAACCGACAACAGTAAAATCAGTCTGTATATGCAGTAAAGCACACTTGTTATACTAGCTGTGGAACCTGAAGGAGTTACTCCTCCGCATTATGTAAAAAGCTGTTTGATCCTGACTTCTCTGATTCTCCCCTTCTTCCACAGTCCTCAATCCATCTGCTGATAGTAGCCCTAGGAGACACTCTGCACATATTTTTTTTTTTTCTGGACAGAGGGTCAGGGGTAATGCAGCCTAATAGGACAGAGGAAAATGAAAACTCCTACAAGATTAACCAGTGCTCAGCCAGACACTGATATAAGTCACAAGACTGCTATATACTACTGATGAGAAAAGGTATTTAGCAGTTTATATTTATGAAAATTATTGCATTTCCATGTTCTGTGTACTGTGAGAGACCAGATATAGTGAATGCAGGGTCCTGGGTTTAGAAACACTTTAATTTAACATATTAACATTCTCAAAGATTTTGATTTAAGTAACAGGAGAGTGAGGAAATAATGATAATAGAAAAATACAGAAAACCATGGTCATGTTTTTCACAGTATTTCCAACTATTTAGGAGAAAGTGGGGAACATTCACAACAGATGCTATAAACTCAAGAGAATGAAGAGCATACACAAAAAAGAAGAGAAAAAGAGAAAAAAAAGGAACTTGCTTAAGGCTTTTTTTTTGTTTCTAAATGTCTGTTATCAAATGTATTATTAGAATACATTTCAGAATAACTGAGCTGCAATAGACTTGAGATGAAAATGTGCTGGTTTTTTACTAGGAAAATTGGAATTTATTCTATATAAACTTATGATATAATATAACCATATATACTGTATATAATCTAGGCAGTGATTTAAATATCAATTCTTTCTACCTATAGACTTAAATATGAAGAGATAAACAGTTAATGGAATAGATGCAAGGGGTCTCTGGAAGATTAGGGATTAATTTGCAGTAGTTAGAGGGAGTGGCAATCATTCTTTAAAAAGGTAGGCCATCCCTGTCTTTAACAACCCAAACTTGCCTGAAGTGGAGATGATAGAAGAAGGATAGAATAACGGTTTGTTGTTCGGCTAGTATAAGGGTGTAGAGCACAGTGGGCTAAGTGAACAGGTTCGTGGCAGCAGTTGTGTGTTCCCTAGTTTCCTAGATAGACAGTATTAGGAACTTAGGGAACTAAATGGATGGTTTGCATATTGGTGAAATAGGGAATGATATAGTTTCCACAACAACTAGCTGACTTTTCACTGGGGTGCAACCTTTATGCTAAAAAAAGGTTTACTCTTAAGAGGGGGAGTTTGTGTGCTGTGGAAGAGGTTCCTAGGAAAACTTTAGAAGTATTGAAAGTAGTTTTGAGAGGGACAGAATACAAAAAAGAGGTGGGATGGGAAAGATACTGGTGGGTGAAAAGGGAGAGGATGGGATAATGATCATAGAAGTGGCACAGAGACCTCTCTGTTACAATAAACATGAAATATTATGGTTTAAGTTTTACAACAAAAATATATTATTGTAAATCAATGTGCAAAATATAACAGCATAACACATGACTGTTGCAGAAGTCAGGCAAGCAAAACAGGATAGACTGATGTTTTGCTGCATGAAGAACAATAATATTTTGATGGTGTTTTTAACCATGGCTTGATTATTCATATGCTTGGACTGTTAATATCCTTTGCCTCGCTACCTTTTTATTTTTTACATTTTTTTTACACAAGGTTGTATTAGGTTTTAAAGTTTAATACAGCGTGTATAACAATCTGTTTGCATATAAAACATTGTACTGGGAATAAAAGAAAAACATAATAGTGGCTGATACACAGTAGCAAATCTATCTGACATCAGTACAGTATACATAAGTGCACAAAGGCAGCCATGGAATAGCATAAAAGCCTTCCCAGTAGAAAAGCATATAGTTCAATAGATTTCCACTTGAGTTAGGAGTTGAAATGGAGAAAGCAGGAATATCCAGAAAGAAAACAGGACATCAGAAAGGGGGAGGGGGAACAGAAGAGTGGCCGCCTATAGTCCACAACAGTCTGTAGTTAGAGAAGTTACATAGCTTCATGCAGAAGTTACATAGTTAGTCTAGTTGAAAAAAGACACAAGTTAATATAGTTCAACCAATAAAAGAAACACACAAATAGGAAACCTCCATATACGCAATCCTATATCCACAGTTGATATAGAGGAAGGCAAAAAAAAGAAACAAAGATTTATCCAATTTACTTCAGCAGGGGGAGAAAAAATCCTTCCTGATTTCCCAAGAGGCAATCTGATACTCCCTGTATCAACTACCTTGTTAAAAGAAAGAATCCAGACCTTTTTTAAAACAATTTACTGAGCTGGCCAGAGCCAGCTCTTGAGGGAGTCTATTCCACATTTTTACAGCTCTTTCTGTGAAGACACTTTCCCATATTTGGAGGTTTAATCTCCTTTCATCCAGATGTAAAACGCGCCCCCTTGTCCTTTGTCATGACCTTAAAGTGAATAACTCTACACCAAGTTCGCTATATGGATCACTTATGTATTTATACATGTTGATCACATGCCCCCTTAATCTCCTCTTCTCAAGAGAGAATAAATTCAATTCCTCTAATCCTTCCTCATAGCTGAGCTCCTCCGTGCCTCTTTTCAATTTGGTTGCCCTTTTTTGCACTTTCTCTAGTTACCTAATATTCATTTTGTGAACTGGTACCTAAAACTCCTATAAGATGAGGCTTTATAATGATTTGTACAGGGGGCAAAATTATGTCTCTTTCTCTGGAGTCTATGACTATTGTAATATAGGAAAGTATTTTACTTAGAAACTGCAGCTTGGCATTGCATACTATTATTAAGTCTATGATCTAACAGAACACCCTGATTGTTCTAAAACTTTAAATCCCTCAGCTGCTCTCCTAGAATAGTGCATGTGTGTTTTTAGCCCCAAAGTGCATAACTGTACATTTATCAACATTGAACCTCATTTGCCATATAATTGTTCAGTTAAATAATGCATTGAGGTGTGCTTGCAAGTTGGATATATCCTGTTAGGACGTTATTCCACTGCACAGCTCGGCATCATTTGCAAGTACTGAAATGGTACTTTTAATCCCAAACTCTATATCAGTTAAAAATATATTAAAGAGTAAGGTTCCCAACACTGAACCTTCGGGTAGACCACTAATAACCTTAGACCATTTTGAGTATGAATCATTAATCACTACTGTCTGAATATGTTTTTCTATCCAGTTTACAAGCCTGTAGACTTTACTTTACACATTAGTCGTAGGTGGGGAACTGTATCAAAGTTAATTTTGTAGGGACAAGTTGGTAATACTGTATAATTCAGCAGGTGAGAAAAAGATTGAGTTTCTATTTTTTCTTCATAAAAGAGGGAGCATCTAGTATCTTCAATTCTTTGCAACCCTTAAAGAATAACAAACCCACTCTTTTAAAAATTGAGAATAATCACCTTGGCATAATGGGGCACTGCCATTTCCCTTTGAAATGTATTATCTTACTATGGCAGAAGTAAAAACTCCTCCGTTTTATGACGATGGTAAAAATATACCGTACACCCTAATACAGTGCTGCTGTTATATGTAGATATAATACTCCAGGGGTTAGTGGCTTTCAAAATTAATTGCCTAAAATGTATTTTATTTACAGTATATAATACTAAGCTGTGCTAATGATGATGAAAAAATATTAACACATTGAACAAACAGATGAAAAATGTATTAAATAGGTTAGAAAAGAAAAAAAGTCAGTGATAAGCCTTCTTAATGTGATTGTCAGGGACCACCGCGACGCATGAGTCTGCACATGCGTAGGTGTCCGACAAGACATGCAGGCAGGCGGGCACTAGGACCCAGGCACGCCTGTCACCTATGACGGCGCTGGGCAGGCACTAGGACCCAGGCACGCCTATCAGCGCCGGGCGGGCTACTTAAACCAGCCCTGCACAGACACAAGTTGCCTGATGGTCTTCTCCCTGTTCCTGTGGTCCTGCTCTTCCTGTATGCTGATTGCCTTGTTGCTGACCCTGCCTGGACCTGATACCACTGTGTTCTCCTGCCCTGACCTTTGGCTCGCCCTGACCATCCTCTGCCTGCTCCCTTTGTCTGACCTCCTGTTACCAAACCCGGCTTGTTACCCGATTACTCTTTGTCTACCGATCTATATCGTCTGCCTCGCTGTTACCTACCCGGCTTGCCTGACCACGTCACACCTCTTCACATCTGGCTCCTACCCGCTACACACCATTGGCGGTTGCCTTTACGGCGGTTGCCTTTACCACGGTTGGTGTCACTCAGGGGTCGTGACCTGGTCCTGGTCTGCTTCAAGTCCATACCCAACATCAGGGTTTCTGGTGAACCAGCAGACCTGGGCTTAGACTCCGCGCCCTGGGGGACTCCGGCCAGTGGGCCACTAGAGGTTGCCATCAGTGTTCGTGACAGTGATCACCATTCTTTGTGCACCATCACCACAAAGAAAAATCCACATCCGCTTACCAGACCCATATGACTCTCATACATATAAGAGTCTAAGGACGCTTTCTGACACGATCCACCTCACGATCACTAGATGTCTCCTTCAGTGGTGTCATGATCAGAGGATAAGACCACCTGGGACTGTGAACTCAAGATCTAGAGGGCCAGTGGAAACAACTAAGCAGGTGTACCTGGGTACCACAGGAGCAGTGTGACCGCATGCCTTGTCTTCAACAAAGTCACTGGAGGGGTGGATGTTGCACTGCGTGGCAGCTCTTAGGTTGCAGGTCTCAAACACCTGAGCTCTGAGGAAGAAGGGATCTCCCTTCAAAACGCGTTAGATGAACTTTGAGAGTCTACCCCTTTCGGTGGCATTCACATGGGTCTCGCACATTTTATATGCCTTTTATACTGCCTTGGTTGTGGGTATACGTCTCATTTTAATAAAATTACAGCTTTTTATTGAGGTAATGCGCAAGGTTGGTGAGTTTTGTTTTCATTTGCAGGTCTCTAACACAGCTGTGCAGGCCCAGTACAACCAAATAGCACATTGGAAGGACATGGGGTACACATGGGATACTGGGAACCAAGGTAACCTACTGCAGCAAGCTAGGAAGGAAAACCAGGGGAGAGGATGCAGGGAACAAGCATAAAAGTGCAGGAGAGTGAGAGATGATGGGCAATGATGCAGAGAGAGAGGGACTCAGCAAGCTGGAAAGGGCTGCAAGGGCAAGGATACAAGGAAACAATGCTGAGACCAACACACACAGCACCAGGAACTGAAGGGATCCATGGACAGAAACTAAAGGAAATATAAATGCACAGCTAGAGGGAAAACACTGAGAACACAGACAGGATCAAACAACACACAGAATATGGGAGTACTCAAGCGGTGGCAAACCCCACAGGAAACAGATCGGTCCGACTTCCATGTGAAGACACGTTGCTCGAACACTAACACACAGGTGGAAAGGCTTAATAATACTTAGGTTTAGAGTGGATAGGCAGGAACCCAAGCAAATCAGACAGGAGGCAAAATCCAGCACCAGATTGAAGTGCATAGAAGTTTGACAAGCGGTGGGCATGGTCATGCTCTGGAGATAAATATCACCTCACATTTAGGAATTCATGCCTGTAAGTGGGTACCGGTAAAGAGAGAATCAAATGCTCCTCATAGCATAAATCCTATTTAGCTCTTTATTAAAACACAGAAAATTGTACTTACATTTGATAAAGCAAGCAGTGCTATACATAAAAGACAATCCTCCTAATTTCCAGTCAACTTCCGGTATAGTGTGATGACGTCAACAGGCTCCATCCAACGCGTTTTATCACATATGACGTCTTCCGGGGCACAGACATCATGTTTACCCATCACGCCTTATATAGTCCTTCAATACATGGGAAATTTAATTCACCACGGAATTCCAAGCCTAGTTCTGAACCGTGGCCATCTTAGCTATACTAAAAAAGACACAGCTCTGGATAATGATTATTACCAAAAAAAACTGTCAAACAGGGAGGACTTGTCGATGTACCTGTGCCACAATTTATTGTGGCACAGCTGCATCGATGACATCCTCATGGTATGGACAGGTCCTAATCAGGAATTTGAGTCAGTTTTTACTAGGGTTGGGGAACAACACGTTCTACCTCTCATTCATATATTCAGTGGCACAGAGTATTACCTTCTTAGATTTAAAAATTTCCATTGAAGAGGAGGCTAGATTTTCTACATCCCTATATAGAAAAGCAACGGTGGGTAATACTATTTTAAGAGCAGACAGTGCCCATCCTAAAGCACTAGTGCAAAGCATTCCTTATGCACAAAATCCCAGGATTAAACGGAATTGCTAAAACCTAAAAGATTTGGAAAGAGAGGCTTATGCCCATAGGCTATTATTACGTAGGTATAGTAAGAAATGTTTAAAAAAAAGCGTACCAGAAGGTTTAGGGATGTCCAAGACCAGAGTTACTCCTTAGGCAGAAAAAGGGAAAACAAAATATTTCATCAAGGGACACAGTTAAGTTTGTCACTACTTATCCTTACCATCATAATCAGATTAAAGGGATGCTTTCTAAATACTGGTGCTTACTCAGCACAGATGAGATTATGGGTAAATATGTGAGACCTAACCCAGAAATAGTCTACAGAAGGAATACATCTCTAAGAGACAAATTAGCTCATAATTTCAAAAGGGAACCTACTGAGACAGAGGAAGGCCCATGTGGCACTTTTAGATATGATATGTGTCCAGAATGCCCATTTATCAGAGAATGTGTAGAGTGTGTACTCCCCAATGGGGAATATTTTGTACCAAGATTCCACGTGAACTGCACCACTAGGGGAGTTGTTTATTTAATGACCCGTGTCTGTAGTGCCTTTTACATGGGAAAGACCAAACGCCCCTTTCAGAAACGCATGCACGACTATGTATATTATGTTCCAAAAATCATCATTCCTATTGGACGTCATGTGGGGCTTTTCCATAATAATGACGCATCAGTCATGAAATTTATGGCATTGGACTGAGTTTTGGAGGATCCAAGAGGGGGGGATTTAGACAGAAAGGTGCTTCAACGTGAACTAGGTGGATATACCATTTACAAGCTACAGCACCACCAGGTTTAAACGACACCATCAGCTTTGCCCCCTTTCTATAATAGCAATGTTTATTCTATTTTTTGCTTAGTTGCTGATGTTCTTAGTTTTTGACGATTATGCTTAGCTTTATATTCTGATATAATTAATTTATCTTATTAATATTGTGGAATAACAGCAGGTTATTGTTGCTTTTTTTTTCTCTCTTTCTTTGCCTCAGATGTTATTGGTATTTATGTGTAAAAACTTCTTTGGATATTTTTTATTAGGTGTAATATTTAGCTCCATCCCATTGCAGGTTGGTCCACACCCTTGGGAGCTCCCTTTGCGTGTGGGGGGGTGGAGGAGAACTGGGTATTGTGGGGGAAGAGTGGTCTCGATAGAGGCACTATAGGCGCCGGAGCTATCTCCCTGAGATAGCAGCGGGAGCCATTGGCTCCCGCTGCTATCAATCACAGCAAGTGAGCCAATGAGGAGAGGACAGCAGGGCCAAGCCACAGTTCTGTGCATGAATAGACACGCAGAGCAGTGGCTCGGGAGCAAGCCTGCTTGGACATCCCCATAGCTAGCTGGCTGCTCTGGGGGCACAGGAGGAAGGGGCCAGGAGTGCCAGCAGGGGACCTGAGAAGAGGAGGACTGGGGCTGCTCTGTGCAAAACCACTACCCACTGAGCAGGTAAGTATGACATATTTGTTATTTAAAAAAAAAAAAAACTTGCCCTTATAGTCACTTTAAATTCCCCATTAGCAACACCCCTTTTTTGTAATACCTGAGGAATTATCAAACTACTGGTGAGTTTGCTGCTGTAGAAGTGGACCACTTAAAGGGACTTCACATTCAGTGAAGTAATTCTTGCAGCTGTCCTTACCCTCCACCTTAGTGTTACCACCTGTGAGAAAAACTTACCTTGAGTCCTTCTCTAAAGAACTTAACTGTGTTGTCCTGCCAAGCACCACAACCTTTTTCTTGTAATCCACTGCGCATGTATGTGGGTACAGAGTATACATAAAGGACACAGCCATCCATAGTAGTACAGTCCCATCTCTAGGAATAAATAGGGTGAGGGACACACATGCACCAGAGATGTATGGCGCAGCCAGGACTATTTACAATTAAATGAAAATGGGTTAAAATAACTCTTTGACAACAGATGAGAGGCACATATGGCAACAATATATGGCATATATGTGATTTTGTATTTCTGTGCCGCTCCGCTATTGGCTCTTCGGCATTTCAATCACTTGGTCTCGGCCACCGATTCTCGGGCGGGACTCAGTCATGGTTGAAGGAGCTGACAGGGGAGAGATCTGTATGTAAACAATACAGATCTTTCCCCTGTCAGCACGAACAGGCTGCTTTGCATTGCTCTGCACTGCAGAGCAATACAAAGCAGCTAGTCTGCACAGTAAAACACACACAACAAAGTTAACCCTTTGCTCACCCCAGATGTTAACCCCTTCCTGCCCAGTGTCATTATTACAGTGTCAGTGCTTTTTATTAGCACTGATCACTGTATTAGTGTCACTGGGGATGTCAGTGGCAGTTAGTCAGTTGCTCCCCCCAGTGTCAGAATGCCAACCGCAGTCCCAAAGTCCCGCAATAAGTTGCTGACCGGCACCATTACTAGTAAAGAAAACATAAAAATTACAGTATATATACCACCATTTGTAGATGCTATAACGTTCTTATAAACCAGTTAATTTACACGTATTGGGATTTTGTTTAGCAAAGACATGTAGCAGAATGCATTTCGCCCTAATCTTATGACAAAATTTGATTTTTGAAATTTTTTTTTATGGGACATAAATATATTGTTTTTTCTGTCATACAAGAATTTATGTAACTTTAGTAACCTCTTCACTTTCGATATGAGACTAGCATAAAAAAACAAAAAAAGCCAAAAAAAAAAAATTAACAATCATTCGTCCAATATTCTCATCGTGTGTACAGGGCATTAGTGTGATAGTTACCTCTATTGTCAATGCTGAGAGAGAGAAGTTGATTTAAAAAAATGCTGATTGTTATAATCAACACACTAATGGCATTGTGGAATGTGCACTTTTTCTATGAATGTATCTGAGAATTAGAACTGTTGAAATAATAAACTGATTCTTATTGTAGAAATAAGCATTACCCTCAAATATTGGTTTATCATGCTGTGCCAGTGGCAGTGCCTGTGCTTGTAACTTTTGTTACACTTTTGTCAAAAGTGTCTTTTGACAAAAGGCACTTTTGTCTTGTAACGAACCTTGGCTTTACCTATAAAGAGCAAAGACATTATATAATGGCTAAATCTGTGTCTGTGTAGTTTGTTCAGACCTTAATACCATGAATAATCACATCATATTAGTTTTTTTTTACTCCAGGAGTATATAATGAGTTTGGAAATTCTAGAGAAATGCTTAAATAATGCATTACAATTTAACTAAACCCATTAGATTTTAGTTGACTAAATTTTACTGGAGATTTTAGTCGACTAAAATTTACTGGAGATTTTAGTGAACTAAATACAACTAAAACTATTGCAGATGACTAAAATACAACTAAAACTAAAATGGCATTTTAGTCAGCAGACTAGGACTAAAACTAAATCAACATTTTCCGCCAAAGTTAACACTGCACAAGTATGCAGATTGAACTGCACACCTGTGATCCACAGAAGTACAGCCAAACAAGCTTTGGCTGATCACCTTCTTTAAGGTTTTAGAATGTCTTGTTAAAGATGAGTGACAAAACAGATATACTAGAAGTGAAGCAGACAATAACACAAATTAGATTGAAGACCTAGATTTTGTTTTTATGTTTATCATGTGGGATGAGATTTTGCAGAAGTTTCATAAAGAAATTCTGCAAAATGAGGGTGTGCAGAAACCTGTGCAAAAAACAGAAGAATATGTATAAATTTTCAAACTTTTAATTCAAAAGTCATTGAGGTTCATTTACTAAAAACAAACAGGCTGTTCACTTTGCAAGGAATGTTGCATTTTGCAAGGGAATTTGCCCCAGAGTTCAGTGAATGAGACAAAGCCCTACTGACTTCCATCATCCAACCACGTGCACACAAAAGTGCAGTTTTTTTTTTTATAGTTTTCTTACACATGATTGCGTACAAAATAAAACTTACCACATTCTCTAAGCTCTGGCGCAAATTCCCATGCAAAGCATACAACCTGTTTGCCTTTAGTAAATCAAGCCTATTGAGTTTTCAGCTGACCATTAAAACTTAACCAGCAGACTGAACGAACAAAAAATAGATTCCTCCATCCACACAAACGAGATGGATTGAGGAATCCACCATATAACCCCCACCAGCCTTCCACCTCTGAGAGCAGCACTTGTCAACAAATGTCAATTGCCAAGCTGTCGAGTAATTAAAAATGAATGCTAATGCTATATATTTGGTATGACTAATTTTCCTGTAATTTTATAAATCTAATAATGCTTTGGTGGTGTATTTCTCACTAAGAGCAGTGAGACATATGGCCATTCTTAAACATATTGCATTGATGCTGCAACCCATCATCAATTCTCATTCAGCAAAAACAAGGTAGGAAATCCTGGTGTACAAATCTGATAGAGTGAAGCATGTATTGTGATTATCTAAATTGCAATATATGGAGCTATCTTTATCTGATCATTATAAGTATAACTTGATTTACCTGCACTTCTTGCAAAGCTTTCACTATCTATGCTTACCCTTAGAGTTAATGCTACATTAAAGGACACCCTGTTTATCTAACAATATAGGTTCTATGACTAATGCCTATTGCTGTGTATGGCCCTGCCAGCACTGCTCCGTTCAACAAGTTGACAACATTTGGGCTTATCATAAAATTGTCGGCCAAACAGCACCTGCATCCAATCAGATGCAGCTACTATTTGGGTATTCTGACAGCCCAGCAGGTGGGATTTTTTTTGTGTTGTAAGCATGAATGGAAGAATCAGTTAGGCTGCAATCACATCTGCACATCACATTTTCTTTGTGCGTTTGTCATGTGACAGCATAGGCCAGGCTATTAACTTGAATGAGCTGCCCGACAAGTGACAAATATTCCAAAGTAGCACAGCACATTTTTGTAGTGTGATTTTTTTTTTTTTTTTTTTTATGTGAATTTTGAGAAAATTAAGAGATAATGGCACCAACTGTTTTCAGCCTGCCTTTTTTCTATCAAAGGATGTCAGGCGTAATGGTGCCAACAGGGCCACTCATTCATTTCAGCCGGTACATTAGGAACTGGACAAAATGCCCTCAATATATTGCCAATCATGTGATCTATATGCAAGTTTGCAGTCACACTTGCTTTTGATCTTTTGCATTCATTTTGCACCTTTTAAATTAGCACAGCTCTTTTTGTCACAGGAGTACCAGAATATAATCAAGAACATTGTTTAGCACTAATAAACTGTGCATATATTTTTAGGGGGATAACTACCATGTACTTTGTGATGTGCTTTTAGTACAATATAATTCTGCATAGCAATATTCATACAAAAAAAAACAAAGGAAGTTATTTATCCTAAAATTAGTCCTCAATTTTACCCATAAGCCTCCTTAACTATGCCTCCAATCCCTAATTCTCAGCCTAACCACTAGCTATGCTCTTAACCAGAACGCTTAACCTCGACAAAAGCCTCAACCTCTTAATCAGTACCCTCAGCCTCAACAAAAGTCCCAACAAAATATTTTATTCCTATTAATTGGGACCAAAAAATAGCCTTTAAGTACCAGTCAAATCAGGTTCTGAATGGAAAAGTCCTACTGATTGGCTGAAAGTAGGAGAGCCAGATGTAGCAGATTTTAGTTTTTTTCTCTGATAGTGGAACTTTTTTAAAGTGATATTATACCCTTGGTTTTTAAGCACTTTCATCAAATGACTTAATCACTGAGGCTCATTCCATACTATTGCAGGTCGTTTGGCCCTTGTTTGCTTGAGCACAGCAGCTGCTCTGCCTGCGTTTCCCACATAAGAAAGCTGCATGTATCTTTTTGGAAACGTGCCCGCAGGGAAATCGCATGGTCTTTTTTGACCATGTGGTTTTCCTGCGGTTCCGCTCCCACAATCGTGCTGCAGGCTGAGATGTGTGGGAGTGCCATTCAGAATGAACAGCAGCCCCACGTGTCTCGTAAGAGCAATACAATTTGAAGATGGTTGCGGGTGCAGGAAGAGATGCGATTCCCACACCCGCAACCAGCCCGCTTAGTGGGAAAGAATAGGGAATTAATGAGTATAAAGCTTCTTTATATTTTAACCTTTGCCTATGTGTCAGTTTAAGCTGGTGTTATGACCACTGCCCCAAGGGCAGTTTCAGGGTGGCTTTTTTTCTTATGGAGTCATCCTTGCATGCGGGGACTAAATTTGTGTCTCCCTACATTGTGTGCATCAATAGAAACACACAGCCCTGTAGCCTGGGATAGAAAGGCACTCTCCTGCTCCTCTCTTCTCCTCCCCTCTCACTTCTCCATACTAACCGACTGACTCTAGACTGCACTGTCCACTGTCAATTTTGAACACATCTATGGTCAATATTTAGAAGCAATATATTCCTTTCCACATTGTTTTTCAATTATTTCTATCCTACTCCTATTGCTCTGAACAAGCTTGAAGTTTAAGAATGTATTTTATGAAGCTCCCCACACTTTTGACACATATTCACTATGCCCTGTGATTAGACACTGTTGTGTCACACAATTCACAGAGCCTCCCTTCTGAACTACAGAGGTGCTGAGAGGAGGAGTTGGAGGAGGCAGTAGAGGAATCACTGATTGCAGGCAGCAAGGTACCATATGCACCATATGGGATATGTAGTCCGTAAAGTGGTTGTAAAGGCTCAAGGCTTTTTACCTTCATGCATTCTATGCAAGAAGGTAAAAAACCTGTGTGCAGCAGTGCCCCCAGCCTCCTCAATACTTACCTGAGCCCCATTGCAATCCAGTGATGTGCAGGACATCTTCAGCTGTGCCAGGTCTCTGCCTCCTCATTGGCTGAGACAGCAAGCAGGATTCATTGGCTCCCACTGCTGTCAATCACAACCAGTCAGCTAATGAGAAAAGGGGGGGGCAAATCGAGGCTCCATGTGTGAATGGACACGCAGAGCAGCGGCTTGGGAACACACCTGCTTGGGTGCCCCCATAGCAAGCTGCTTGCCATGGGGGCACCCAACAGGAGGGAGGGGACAGGAGAGCCTTCAGGGGACCTGAGAAGAGGAGGATCCAGGCTACTCTGTGCAAAACAACTGCACACAGCAGGTAAGTATAAACATGTTTGTTATTAAAAATAAATAAATAAATAAATAACCTTAAAATCGCTTTAAGCATGCAGGGAATCCAGGAAGGTTTGGAAAGAGATGACCAGCAGACAGGCAGCAATCACAACATGAATAGAGATTTTTCATGTAAGCTTATACTTTATTGTCAAAAATTACTATTGTTTGTATATCTATTACAATGAGGATATTATAAAATGAAAGTGTACGCTATAGAACTCCTATAACACTTGTGAAGACTGGAAGTTCAGAAAAGCAACACAGAGAGCAGGAGCCAGCAGCACTGAAAGTTGTAAACTGCAATTGTTGGGGTAAAAATTTTAACAAATAGTTTGTTGGGGAATGTTTATTATGTTGCACTCATTGTGTTGAACTAAACCTAACATAACATTGAGATTTTAATACTACTTTAGGCTTGTTTTATTTTATATAAGGCCACAACCCCTGGATACACACATGCAACACAAGAATTGCACCATACCACTGTGATACTTAGGATTACTATAACAAAACAACTGTAAGTGTGCTTCTTTGGAAAGTATCTTTTAAAAAGTCATGTCATGTAAGTGAACAACTAATTATAGTAATCACAGCTGGTTTAAACTACTTGTAACAGTTTGTGCATAATTCCTACTCAAAAGCATCATTCTGGTGTTACTTGTGAAACAGAACACCTGTTTGTTGTTTAGCATGTGTTTATGCAGATGATTGCTGTTGTCAAAGCACCTTGATGCAGACTAGGCTTGTTTACATTTTTTTCTCCCCGAAGGATTAACAGTGTTCTTTTTATACATTTTCAGCTGATTCTAATTTCAAAAGCTGCTATTCTTTGGGTGAAATGTGCAACAAGCAAGTGATCATTCAAACATAAAATAAGTTGGCAAATACCTGTATATTTATATTGACTACTGCTATTTAAAACGTGTCATGTAATACACTGTAAAAAATCTGCTACGATATGATTTGTGGACTGGATATTCACATAATATTTTTGTATGAAATACCAATGCCAGTTGGAAGGGCTTGTACATGTTGGAATGCGTTTTCTTTTTTTCCTATATAGAAAAGGAAAATTCTGGTTATGTAAGAAAAGATTATATTGAAGTACAACAAAAGGCTCCTTCATAAAGCAAACAGAAAAATTACTTTACCTTGCTTGACTGAGCCAAATCATTCCAGACATGGCAGCTTGCAGCGGGAGGATTGTAGAAACAGGCAGTGCTAACAATCCAGAAAGCAGTGGGCAGGACTGCTAGAAGCTAGAAGCAAGGGTGTTAAACTGCAGCCCTCCAGCTGTTGGGGAACTACAAATCTTATGAGGCATTGTAAGGCTGACAGTTATAAGCATGATTCCTAAAGGCAGAGGCATGATGGGAATTGTAGTTCCACACCTGTGAGCTAGAGCAGTGGTCTCCAAACTGCAGCCTGGGGGCCAGATGTGACCCTTTGCTTGCCTTTATCCAGCCCTTGGGGCACAGTTCCTCCCACTGACACCAACATTTGGTCATAATTCCTGTCACTGAAATCAACAGTTGGGCACTATTCCTACCACTAACCCCATCAATGGGGCACTATACTTCCCACTGACACCAATGATGGGGCATTTTTCTACCATTGGCACGAATGATTGGGCACTATTCCTCACACTGATACCAATGACGGGATACTATTCCTTCCACTGATACTGACAATGGGGCACTGTTCCTCCCACTAATACTAATGATGGGGCTGTTTGCTGCCATTGATGCCATGGCATTTTCTACTGCCACTAGCCACAGTCCGGCCCCCACAAAGTCTGAAGGACAGTAAACTGGCCCTTTGTTTGGAAAGTTTGGAGACCCCCTGAACTAGAGGTTTGCAAACTTGCAGTGACAAGGTTGATAACCACGACCTCCGCAGCATTATTTCATTGCACTGTAGTGAAAGTAGGCACAGCCTACAGGAGAGTGGTAACTGCTCTGAATTCAGGAACAGTGCAATATTGTTGCCTCAGCGTCACAGGAAGCTGTATTAGGAGGACATAACAAGAAGGTTCAATAGGTACTTGTGGGCCTTTGTAAGAGGTGCAGATGAACTTATAATTAAGTATTGCAGCCCATATTTCCAAAAGTGGCAGTAAACTCATTTTTTTACATTTTACCTATAGGTAAGCTTCTAATAAAGTTTACCTGTAGGTAAAATTAATATCTCCTAAACGTGCATAGTTTAGGAGATATTCTCTCTTTCCTAAAGCTGGTGCATGCACTCTGAAGGAACGGCATACCTGTGCTGTTCCTTCAGAGCTGCATGCCTTGGCCCGGGACTCCCACACGCGAGAGTGAGATCATCGTGGCCCTGCCTGTCAGACGGCCGGAGATCGTAAACCCGGAAGAAGGATCGGGTGAAGATGGAAGCCTCTGCAGTGGTGAGAGTGCGCCACTGGAGGGCTTCGTTTTAAGGTAAGTTTTACATAATGTGCTAGTATGCAATGCATACTAGCACAATATGACATTACCTTGCAGGGGACTACTTTGTTTTTTTTTTGCTTTCTTGCAGTTTACTAATGCTTTAATAGTTCTACTTTAATGCTCCATGCACACTGGCTTAGAAAAACTCCAGTGCTCTTGGCAGAAAAAAAGCACTCATTTTGAGCATTTATTTTTACTAGAGTTTAGGAGCGTTAAGCAGAATTTAAGAGCATTTAGCGTTTTTTTTTTCTGCCAGAAAAACGCTCTCAAAAATGCAAAACTGAAGGGTTTTTTTTCTGCCTCTAAACTCTGAGCTTAAAAAAAATGCCTCTAGACTACCTAATATGCATGGACAGAAATGATAACATTAGTTGCTTCTACTGGCAAAACGCTAAACTCTTCTAATAGCAGCATTTTTATTTTTAAAGCCAGTGTGCATGGAGCCTAATTAACAGGCCTCATATATTCCAGATATGGTAAAATGGTACACAGAATTAGTGCATGTAGCATCATTCGTTTGTGCATTTTCTCATCCTGGTCAACTGAAAAGAGTACTTCATAATACATTTAAAATTAAAATATAAAAGAAGAGGTATAAAGGTATGTGTTAATATGCAATAAATGTACGGTGGGTGTTGAAGTCAAACCGGGACTTTTAATTTTACAGGTATAAAAAGGGATGCTAGCATGGTGGTACTACAAGCAGTAGTAAGTGGCAAGTGAATCCTATTACTGATAGGTGGCTCACATGTCACGGGCCAGTCCAGAGACCGTTAGTCAAGAGTGTGTGGTGATAAAGGATCTTGTAAGGGGTAAAACCCATGGATATCTACAGAAGACTTCAAGCATAGTACAGTGATGAGACGCTCAGCCACAGTAAGATATTTGAATGGTGTAAACGCTTCAAGGACTGTATGTCCATCAGTGATGATCCCGGCCAAGGTGGTTCCCAGCCCACAGCAGTCATTCCCGTGTACATTCAGCGCATGGAACGCCTAATCCTGGATAATCTACACATAACTTGTCATGAAATTACACAAAAAGAGACATATCTTTCTGTGGGAACACAATCATTTACAAACAAAAGTTAGCGCACGTTGGGTATGAACACACCTTTCTGCTTTTGACCAACACAGAAGAGTTGAAGTCTGCACTGCGTTGAAAGAGAATTTTGACAGAGAAGGCCAGGATTTTCTGTATCGCATCATTACATGTGATGAAACCTGACAATGCACAAGCTCGTACTGCTCACTGCACTACGTGCACATTACAACAAACTTGGCTGGGAGGTATTGGCACATCCCCCTTACAGCCTGGACCTCACTCTGAGTGGTTTCCACCTGTTTGGACCCCTAAAAGAGTTCCTCAGATGTCAGCATTTCAAGACTGATGACGAAGTGAAGCAGGCTGTCCAAGGATGGTTCAGGCGTACTCACAAATCTTTCTATGCCAAAGCTCTCCAGGCATTAAACACTCAGAAAAGTGTATAAATGTAGCAGAGGAGTAAGTTGAAAAATAACTAGTTTCCACTCCTTGAAATTTGTTCTTTTATTATACAAACTCAAAAGTCCCTGTTTGACTTGAACGCCCCTCGTGCATGGTTTGTGAATGTCACGTGCCACCTCTAGCAATCCTATGACTATGCTATGTATTTACTTTCTATCTCAGCCTTCTCCTTAAAGTGTATGAATACCTAAAGTTTTTTTTTTTTCAGAGTTGCATGGCGTAGGAAAAAGGTAAAACTTTTGTCAGGTTTTGTTTTGCTGTCTGTCTCCTGTTTGGGAGATTTACCCTCAATTGAGATGCAACAGAAAATAAGAGGAAATCTCCACAAATTGACTGAAATCCATTCCTTGACAGTTGTCACTGGAACAGGTGTCCCTAACAAAAGATTTCCCATTTACTCCTTAAAAAGACAGAAAATATATCCCAGCACACAAAGATAAATGCCAAGTGAGTATGCAGCTGTGCAACAGTGAAAACACCAATAAATGACAAAAAAAAAAAACAGCGCAAACAAAAACCTCCAAATATACAATATATGGGTGGACAAGCAATAAATCAAATGTCCATGTAAATAAAAGTCCTTATTCCCAGTGAGATGAATGTATAAAATATTCAAAAAATGCTTCCATCTTCCACCACGTGATAAATAATATCAACCGCACTCACCAGATAAAGGTGAGTAATGAGCCTTATAGGATATAAGGGATCCTATACCCCCTCCAAAAAGATCATATCTTCTTTTCCACCCTGAATGGGTATATTGCTCGCCTCCACCTTACTCCTCCATAAGCTCCTCAATGGTGCAAAGAAAAAGAAACCACATAGTGTAATACTGCCAAATTGATATTAAATGTAAAGATAAAACCAGGCCACTCACATGATAGAATAAAATAGAAAGCCTTGTTTAATAGCCTAATGGCTTAAATGTATCCACAATCCAAAGGTTAAAAACAGGGATCTCATGATTCTGTTGAGTAGCAGAGGATGAAACAGCCTTCCACCTCTAAGATGGCCGCTTGGAACGCACCCCTCGGCGTTGGTTCCAATCACTGGAAATGACATGAACCAGAATGATGCCGGACCGGAAGTGCGTCAACGCGTTTCGCCCCACCTACAGGGCGTTCTCAAGACCATTTACTCCTGTTGGTGATAATTGTAAAATTCTGGATTTCCTACCATTTGGAGATTGAATCTCCTCATAGAGCACACAGACAGCAATAACACCTGAAAGATTTTTTAATCCTTTCCTATTACATCCAAAATGAAAAAAAAATAAGGCAATGCATACACTTTAAGACAAATAGGTCAGTATTGTATCAAAAGCTTTTACATTACATAATTAGCTAGGTTGAAAAAGACACAGGTCCATCTAGTTCAACCAATAAAAAAACAAAAAAACAAATAGAAAACCTCCATATACAGTATATACTATAATATACCCACAATTGATCCAGAAGAAGGCAAAAAAATCCCCATAAAGCATGGACCAATTTGCTCCAGCGGCAGCCAGAAGACAATCGGATATCCCCTGGATCAACAATCCCTGGTGTTATTACCCAAGTTAATATCAAGTTATATTTTGTGCATTTAGGAATGCACCAGCTCTGAGCTGGCCAGAACAACTTTTGATAGAGTCTATTCCACATTTTCACAGCTCTTACTGTCTTACAGCCTTTCTGTATGTAGAGATTAAACCATTTTTCCTCCAGGCTGTCCCCATGTCCTTTGTAATTACCTGAAAGTGAATAACTCAAACCCAAGTTCACTGTATGAACCACTTACTGTATGTATTTTTTACATGGTGATCATATCCCCCTTAACCACTTCCTGTCCAGTCACTATATAAAAATAGCCAGGAGGGGAGTTTCAATGATGAGGCAGGGTGTATACGTATGGCCTCCTGCATCAACTGCTCATACGCATCTCCTAGAGTGCACAGCAGCCTGTTCTATGATTGCTGTGTCTCTCAGACACAGTGGATCACAGATTGGGGTATGGGACCAATGAAATTGGCCCTGTATCATGTGATCACATTACCAATCACAGCAATAACACTTATAAACAAAGGCTGAGTTCTGTAGTCTATGAACCATTTTCTCCCACAGCAGCTGTGAGAGGAAACTGCATGTTCATTACACAATCAGTCCCCTGAGCAGTACAGTATCACTATGGTGACATTGTAGAGTTCTGTCTATTGATCATGAGACATTGACTGCTGCACTGATGACACTGTGTTGCTCTAGTGACCGTATTTTGTTTACATATTGTCACCAGATCACTCTTCAGAGAGCATTTGACAGGCCTGAGGAGGTGTTGTATCATCTCACCACCTGCTTTAACCCCTTGGAACCCATACAAGTTTCCCTATTCTCATTCTTGCCACAGCTGTGAAGCAAAGCATCACATCCACAGCATGTGCAGGGCCGTCTTTAACACAGGCAAAAGGGGCAGCTGCCCTAGGCCCGGTCATTGTTGTGGGGCCCAAAGCATCTGCCCCTTGAGCCCGCAAATTGGGGTCCAATTATAGCACAGTAGTGCACACCAAGTACATGGGAGGCAGCGGCGGCACTGTATTCCCCAGCCAGCAGGGAGGGGGCGGGGCCAAGAGCTCCACTGACATTCTGACCTGGCATCATGCAGCCTGAAGCCAGAGCTGAGATCAGAATGGGAGCACTGAGGGCCCAGCCCCCAGACCTCTGAAAGCCCTGAGCCTGGACTTCTGAGATACCCGCCCTCTGACCTCTGAGAGACACACCAGTGGACCTCTGAGAGCCCTGCCCCAGGACCTCTGCTATTTTTATTTAGAGGTAGGTGGTCAAGGGGTGGTTCTGTTTAACTGTCCTCTTCTAAGCCACTGTTATACACAATCTGGTCATCCGCACTACTCTCTGTGGCATGCTTAGCAGAACTTGCATTTCATCAACTGTATCCGGGGGGGACTGTTATTTTGTCACACTGTGTTGACTTTGTAAGTGTAAATCAGGCAAATTGCTTGTTCTGGGTATTGTCCGTGTTTACATATTGTGTTTATACTGTTTAAATATTGATTGTCAGTAAATTTTCCAGGTTTTGTCAGTAATAAAGTTGGCAACCCTGGTATCCAGGTTCCAATCAATATTAAAGACAACCCTGGGCATGTGTACACCCCTGGCCACTGCCTCTGCAGCTAAAGTGGGTAGCAGTTGGGGGGTGGTGAAACCACAGCTAAACTGTGAGGTTTTACTGCCTCCGAACCTTAAGCATGAACAAGCGCTTTGTCTTAAACTATTTCTGGGTGCTTTGTGACGTGTGCTTTGGGTCATTGTCCTGCTCCCATGACCTCTGACGGAGACCCAACTTTCTGCCACTGGGCCCTACATTGCACATCAAAATTCTTTGGTAGTCTTCAGATTTCATAATACCACATACCTCATCCAGTGCATGACGCAGCAAAGCAACCCCAAAAAATCAGTGAACCGCTACCATGTTTGACTGTAGGGACTGTATTATTTTCTTTAAAGGCCTCATTGCTTTTTCTGAAAACAGTAGAATGATGGGCTTTACCAAAAAGCTGTAATTTTGTTTTGTCTGTCCACAGCACATTCTCCTGAAAGGATTTTGGCTTCCTCAGGTAAGTTTTGGCAAACTCCAATCTGGCTTTTTTATGTTTCTGTGTTAGCAGTGGGGTCCTCCTGGGTCTCCTACCATAGCTTCCCTTTTCATTCAGATAGCAACGTATAGTGCAAGCTGACACGGTTTTACCCTGTGCCTGAAGGCTGGCTTGAATCTGTCTAGCAGCTGATCCACCATTCGAACAATCCTTTGTAACAATCTTTGATCAATTTTTCTCTTTCATCCACGTCCAGGGAGATTGGCTACAAGCACATTGCCATGGGCTGTAAACTTCTTGACAATGTTGCTCACAGTGGGCACAGGAACTTTAAGATCTCTGGAGATGTAACATTAAGACTGTCCATCATTTTACATAATTTTTGTTCTCAAATCCTCAGACAATTCTTTGCCACTCTTTCTGTTCTCCATGCTCCAAGTGGCACACAGAGTCAAACAACAGAAAGGCTGAGTCACCATTTTGACTGGTTTGCCGGTGTGATGTCTATATTTTCAGCACCTGTTAATTGATATAGGTGACTTTCATTATAAATTACAGAACCATCACAAACTCAAAATACAATTGTTTATTACAATCTTGAGAAGGTGCCAATAATTGGTCCATTTTTGGGGTTTTTAGAATGTGTCAGATTTGGCTTTTTGTTTCACGCCTTTTTTGTGTCATAAAAATACAAACAAAAGAAATAAATATGAGAATGGCTAAACATTTTGTAATTGCAACAATTTCCTGGGTGAAGTGGTACATTATCTGACAGAAATGCAGGGGTGCCAATATTTTTGGACATAACTGTATGTGTTTTAAAAAATATCTTACTCATTGACAACTTTAAAAAATACATTTTAATTTTCATTATGCATTTTCCAAAAACGTTTGGCAAAAAAATCACATCTTCAAAAGACTTACTCAATATGCCTCTTAGATACCTTGGGGTGCTTGCTTTCCAAAATGTGGTCAAACTGAAGGCGTTTCCACTGTTCTAGTGCTATGGCCTTCATAAAATGTGATAGTCAGGAAATTAGAATTGTAATTTATGACCATAGAATGCCTGAAGAATGAAGAAGCTACTTGGATTTTGGGTCTTTCTATGTGGCTAGGCTGTGTAAACGTCTTACATTTGTGGTATGGCCATACTAGGGGGAGGAGTAGCAGAATGTGTTTTGGGTGTAATTTTAAGTATGTCTATGCTGTGAGTTAGAAATATCATATTAATTGACAAATTTGTGTCATTTTCAAAAGACCCAGTATACTTTTCAGAAAATACCTTGGGGTGTTTGCTTTCCAAAATGTTGTAATTTTGTGTTTGTTTCTCCTGTTATGGCACTACTTTATGTGATGGGTAGTTAGTAAATTAGAAGTGTAATTTGTGATATTTAAAAGCCCAAAGGTACTTCTTGGATTTTGGACTCCTCTATGCAGCTAGAATGTGAAAAAGTCTCAGACATGTGGTAACCCCATACTCGGCAGGAGTAGTAGAATGTGTTTTGTGGTGTAATTTTATGCATATGCTCTGTGTGAGAAAAAAAAATTTATAAAATTACAACTTTATGAAAAAAAATGATATTTCCTTTTCCAAAAATATGACAAAAAATGCCATTTAAAAAAACTCACAATGCCCCTTACTAAATACCTTGGACTGTCTACTTTCCAAAAAGCAGTCTTTTTTGGGGCCTCAAGAAACAAACTAGGCAGTCAGTACATCCGGATTGATCAATTTTCAAATATACTTTATATACTATACTTTGTAGACTCTATAACGTTCACACAGACTAACTTATTTACACTGATTTTTTTTTTCACCAAAGAAATGTAACAGAATACATTTTGGTCCAAATTTATTAAGAAAGTTTTTTTTTTTGCATAGTTGTATAATAGAAACGAATAAAAACTTTTTTTTTTTTTCAGAATGTTCTGTCTTTTTTCCTTTATATAGTAAAACAAAGAAATTCCCAGGGGTGATTAATTACCACCAAAATAAATCTGTCTAAAAAAAGATATAAAATTTAATTTGGGTACAGTGCTACATGACTGAGTAATAGTTGTTCAAGGCAAAGAAATTTGGTGGCTGCACATCCGATAAAACCACCTTTTATTGAAATTTCATCCACCTACACTCCACATTTAGTAAGGGAAAACAGAAAACCAGCTAATGCATTTCACGTTGACCACAGCGCTTAATCAAACTGTGACAGCTCTGAAACCTAAAAAAATGGCCTGGACCGGAAGGGGGTGAAACAGTCTGGTCTTAAAGTGGTTAATTGCTTCTTCTCAGGAGAGAACGCATTCAGTTCAGCTAATCTTTCCTCATAGCTGAGCTCCCTCATGCCTCTTCAATTTGGTTGCCCTTCTCTGCACTTTAACCAGTTCTTCAATATCCCTGTTAGCAACCGCCTGGCGGTACCTCTAGCAGCCCAGGACAGGATTCCCCAGAGTGCGGAGTCTAAGCCCCAGCCTGCTTGTTCACCAGGGCCCCTGATGGTGGGGATGGACTTGGAGCAGACTGGAATCAGGTCGCGGCCCGTCTGCGGTAGAGGAATCCGCCGGGGGTCTGTGTAGGTGGAGAGCCTGACGTGAAGAGGCAGAAGGCGGAAGCAGGGATGGCTGGATCCATGCTGGATGGATGGATGAGCGTGGTCAAACGGGCCAGGTCGGTAACCGAGAGGTCAGCGTAGTGCAAGGCAGCAGGCAGAAGAATAGTCAGGTCACTCGCCGGGGTCGGTACTAGTAGTTCAGATCAGGTAGGGATATCCAAAAGAGAGGTCAAACTTAGCCAGGGGTCAGAGCAGGAGAAGTCAGCAGAGGTCAGGTCCAGGCAGGTCAGCAACGAATCTCCAACAACGGGAATACAGGAACACAGGAATAAGACCATACGGCAATGAGTGTAGGTGCAGGGCAGGTTTAAATAGTGCGCCCTGCCCTGCCATTGGTGCCAGGCGAGCGGCCGCAATCGCGAGTGCACATGTGCGGCCGCCACCGTCCAGGTCCTGGTGTCCGCCGGCTAGAATGGATTGGCGCTCTGCATATGCACAGAGCCATTCGTAGCCGCGATCCCTGACAATCCCTTTTGTGAATTGGTGACCAAAACAGAACTGCATATTCCAGATGAGGTCCAAGTAATGATTTGTACAGGGGCATCTTTCTCTCTATAGCAGCGGTTCTCAACCTGGGGGTCGCGACCCCTTTGGGGGTCGAACGACCATTTCCCAGGGGTCGCCTAAGACCATCGGAAAACACATATTTCCGATGGTCTTAGGAACCGAGACACCGCTCCTGTCTCCGGCGATGTGTGGGCGGGATGATATGCTGCCCCTGTCACCGCCTCCTCGCCGCTGATTGGCCACCGGAACTGTAGCTCAGGAGAGGCACACAGGCGGCCAATCACCGGCGAGGAGGTGGAGCTTGGAGAGGAGGAGCCGAGCGGCAGCGCGCGGAGATCGAAGAAGATCGAGGGAGCTGCAGGAGCGAGTGAAGAGAGAGGCCAGAGAAGGAAGACAGCTGACAGGTAAGTGCAAATTTTGCTGCTGCAGCCAGGTATGCAGGTTGTAGATGGGAGAGGGAGAGAGCGAGCCCAGGCTGGAGCAGGAGTCAGCAAGGTAAGTATCATTGGTGTCAGTGGGAGGGATAGTGCCCCATTATTTGTGTCACTAATACCAACGATGGGGCACTATTCCTCCCCCACTGACACCAACGATGAGACGCTATTCCTCCCCCCACTGACACCAACGATGGGGCACTATTCCTCCCCCCACTGACACCAACGATGGGGCACTATTCCTTCCCCCACTGACACCAACGATGGGGCACTATTCCTCCCCTCACTGACACCAACGATGGGGCACTATTCCTCCCCCTACTGACACCAACAATGGGGCACTATTCCTCCCCCCACTGACACCAACGATGGGGCACTATTCCTCCCCCCACTGACACCAACGATGGGGCACTATTCCTCCCCTCACTGACACCAACGATGGGGCACTATTCCTCCCCCCACTGACACCAATGATGGGGCACTATTCCTCCCCCCATTGACACCAACGATGGGGCACTATTCCTCCCCCCACTGACACCAACGATGGGGCACTATTCCTCCCCCCACTGACACCAACGATGGGGCACTATTCCTCCCCCCACTGACACCAACGATGGGGCACTATTCCTCCCACTGACACCCACAATATGGCACTATTCCTCCCACTGACACCCACAATGGGGCACTATTCCTCCCACTGACGCCAATGATGGGGCACTATTCCTCCCACTGACGCCAATGATGGGGCACTATTCCTCCCACTGACACCAATGATGGAGCGCTATTCCTCCCACTGATACCAATGATGGGGCACTATTCCTCCCACTGATACTAATGATGGGGCACTATTCCTCCCACTGACACCAATGATGGGGCACTATTCCTCCCACTGACACCAATGATGGGGCACTATTCCTCCCACTGATACCAATGATGGGGCACTATTCCTCCCACTGACACCAATGATGGGGCACTATTCCTCCCACTGACACCAATGATGGGGCACTATTCCTCCCACTGACACCAATGATGGGGCACTATTCCTCCCACTGACACCAATGATGGGGCACTATTCCTCCCACTGACACCAATGATGGGGCACTATTCCCCCCACTGATACCAATGATGGGGCACTCTTCCCCCCACTGACACCAATGATGGGACACTATTCATCCCACTGACATCAGTGATGGGGCGCTAGTCCTCCCACTGCAAAATTACAGTTATGAAGTAGCAACGAAAATAATTTTATGGTTGGGGGTCACCACAACATGAGGAACTGTATTAAGGGGTCGCGGCATTAGAAAGGTTGAGAACCACTGCTCTATAGAGTCTATACCTCTTTTAATACAAGAAATAATTTGGCTAGTCCATTGCATCTCTTCTGCAGCTAGATGTTGTACTTTGTACTTTTTCAATAGCAGAAACACCTCACATATTTCTCTGATGACACGATTTAACTTTTGTGATGCCTACTTCTAACTGGCTAGCTCCTTCAGTCAATTAACTGTAGATGTCACAGCAGGGAAGAAATAACAAATGCTTACAGTGCATATCGGCAACATTCCTTAATAAATGTATTTCATGCTGACAAGGTTTAGTCAGCTATTTATTACAACCTATACTCACACAGTGTTTCTCTTCCCTGAGCAGAGAGGTGAAAAGAAACTTTCGTCCTGTTGTTTGAAGTATTGCTGAAGACCGAGTGGTAGAGTAGAATGCATCATTGAGGAGCAGGCACTAATGAGAAGTCATTGTGGTATCTTATAAACCATCAAAATGTCTTCAGAGATGCTACTGAAATGCATAGGCATTGTGGTATGGAAGAAAGGATGGCTCTAAACTGCGCAAAGACAAAAATACTGCAGTATTCACTTTCTAAAGTGTGATTGCTTTTAATGTTTCAAGTATAATTTATATGATCATAAACATAAAAATTATATACCTTTTCTGCCACCAGAATTTTTTTGTAACGATCATAAGTTACAATGTTTTTTTCTTGGTCCAGACCGTTAGCCATTGGAACCTGTGTAGGAAAATGGCACTTTAAGCAGTTTGCATCTGATATGTCATTTACACATTAGATGTAACTGTCTTTACATATAACGAGACTGTTATAACATACACAAATAAGTTTAGTGCACAGTCTTCTCAGAAAGAGCAAAGCTAATGACTGAGACAATTTATGCACTCTAGAAGCATATGTGATCCTTAGAGGACTCCCACTCTCTCGACAAATGGAAAAACAGCTGCAAGGTAAACAACAGGGACCGTATTGTAATAATTACTGATTTAGTGAGGGAGATTAGCACAAACATAAAACATCTCTGATCACCATATTGTGATGATAGATAGCGTACTCTCCATGGATACCTGACATTCTTAGACAGCAGCTGGCTTATTCTTGCAAGGCTATCAAGGGGAGAATTTGGACTGTTAAATCAGCATTTTAATCAATATAACCATTTTGTTTAATGCATTCTCCATGCAACCCATTTAACCTTCAGTTACTATAAATGTGTTTACCATAGAAACCACAGGAAGCATTTTAAAGATACCAAAAATGCCCTCCTAAATATAACTAATTTAACTTTGATTTAACTTCAATTTTATAAGGATTTTTGAATTCTGACTTTACAATTAAATAATTATTAGCATTATTGTTGGTATTTCAAGACCTGTGACCCCATATGTCCATAAAAACTCATCCAACTCAACCTAATAAATAGTAAATATGTATGACTTGCAACTATTAAAAACTATATGTTACTTTATATATAGACTTTAACATTAAAAGTCCTTGAAATGAGGTGAACTTTTGTACCAGGTGCTACCCTGTTAACATCAAGAATTTACCATCTGGCAAGCGCTCCCTTTGTCACTATCATAGAGGTGGCAACCTAGGGCCAGAACAGGGTTCACCTACACTGTACTTTTTTTTTCCAATTTTGCTTTTATTCAAAATTTTTCAAATTTACAAAAATCCAAAAAGAAAAAGAACAAAGTATAAAACTCCAAGCAGATCATAATATACAGTAACAAACATACAATTTTGCAGTACCAGCATGTTATGTGTCCAGCACTGTGTGCGAGTATAGGGATAGTGCAAGTATTACCATAAAACAATAAAACATAAAACTTTGGGAGATCATCACCACATCCTTCAAACTTACATTGTGACTATGAACAGATAGATATAGAACCTATGATCGTATAATAAGAAACCACATAATGCTCCTAGCGCCATTGGGTGGGGGCGGATGGACCAAATTCCCTCCGTATGTCTTGAAATGATTTCAGTTGATCAATAGTGTAAAACTGATGGAGAAAGAGAATGCCTGTTAATCAACATAGTAGCCTGGGGTGCAGAGTATAATAATTTCACTCAGCCTATAAATCTATCCCCCAGACCAAAGAGGTCCAGTACCTTCCACTCCACACTATTGAAAGCTTTGGCCGCATCCAATGATAGAATGGCCCTATCTCCCACATTATCTGAGGGTAATTGCTTACTCAAGAAAAGTCTGTGTATGTTGATGGCAGTTGAGAGGGTTGGTGTAAACCCTGATTGGTCAGGGTACACTAATTTCTGCATAACCTTGCTAAGTCTATTAGCCAGTGCCTTAGCCAGGACTTTAACATACAAATTTAAAAGAGAAATAGGATGATAGGATTCTGGAAGCAAGTTATTCTTTACCGGTTTCAAAAGCACAATAATGCCTGCCATATCCATGGATTCAAGGAGTTGATGAAGTTCATAGGCTGAGTTCAATACTGCCAACAACTCTAGTAGCAAAACTTTCTCAAACATCTTGTATATCTCAGATGAGAGGCTGTCCAGGCCTGATGCATTATTAGTAGGAGCTGCACACCCCACTACGCTCAGTTCCTCTAAAGTGATAGGGGAGTTTTATTGTTGCCTATCCACAGCCTTACACTGTACTTTAATCACAGATCTGTGTATTTGAAGGAAAAATCACTTTACGGTAAATCCATCAGACTCAATTTTTACTTCTAGCGGTCCAGCGCTTATCATACACACGTCCAGCAAGTTGTGGGTGTGTATACTTTGTACACTGCATGTAGAAAGTCCAGCCTTGTCACACTTTCTCATGATGTCATTGGCATCCATACATCATTCTGCTTGTCATGGAAGGGAGGGAAAGTGCCACCTCTGCTGCAGCTACTTCACTGTAGTGTCACTAAAGACATGAAAATCTGTAGGAAAGAGTAAGAATTTCTACAGATGAAGGACAATTTTTGCCATTTGTATCCGAGGAAGTAAAATCCCTTCTTAAGCCTAGCTCACATTTGTAGATGTGGGTCAAAAAAACAGGTGGTTGAGCCACATTTTTACTGTTCCCCCAAGCTGCAAAGGCACCTAAATGGGGTATACACATGTCATGGATGTGCTGCTCTGCATACAGCACAGCAAAAAAAAAAACATTCAATTAGTGTCTGGCAGTGAGAAGCTGACATACCACCTCTTCAACACTCTCAAATTCTCTCTGAAAAGTAAACACTGTGGATTGTTCTACTGCTTGTACAAACCCTGGGCTTGTATGCCCCCCACCATGTTTCCCGGTCTCCGTGCTCCCATCAGCAAACCGAAAACCGACATGGTGAGTGCCATCATGAGGGGGGAGAATGGGGCGGGGAAGACCAGCGAACATGCTTTTGCTGATCTCCCCTGTGACGGATGCGGCGTCAGACCCCCAGCCCTTCTCACCAACTTCTGCCACGCTCAGCTGCACCCTGCACAAAGATTTTCCAGCTAATGGACCACAATCTATGTACCGCAGCCGGAGAGCGATTGTTACTGGGTCAGGTTAATTACACAATTAACCCTTCACACTGCCACCACCGCCTTTTTGTACAGAGAAGGAGGAAACTAGCTAATCTTAGCAGTAACACTATGATGTTTCAATAAGCGTCTGTATACACACTGTCACCACAGGCAGATGTATGCAGAAGTTTAAAACACACAATAGCGCTATTCAGAGACAGGGATTCTTAGTTTGCATTAAAGAACTTTAGAAACAGTTCAACACTTTTCAGAAAATAGGATTTATTGCTAAAAAGGGTCAAAATGGTGCAATAAAAATATTTACAGAAAAAGATGTAGCCAATATATATATATAAATACAGAGAGCAATGCCACAACAGAGAGACAACAGAAAGAAGTTTAGAGAGGTAGAATACTTGCCAGAGTACTTGGTTTAAGCTGATTCAAGGGTCCTGAGCAAAAGGGTGCCTTTTCTCCCAAAGTTGGATCCTGATGTTAAAAGGGAGATCTCTTCATCTTCTCTCTCTCAGGCCTGACAGCCTATTTTCTAGTCCACCAGCAGGGTGTCTCCTTAAAGCAGAGAACCAATCACCTCATTTGGGGAGGGTGTTTAGGCGGGGAACTCTGCTATGACCAAATCCCTCACACGTTTATACCATGGTCAATAATCTTCCATAGGTACATGGAGCATCCTATCCACTGGTAGGATAATATGCAGAATCATCTGCTGAACGTCTAGATATCAGATATGACATATCTAACTGTGACTGTTAAAGAGATATCGCTTTCTGCTCTCAGGTAGACGTAATCTAAGGGTGTAAGATATCAGGCGACTCGCATTAAAGTGAGCTACTCGGATATATGCTTTGTTCGATTGTATGTATTCCCTATTTAGGGTTATGAAAAGTGTTTTTTCAATGGGATGTATGTTTTACGGCTATTCTGGAGTGTGTTTCATGTCCAGTGAAGGACTGGTTTATAGCTTTACGATCATCTCCAAGCGAGAAGCTAACAGACACCCAGGCACCAGCTAATTTGGGATTACAACCATGAAGTGTATCCAACTGTGCCTGATGTCCTTGTGAACCCAGCACACACACACCACATTCCTGAGGGAGGGGGATTGGAGGGAGAGAGAATGATACAAGATGGGGAATCTGGAGCAAAATAGATGACCGCGTCCATATCTGTGTGCACAATTGCTACATCCCCTACCTAGTGGGTCTGAATACCATGAATTTATGGCTGCACAAACTTTTAAGGCTTTACATGTTGGGTAGCTATTTATTCAACCTCATCTTTTATATTTGGAATTTGGGTAATATATTGCACCTATGTGTCCTGAAATTTACTCTAGTGTATTTTTTACTAAAATTTTGCTCTTGATAAACTTTTGCATTAATATTGTGTAACATAAAAAATTGGTACTTTATAGCCATTTGTGATAAACACGTTGTAGTGTTTGGACACAGTGGTTCTGGCATAGCAACTATTGCTTATTAGCTACCTGTTTTTGCTATTTGTATGTATATATGTATTCCCACATGGTTACTATTTTCCTCTGCTTGTCACCTAGATAAAGATGATCCACATAACCTTGAAACATTGTATTTTATACTCTAATGGTCACTTTGGATTTCAAGTTGACATGCTGGCTTTTTTCTGTGTGTGGAGTTGTGCCAGTGTTGAGCCATGCACCCACCTTAACAGGTTGGTCTACATGAAGTCTGTTTTAGTATCAGATAGAGCATGATTCTTGGGGGAAGGCATTGAGGTACCCTTATAGTATCTGCAGTTAGATTCTGTAAAGTGTAATTTAGTTCATGAAATCCTGTATAGTGAAATCTTCCCAGGCTGTTTGTGTCAGGCCCTTGAGTACTGAAGGCTGTCCAAGATCTGTTGGTGGATCATGAGCTAAAGGGACCCCATACAGCAGAAATGTTCTCCTTGTGTCTGAGGTCTGACATGTTCACTGCTCAGCAGGAACAGCTTTGCTCAGAATACCAGGACAAATCTTGGGTATTCACATACAGGTAGGTGATAGGTCACTCTAGACAGCAGCAAGGACTAACTGAGAAAGAACCCTGTGTTTCTTGCACTGGAACAGGGCTCGGAGTGCAAGTGTGTGACACAACATCCAGTGATGCAGTTCCCAATTACTCTGTGTGTTAAAGCAGTATGAGACCCAAAGCCAAAAATTTAATATATTGCAGCTTGCCAATAATTAGATGTGGTGACTGCATTCGTTTTTGGATTTTCTCTCTGGTTTTACCTGGTGATTTGAGACACCTGTGAACAGCAGCATTGTCAGTCTAGGGAAGGGTAGTGTTAGATGTACTAGCAGATTTAGATGCACTCACAAATTGAAGCAATCTTCAATCACTCCTCTAAACACCAAACTCTTAACATGTTTTAAGCAGTTACAGCAACAGTTTTGTTGCTTTTGGGGAAAAGGTTTTGTATAAATGAATAAAAGATGACCATTGTAGGCACCCCTGTCAGTGCTAAATGGTTTGTCCCAATGCTCTAACTGCTAAATCTGCAGGACAGCTTGTTCTGTTGAAAAACAAAAGACTTACAGGCTTCATCACTGGGTGAAAATAAAAGAAAGAAAGCCTAAAAAGAAAACTAATCAAGCCCTCACATCTAAGAATTGGTATGTAATAAATGTTTTCTTTTAGGTTTAATACGGCTTTAATCTTTTTCAGTGAAACCAATGGAAAAATAGGGGATAACCTATTTCTAAGATGTAGCTTCTGGTGCTAAGCCTGTGTGGCCTACTCATAACTTCAAAGCAAGGCTCACACTAAAGACTGCCATGACACTGGACCTGAAAAGTAACTAACACAATGCACAAGGGTCTGGAAAGTTCCACCAACCAGGCAGACCCCACAATCATTCAGTTCAGTGGGGTTCATGTATATACTCCAAAGTTATTGCTGTGAATACACCAATCTGGATATCTGCATAAAGAGACTAGCTCAAGTGGCATGTAGCAAAGTCTTGACTTAAGAAAAATTAATCTTGAGAAAAATTAAAAGTGTCTAGTAAAAATGGGTAGATCTATTTTAGTAGAAAGGAGCCCATCCTTCTAGGACACTAGCAAAGTCCAACTCCCCCTGTAGGTGACAGGATAGCACAAATGTCTCTCAATCCTATGTACCTCAATGAACAAGAAACAATGCTCTTTTTGGTGTGTTGGGTGGTTTTTTGTTTTTTTTTCAATTTTTCCTAACTGCACACGTAGTGAACTGAACTGGTTAGGAGTCAAAGTGACCCATAAATTCAGTTCACCAAAGAGGGGGCTGCCAACTACTTGCCTCCCACTGTTGCTTTGGGAGGGGCATACCCGTTTTTGAGAGATACTCTTTTAAAATACAACCCCCAGTGCTAAAGGGCATAAGATCTGATATACAATGAGCAAGGGTGGTGCACACGCACCACAGCCTTGCTTTGGGAATATGCCATTTTTAAAATCTGGTTCCCGCCCACCCTGTTGTAGAACCCCTATACATTACTTTCAAAAATGATGCTTGTCTATAGAACTCCATACTAAAAGATTTAACAAACAACTGAAATGCATGCTGGAAAGACAAAACTGAAACAATAAAGAAAACTTTGAAAGAGAAATTTTTATGAATAAAGCTGCCTTTGGATAAGCAAATACAAGTATAAATTGGTTTTGGATATGGTTCTTACTCTTAGGGACACCATGTTATCTTTATTTTTTGCCTTTTTTCTCATTTTTAATGTTTACATTTTAATTAATTTTTGATTTCTTATATTTTTGTAGAATAATATGACGTAATTCTCCCAGGTGTTCCATCCTTTTCCATGACCTGCGATCCCACTTGGTTCTCTATGTTCCAGTTGCCTTTTCCCTTTCTCTTTTAGTTATTCACTATTGTTTCTTTTTTTTTATTATTATTATTATTTCTTTTTCTACAGTATTTATAATTTTTACTCTCATTTTTTTTTTCAATTTATGTTTCATTATTTTATTTTTATTATTGTTTTTTCTTAATACAGATTTTATTGCTTTTTTATATCAATTTCTTTCCTTCGTCTTAATCCCTTTTTTCTTTTTGTGTTTTTGCTCTTGTTTTCTTTTGTCTTTTGCTGCACATAGGGTTCCTTATACCCCTTTCTGCATCCCAGTTGGTCGGTTAGTGGGATCATCATCATGTGATTCCCCTTGGTGAGTGGTTCTCACTCAGTTTTGAGTCTTTGCACATGTGTCATCGTGGCATGCGTCATTGCGTGCGTGCATGTGTTTTTTTGACATTGGACTGCCATTTTGAGGCAGCCATTTGGCGGTTCAGTGTGGTCCATGCAGGACCTCCTCCCTCACATGACATTGAAGGGGATGGGTTTCCTCACTGGGGGCTATATAAGCTGGGGGAAATTCTTCAAAGTGGTCACTTCTGGTTGATTCTCTCCTCTGGTTGCTGAACATGCTGTCTTTGGAGGTGGTTACTATGCAATGTAAGTCTGTTTGCCATCTACTTACACCCATTCTTCTACCCTAACACATGCTTGCTTTTTTCAGGCTCTTTAGAGGTGTTGGATCTGTGCTTCTTACTTGGGGTTGTATTACAACTGTTTATTACTTTCTATTGTATTTTTCTCCTATCACCTTTTATTTTGTGGGATAAAGAGGAGACGTTACTGTTTGCAGCAGAGTGAGGAGAAAAGTGGAGTCATGTATGCAGTATACCTAAACATATAAAAAATTAGTGCTCTGTACACTAAAAAATCATAAACAATAATAAATCAAATACTTCTGCATAAAAAAATGTGCATAAATTAATTGAAATGATATAAGTCCACATTCATATATTAAATAATTAAAAGTCCCAAAATCCAATAACACAGTGCTATGTGCTAAAGAAATCCTCCAACGGAAAGTGCATAGGTGTCCACAAATGCTTGACACAAAGGAAAAGAAAAATCCCTGAGGATGCCATTTTTGGAGATACTTGCATCGGACAGAGCTTTCTATGATGTCACCTTGTTCTGGCCAGTGGTCTTACACCGTGAGAATTTTAAATATTTACACTGCCTTTATGCACCTAATCTATGTAAGTGCAATACTTTAATACATTTTTTGCTGGTTTATTGGGTCGCACTATGAAGTTTTCTTCTTCTGTTTTAAACATTTCCTTGCATGATGTGGAGAGCTGTTTGATGTGATGGATTTGTTCAAGTGAATCTGCAGTTGTCCATACATCTCCTATTCATCTCCTGGATATGGCTAACTAGGGTGTCAGTGTGGGATCTGAACACCATCTGCCGTTTGATCTCTTGATTGGAGATCAAAGTGTCTGGAAAGAGGCTGATTTTTTTCTTTTGTGTCTGGCATTTGTGGACAGCTATGCACTTTCCGTTGGAGGATTTCTTTAGCACACAGCACTGTGTTATTTATGTTTTGTATTTTCTGGTGTTCAGGGAAAAAGTAGCAGCAGTTCACTAATTGTTTCAGAATATATATTCACACATTTATTCACATATTGTATTGTCTGGGGTGTAGCGCAGGTTTTTTCCCATTTTATTTTTCCCTTTGTTTTTCTATGCAGTATACCTACCCAGGTTAAAAGGGAAAGGCGGTATTTGACCTATGCAAATTGGGTCATAAAAGGAGGTGAGAGTATATATGTATGTCTCTGGTGGAGGAGCACCTATAAGAATATATGTGGATATAAGCAATTAATAGCACCTGTTTGGGAACAAATTATAAAGGCACGGATCAAGCATTATGGACTTTTAAGTCATATTCAGTGTATTCACATGGTTTGGATGCTTTAAATCATATATGAGGTTATAGAGATACAGTATATGAACGGCACTATTATATGACATATCTTGTATGTGGAAATGCATGTAAGTGTCAGCAGCACTTGTATACATAGGAATTTGAGGAGTTATTTGTTGTGCTGAAGTTTTATTTGTAAATAAGTTACATAGTTTACCTACAAATTTAAATAATAATAAGCGAGAAGGTATAAAACTAAGACTAAAGCCAAAACTTTAATGTAGTATAGAACAATTATGAGGATGTGATGGACAGAGATCAAGAAGACAGTGTCAAGGTCCTACCTTTCCTCAGGGTTTGTGCTGCTCCATGTGCTGGCATCCATCTTGGGTGTCTGCTAAGCATTGCGGGATCCTTTATGCTCTCAGTCCTCTGCAGCTCCTCCCAGGAGGGTGCGGCTTATCACATTTAAGTCTGTCGGTTGCATTTGCATTCTTTGCATTCGTGTCCTGTATGTTGCATTGCAGCAAGCTCTTGTTCAGCTCTCGTTGCTCTCCTGGAAACCGACTCGGCTTTGACAAAGACTCCTCTTGCTCTGACCCTTGGCCCGTTCTGACCATTCTCTGCGTTATTCCATTACCTGACCTCCCGTTGCTGAACCCAGCCCATGACCTGAGTATTCTTGCCTACCATCTTGTACTGTCTGTTCTGCTGTTATCGACCCGGCCTGTCCGACCATGCTATACGTCTTCCCTACCCGCTATACGCCATTGGCGGCAGCCGTTACCACAGCTGGGGTTACTTGGGGGTCGCGACCTGATCTCAGGCTGCGTCAAGTCCATCCCCACCATCAGGGGCCCTGGTGAAGGGCAGCCTGGGGCTTAGACTCCACGCTCTGAGGGACTCCGGTCTGTGGGTCACCAGAGGCTGTCGCCAGTCGGTGCGTGACCTTACCATAAGGCCTGCCTGACCATTCCACCACTCCAGCCCTGACAGACAGTTAAAAAACAGTGTCTTTTCCAGAAGTTAAAAATGTTTTACATTCAGTGGCTAAAAAGAAATACTTTTGAGTATGTATGTGTTGGTGTGTGTGGAAGTAGCTGAAATAGATAGAAGTCTTGGGCATTTAAAGGGTTAACAGCTAGGACACTGGAGTTTACATCCTCCTCCCCCACAAGTTGGTGGGAAAGTGAAAAGGTAAAATACTACTGTAATAAAGAGATTCATTCAGGTTATCACTAATGCCAATCAAGCATACCCCTAGAAAGCCTTTGACCACTTCACTTTAGGAGATACTTCATGGATATGCATTAAAGACTGAACTTTGTTTTCTTCATGATGCTCATCTTTCTCTTGCTTACAGAGCTTTGACTGAACTTGTAATATGTTTGCATCACATACTAACTGACCTGTGTTCCTAAGTGTTTTCGTCATTGCCAGATTCTAGAATAAGTACAATCAAGACTGCCTTAGTAATGGAGACTGAAAAGTGGTTAAGCAACACCTTGCCAAACCTCTGCAGCCTCAGTGGGAAGGAACTTCTAAGGTTTTGTTGACTACTATGAGCCATGTTTAGGTTAAGCTTGTCTGGTCCACACATCCCATTGCAAAAAGGTTCCACACCTCCTTTCTGTGATGTCAGCATTTAAGGTGGTTTCTGTGATTAGGTTACTAAGGAGGAGCCACTGTTTGTTTCGTGAAAAAGCCACATCCAAAGCAAGATTGAGCTACAAAACAGGAAGTTTTTATGTACGGCCTTTAGAAGTGAAACATAAGCCCAACTAGCCATGTGTATTTTGTCTGGAATTGTCTCTAGTAGGCTTTCCATCGGGTGAAGAATAGATGTTTTTATTATCTCATTTTCCAGCTTTTGCATAGATTGACAATGCTTTGGTGCAACTTCACAATGCTACATGAACTGCTGAGAGTGTGGCCATATTCCTGGAAATGTTTTTTGTGGACCCTTTCTGATTGGAGTTCCCTTCACGGACTGCAAGTCAAAGGATTTCTTTTCCTGGGAAGTTTTGTTTGAGAAGAACACTTCTTTTCCTTGGAAACATCGTAAAGTAGGCACCCTGCTTTATCTTTTGAATTGTGCTTTGGTGTTCACTGTTCCAACTATCACTTAGTTTTGGAATAATGATTCACATAGTTTCTTAAATTACATTACTGGCACAGCCATGGGGAGTTTCAGTTATTTTGCTATCAATGAGAATGTCTTTGACAAAAGGCTAAAAAAATGTCATGGTTTATTAAGTTGACCTTCAGAATGTTTAGTTCTCATTGGTTCAACAGATCCCTGGTAACACCGCCATATTTGCCATATTTGCAAGGGAAAGGTTTAATATCTCTCAATATTCCCATGGAATTGAGTTAAGAGAAATAGTTTTTAGTAGTGTATGAATTTTATGCATCAAACCCTTCATGGACAGGCTGGATAATCTAAATATGGAACAGATCAGCACAATGTAGAGTCTCCAAACTGGTGTCAGATAGTCAGTGTTGCACATTTATTTCCTATCATTAGGATCTCATAATGGGACATTTAAACAAGGTCAGAGAGTTGCAAGAGACAGTTAGACAACTGAATGAAAGTAACTGGAATCAATTTTCTTATATGGGTTTCCCTGTCAGAATACAATGTCTCAGCAGGATGCTTGTGTTGATGCAGGGATCTGTAAATTTTTTTTATTCCACTCTTTGGTTGAAGGAAAAAACTGTTCGAGTGTACCTTGTTTTATCCTTTAACTATGGTTTCCTTTTTTGTCTTTTATTTCCATGCCAGTTGTAAACCGTTTGACTCTTAAAATCCATGTTATCTCTAAAATATTTTTTTCTTCTTTTATATTTCATTTTCTTTCCTAATATCTACATCCATGCACTTGTGTTATAAAAACTGACATGTTCTAAATCTTTAAAAGGACTTCAAGTGATACTCAATATTTCTACTTTCTCTTTTACCAGATGTAAATTAGCCTTTATTTCTTCCAATTTTAAACTCCATTGCTACAAGTGAGCATTTATTTAGGAAAGTTTACCATTCTACATTGCTCACTTTCATCTCTTACATCATCATTCAAATTTACATTCCAACAAATCCTGTATTTTATTTTTCTTAACCTTATTAACTATGTTATTAAGTAGTTAAGGTATGTCTTGCAAAATGTGGTCTAATCTTATCTTTTCTTTTCCAGGTTTTGTTAATCATGGTCACAGTATTAAAGTTTCCCTAGGGATTTTGAAGGAATTACTGAAAAAAACATTACTGCATCAAAACTAGAGTTAAGAAAAATTGAGTTTTTATTTTTCTGTTACTATTCAGTTATATTCTGTGTATCCAAGAAAGAATCCAGATTTTTTTAAAGTAATCCACTGAGCTGGCCAGAACCAACTCTTGAGGGAGTTTATTCCACATTTTCACAGCTCTTACTGTGAAGAAACCTTTCCGTGTTTGGAGATTAAATTTCTTTTCCTCCAGATGTAAAGAGTGCCCCTTGTCCTCTGTGATGAACTCAGGGTGAATAACTCTACACCGAGTTCACTATATGAACTACTGATGTATTTATACATGTTGATCATATCCCCCCTTAATCTCCTCTTCTCAAGAGAAAATAAATTCAGTTCCTCTAATCTTTCTTCATAGCTGAGCTCCTCCATGCCTCTTATCTGTTTGGTTGCCCTTCTCCGTACTTTCTTCAGTTCCCCAATGTTCTTTTTGTGAATTGGTGTCCAAAATTGAAGTGCATATTCCAGATGAAGTATTACTAATGATTTGTACAGGGGTAAAATGATATCTCTCTCTCTGGAGTCTATACCTGTTTTAATACAAGAGAGGATTTTGCTCACTTTAGAAACCGCAGCTTGGCATTGCATGCCATTATTAAGCTTGTGGTCTATCAGAACTCCCAGATCCTTCTCCACCATAGATTCCCCCAGTTGTACCCCCCTCAGTATGTATGATGCATGCATATTCTTAGCCCCCAAGTGCATAACCTTACATTTATCAACATTAAATCTTATTTGCCACATAGTTGCCCAATTAAACAGTGCATTGAGGTCAGCTTGTAAGTTGGAGACATCCTGTAAGGACATTATTCCACTGCACAGCTTAGTGTCATCTGCAAAGACTGAAATGGGATTTTTAAACCCAGACCCTATATGGTTTATAAATATACAGTTGCAAGAAAAAGTATGTGAACCCCTTGGGATTACGTGGAGTTTTGCATGAATTGGGCATAAAATGTGCTCTGAACGTCATGTAAGTCACAACAATAGAAGAACACAGTCTGCTGAACATAATACTACACAAACATTAGATGTTGCCATGGTTTAATTGCACATAACATGTAAACATTCACAGTGCAGGGAGGAAAAAGTATGTGAGCCTAGCTTAATGACTTCTCCCAGAGCTAATTGGAGCCAGGAGTGAGCCAACCTTGACTCCAATCAGTGTGATGATATTGGATGTGTTGCTGACAGCTGTCCTGCCCTTAAAATACACACACCTGTGTTGGGTTTACTGCTTTCAAGAAGCACTGTCTGATGTGAACCATGCCTCGCAGAAAAGAGCTCTCAGAAGACCTACAATCAAGATGTGTTGACTTGCATGAAGCTGGAAAGGGTTACAAAAGTATCTCCAAAAGCCTTGATGTTCATGTGTCCACGGTAAGACAGACTGTCTACAAATGGAGAAAGTTTAGCACTGTTGCTACTCTCCCTAGGCGATGTCGTCCTGTAAAAATGACTGCAAGAGCACAGCACAGAATGCTGCATGAGGTAAAGAAGAATCCCAGAGTGTCAGCTAAAGACCTACAGAAATCTCTGGCACATGCTAACATTTTTGTTGACACATCTACAATAAGGAAAACATTAAACAAGAATGGAGTACATGGGAGGACACCACGGAGGAAGCCATTGCTGTCCAAAAAGAATATTGCAGCACGTCTGAAGTTTTCAAAAGAGCACTTGGATGTTCCACAGCACTACTGGCAAAATATACTGTGGACAGATGAAACCAAGATTGAGTTGTTTGGGAAGAACACACAACACTATGTTTGGAGAAAAAAAGGCACAGCACACCAACATCAAAACCTCATCCCCACTGTAAAACATGGCGGAGGGAGCATCATCGTTTGGGGCTGCTTTGCTGCCTCAGGGCCTGGACGGATTGTTGTCATTGATGGGAAAATGAATTCCAGAGTTTATCAAGACATTTTGCAGGAAAACGTATGACCATCTGTCCGCCAATTGAAGCTCCGCAGAGGATGGGTGATGCAACAGGACAATGACCCAAAGCAAACAAGTAATTCAACAAAACAATGGCTGCAACAGCACAGAATACGCCTTCTGGAGTGGCCCAGTCAGAGTCCTGACCTCAACCCCATTGAAATGCTGTGGCATGACCTTAAGAGAGCGATTCACACCAGACATCCCAAGAATATTGCTACACTGAAACAGTTTTGTGAAGAGGAGTGGTCCAAAATGACTCCAGATCGTTGTGCAGGTCTGATCTGCAACTACAGGAAACGTTTGGTTGAGGTTATTGCTGCCAAAGGAGGGTCAACCAGTTATTAAGTCCAAAGGTTCACATACTTTTTCCTCCCTGCACTGTGAATGTTTACATGTTATGTGCAATTAAACCATGGCAACATCTAATGTTTGTGTAGTATTATGTTCAGCAGACTGTGTTCTTCTATTGTTGTGACTTAGATGACGTTCAGAGCACATTTTATGCCCAATTCATGCAAAACTCCACGTAATCCCAAGGGGTTCACATACTTTTTCTTGCAACTGTATTAAAAAGTAAGGATCCCAACACTGAACCTTGGGGTACACCACTGATAACCCTAGACCATTCAGAGTATGAATTATTAACCACTACTCTCTGAATACGATCTTTTAGCCAGTTTTCTAACCATTTACATACAAATTTTTCCAAGCCTGTAGACTTTACCTTACACATAAGCCATGGATGGGGAACTGTGTCAAACGCTTTTTCAAAATCCAAGTATACCATGTCCATCGTCACCCCTCTGTCCAAGGTTTTGCTCACCTCCTCATAAAAAGAAATCAGATTTGTCTGACAACTTCTCTTTCATGAAACCATGATGTCTGTTGCTTAAAATATTTTTTCCAGCAAGAACTCATCTAGTGGTCTTTTATTAGACTCTCCAGTATCTTCCCAACTATAGAAGTTAAACTAACAGGTTTATAAATACTTGGTAAAGATTTTGACCCTTTTTTAAATATTGGCACCACATTGGCCTTACGTCAATCCAGTGATACTATGCCAGTCATTAAAGTGTCCCTAAAAATTAGAAACAATGGCTTTGAAATGACAGAGCTCAATTCTATAAGGACCCGTGGGTGTATGCCATCCTGTCCAGGTGCTTTATTCACCTTTTATTCTGTCCAAATATTTTTGGATCATATCAATTGTGAGCCAATGTGGATCATCTGGAGCTGTGTCAATTCCATGCCCATTATGGACAAGAGCTCCCCCATGCTCCTTTGTATACACAGAGCTGAAGAAGGTATTTAATAAATCTGCCTTCTCTTTGTCCCCAATCACCCACTCTAGATTATTTTGTAAAGGGCCTACATGTTTGGACCTGACCTTTTAACTGTTAATATATTTGAAGAATTTTTGGGGGTTGGTCCTGCTATCTTTTTCAATCTGTCGTTCGTTTTCAATTTTTGCGGCCTTTATTGCCATTTTGCATATTCTGTTATATTCTTTGTAATGTTTAAATGGATGATAGCGTTCCTTCATTTTTAAATTTAACTATGATCGTACAAACTGACCCTTTTTATTGGTTACTACCCCAAACCTAAGTAACCCTTTGTTTACTAACAGTAACATAATAAAGTATAAAAATAAATAAATTTAATTGTAAATGTACAATGCTTGTGAGCAAGCTTCTTGTTGCCTATGCTATTTAATACACCTTTTTAACATACGTTTCAAAGTACCAAAACACATGAAAGATGCTATTAGCTTTTACCTAAAATACCTCAAAATAAACATTGCAGCAAATACCGCACAAATACATAAAACTATCAAATTAATTACAGGCTTCTCCCTATGATCATATACTTGAACTAATCTTTTTCACTTTTCTCTTCTGATATTTTTCCTGGAACTTTTCTCTGTTTTGTCTTTTTTTTTTGTCACCTTAGCATTGGAATACAGAATGTCTGCTTCTGTGAAATTTAGCAAAATTGGAAATTTGGCGGAAAAATCAATCACTTTGCTCATGCCTCATCACAACCTTCTATGTGTAAAGCTGGCCATAGATGACTTGTTTTTTTTTTTTTTTCAATCAGCCAGTGGACTAAACGGAAAAAAAAACCTAAAGATTGTCTTCTGTTGATCATAGATGGCCACACACAGACTGGATTTCAATCCATCTATGGCCAGCTTTAAGAGTCAGGAAGATAAGAAAGGAAGGCAAGACAGAAGGGTAGATGAATCAGGGTACTGAAACATGATCTGATAAATGTTTTCTTGGCTACTTTTTCTGGACCTTTGCTTTTCTGACTGATCTTCTGGCTTTGACAGTTGGCTTGTGAGCTGATTATTGAAGCCTGTCGTGATCCATTCATACATGTACGTATGTCTTCAGTACAGGATTGCTTTGGCCCCATCTTTGCTTGCTGTTCATTTTGTATGTAACCTCAGTTTGTTCTGACTTCAAGCTGCTGTCAATTGAGTAAATCTTAAACCAGAACTAAAGTAGTCTTTTTAGAAAATGCTGGTAGTTGGGCTTTCTTATGACAGAAGAGAGACTGTGGTGGAGATTTACTAAATCGGTACACACAGAATCTGGTGCAGCTGTGCATAGTAACCAATTAGCTTCTTGGTTTTAGGCTGCATGCACACTGGGCGTTTTAATAATGCTGGTAGTGTTAGCTGTGTAAAATCACGTTAAAAACGTGTTTTGGTGCATTTTGCTGAGTTTGCGTTATCTTTTTTTTTTTTTTACACTTTTTTACAATTTTTGCTCAAAAAAAGTCCAAAACCGCTGGTTTTACTGCATTTTTCAGCATTAAAACATTTTTACAGCTAAAAAACTCCTCTAGAAACCCACTAGTTCTGAGGTTTTTTTCCAGCCAGAAAACACCCGTGGCAAAAACTGCTGATTAAAGCCTATGTGTGCATGGACACATAGGATAACATGCTGGGGAGTTGAATGGCTGTAGAAAAAAACACCAATAGCCAAAAACAGCAGCTGAAAAAATGTCCAGTGTGCATGAGGACTTATTGTCAAAGCTTAATTGAACAAGCTGAAGTTAGCAGCTGACTGGGTACTATGCACAGCTGCACCAGATTCTATGTTCAGGCATGCTGCATTGCTCTGTAGTGCATTTGATGGCATTGCATGTTACTGTGCCCAACGCACCGCACTGCTCTTCAGAGACATGAACGAAATGTCACTATATGACATTTCAAATAATACCATCAAAAAGAAAAGTAGACACAAAATAGCCCGGGCCCTGCTGCACCTCACACAGTCATGAGGCTGCATGATAAAACATTGCATTTTACTGTGCAGGCTAGTGTGAAGGAGCCCCTAAAGCTAGAACCTTTGTATATTTCTCATTAATTCTAAAAAGAAGGATCTCCCAAGCAGCCCCTCTGCAAAGTCCACCTCTTGAACATATCATCAGGAGTTGATGACTTCCTCTCCTGCCTCTGGGCTTGGTCTGCACAAGCAAGATAATAGATGGCAGATAAGCGCAAGGTACGAGTTTTTTAAATGTGTTTGTTTTTTTTGTGTTTTGTATTTGATTGGCCTTTACAGTAGCAGGTTGCCCAATGTCCTAATTTTGTTCTAACTCTCTTGTTACATAACAGTCCTGCTCATTGTAAAAAAAGTTAAATAATAGAATATTTCTTTGTGTTCACAATAATCCTTCTTTCTTAAACTCATCAAAAGAAATGCTTTAGCACTTTGCTGTTCATAATACCAGCTCCCTCTTGTGGATAAAACACATTGTAATGGGTCATAAATGGGGATGTGTGATCAAGCATGGTGCATCATCATGGTTGTTTTTGGATTAACCTCTAGTATATGTTTATTAACTGATGTAGGATGAGGATTTATTAGGTAAAGGATAATGTTTTGTTAGCTTAATAGAGGAACAAGAGAAGGTTTCTCTATATGTACAGTAGGAGAAGATTTTGTAAGATATAGAATTATGTTTTTCTGGCCATAGAAAGAGGCTTTGATGGATTTAGGGAAAGGTTTAGTCAGAAGTAAGATGAGGTTTCTTCACCAACAGGATGTGGTTTTCTCAGACATTGCGTGAGTTTGCTGAAAACTTTTTAAGTTTTTGACAGGCGAAGGACATTTTTAACTAAAATAAGATTATATTGTAGAATTTCCTTTTTTTGAAAAGGTTTTGTCAGATTTAGACCCTGTTCATGCTGGCATTAAAAGCAGGAGTTTGGGATGAGTTTTAACTCCTCAAACACCTAGTAAAGCAATCTGCAATTAATACTATGGACAGCACACAGTGCTGTTCACATTATCAAAACCTGAAGCATTTGAATTGTGTTGCGTTGCCGTGCATCAAAAACGAAGCTTCATGTAGAGTTTGGAAGAAGTTGAAGCATCTCAACTCAAGTCGATGGTAACGCACCATAAACGCACTGGCATGTGTTTGCAGCAAGTTTGCAATGTGTTTGCAGCACATTTGCAGGGAATCAGGCCTTGTTCTCAGCAGCCAAGAAAAACCCTAGACATCTGGGGTGCATTTTCAAATGCTCTTCAAACTCATGTCAAAAGAGCATAGGATGTTTGGGGAGCATTTTTAACTAGCCTTTAACATGCGTTCAACGTGACACCAACTCAACTTACAACTTATATTGCCATTATAGGCATGTTTGGTAAGCATCAGTATTTTGAGCTAGTGTGAACAAGGCTTTATGATCAAGTGTTGTTGGATGTAGGACAACGTTTTGCTTGTTTTATTGGATTCTGAAAAATATTTTTTGGGCCTAGGTGAGGTTTCACCTAATGTAAGAATGATGTGTTGAAACTGTACTGTATTTACAGTATGCCCTCAAGTACTACATATCAATTTCAGTGCTTCTGAAAGCCTCTTGGGACTCAAATACAAATATATTTTAAAAAAGAATGTTGTTGTTTTTTGTTTTACAAACCTGTTTTAAACTGGTGACACTTCCAGCACTGTCACCAACAGCTCCATATCTTGTACGAATGATCAGGAGCCAGGAGAACTGGCTCTTGCTCATATTGCTATCACAACATAAAACCTGCCCCTGTACTCTGTTTCCCCTTCTGAATGGAAAAAAAAAAGATACAGTGGAGAGAATTTATCAAAAACTGGAGCAGCTGTGCAGGACTTCTATCTTTCATTTTCAAAGCTTAATTAAATAGGCTGAAGACAGAACCTGAATGGTTGCCATTCACATCTGTTCCAGATTCTGTCTGCTCCAGTTCTGATAAATTCCCCCCATTGCATCTTTTTTTCCTAGACAGAGAAGGAGAATGTAAACAAAGAAAGGCTATGCATAAAAAAAAAAATATATGGGTACAAACAACAAATGATACAGGGTTTTTTTTCTAGGTGAAAAGGTGCAGGAGCTCACCCTCCCCTGCCAACTCCCCATCCCCAACCCTGTCGTTCCTCGAGGAGAGAAGTAAAGTGACATCAGATAATCTGCACTTTGCACAAGACACGAGGCACAGAGTACCACACTCAGGAGTGAATAATACACAAGGCTCGGGAATGCATACTGTGCAGTGCTGACATACGCGTATCACACAAGGCACAGAAAGAAATCAGCACAAGGGACAGTACTTACATATCCCCTTCCAGAGTAACCATCTATTGCTTTCATCTGCACAACTCTTTGTTTACCACAGCACCTCCCATTCATAGCTCACCTCTGCAACCCTTGTCCATAGCTTACCTACTCTCCCCCTGTCCATAGCTCACTTCCTCTTCCCCGTCTACAGCTCACCTCTTCTTCGTCCATCCACAGCTCACCTAAGTACTCCTTCCCATAGTTCACATTAGTACCCCCTTTTCCACACTTAACCTTTGTACATCCTGTCAACACCTCCACCCTGCACCCCCCCCCCCCGTTCACAGCTGTCAGCTCTGCACAACACCCCAGTCCTCCCCACAGCTGCTTTTCTGCACAACCACCCCCCCTTCCCCATTTCCCTCCCAAGGTCTCATTTCTGCAAACATCCCCCCCACACAGCGCTTACCTCTGTACAACCTGACCCCTCCCTACGCTCTCACCTCTTTTCATACATTTTCTCCCTCCACTGTTCACATTCTCACCTCTACACAAATTCCCCCCCTACTCTTAAAAAATTCCCCCACACCCTTCACAACTCTCACCTATTCACCCCCCCCCCCCTTTTCACAGCTGTCACCTCTTTACAAATCCCTCCCCGCTCTTCACAAATGCCCCCCTTCTCACAGCTCTTACAGTACCTCTTCACAAATTCCCCCCTCCTACTCACAGTTCTCACCTCTTTACAAACTCCCCCCTCCATCTCAAAAGCTCTCAAAAGCTCTCACCTCTTCTCAAATTCACCCCCCCCCCCCCCCCGTCAGGGCTCTGTTCACAGCAGAGGTACTCGGAGACCTGGCATTCCTGCCAGTACCTTGCATGGCCGCAGAAATGGACACTGGCGAACACTGGTGAACATCTATGAGCACTGGCGCATGGATGAGAGCCAGATCACACATGCGCACTGGCGCACAGTTACATACACATTAGCCCAGTTTGGTGCCAGACGGCTTTTATAGGGAAGCCCATCATTCTCTAAAATTGCTGGTTGATCTCTGGCTCCCCAGTACCTTTGTCCCGTGTTCCCTTGCTATTGTGATCTGCTGTTACTGACTCGGCTTGTTCCTGGACCTGTCTTCTCTGCCTGTCTCCTGATTTGACTTTGGCTTGGCTAATGGATATTCTCACTTGCTCTCCTGTGTATGACCCCACCTTGGCTAACAGGTATTTTCACTTGCTCTCCTGTGTTTGACCTCGGCTTGGCTAATGGATATTCTCACTTGCTCTTCTGTGTATGACCCTGGCTATCCATCTGACTACGTCTGCTCTAATCCCCTTCTGGCATCTGACCCTGGCTCTGAACCGACTACTCTGCTGTCTTATGCTAGTCTGAAGGCCTGCTATCCCTCATGGGTGCCACCTATCTGCAGACACCATTCCAGTGAATCAGCTTTGCTCCTGGGTGTACCTCTGACAAGCATCTTCAGTCAGATCATCTCTACAAGCACTCCTGCAGGCAACCCGTGCTACTTTGGGCCTGAATCCTTCTGTCCCATCTCCAGGGGAGTCTGGAACTTAGCCGCAAGGGAAGCCCTCTCTCCATTGGCCTCCAACACCAGTTACAGGTATCTGCCTTTTCACAGCTCACCTATTCTACCTATTCTCACCTCTTCACAAATACACCCCCAGTCTTCGCAAATCACCCCATCCCCCCCCCCCCCACACACACACACACACACACACACACACACACACACTCTTCACAAATTCCCTCCATACTCTTCACAGCTTTCTCCTCTTCATAAATCCCCCCACCCCCTATCCTTCACAAATTCCCCCCTTCCTTTTTCCTTTTCAAAAGCTCTAACCTCTTCTCAAATTCACCCCCTGCTCCTTTTTACGGCTCACCTTTTCACAAATCTCCCTACCCCAAGCTGTCACCTCTGCGTTACACCTCCAACCTCCCCACAGCTTCCTCTCTGCACAACTGCCCACCTCCTTTCCCTCCACAGCTATCTCTCACCTCTTCAAAAGGTTGCAGCTGGCAGTGCTCTTTTAGATGTGCACGGGCTTTTTTTCCCCAACACATGGGGGGCTGTACCGCATAGATGAATGCACAGAGCCAAGGAGGAAGGAGTTTCTTAACACTTCATTCTGCCCTGTCCTATACAGGTCGGATAGGCGGGGGAAGGGACAGGAGCAACCTCCTGAAGTGCAACTCAAACGAAAAAAAAGATGCACTTAGTTGTGGTTTGGCGACCGGGGCACCCAAAAACATATGCCCTGCCCTGCACAAGCCCTAGTTACCTGGTGAGAGCACACATAAGCCAGTAGAGGAAGTTATTACTGCAAAAACCGTCTTCTGAGTTTAGTGACAGGTTGGACAGGACAAGGCTAGCCAGAGGTGGAGGAACTTTTGACTGAAAAAATCCCAGAAATAGTATACAAGTAATTCTTTTTTTTTTAATGGTTGAACTGGATTAATGTTTGTCTTTTTTCAGCCAGACTAACTATGTAACTATACATGATAAGATATAACCACCCCCCTTTCCCTCATAATAATTCAAAAGATTCCTGCCAATATGCATTTTCAGGTATTGAAAATGCTGCTCCAGAAGCATATATAATGCTCTTTCAAAAGCTTGATCAACTTTCTTCTGATTTTCAGGTTTCATTTTATCTATAAATGAAGGGATTATGTATTTTTTATAGGCAGTGGTTTTTAACACTTCTTACTTGAAGATGCTGCTGGTAAAGAAACACTTTGTGTTGATCCAGAAGCAGCAGAAAGAGTGTTTCTGGAATGAGAACTCTGGAGGAAAAAGCTAATTGCACTTTCATTATGGTTATAATGTAATTCCATAAAGTATTTTTAATGTCTTTAGAGCACCTCTGGCATGCAAGGTTGTATTATGTCATCCTTGTTGCATTTGGAAAATAATATTTCTTCTCACAATATTTGCAAATTGAAGCTTTCCTCTCAGCAGAAATTGCACTGTGGAAATATTTCGAAACTCTAGATGTTGCTCTCGCCACTTTACTGAGAGGAGAGAAAGAAAAACCAATTTACTGACCAGACTATAGGTAAATATTATGTTGTGATGGTGGGGAACATTAATAGGAATCATTTAACCACTTGCCCTCTGGAAGATTTACCTCCTTTCATGACCAGGCCATTTTTTGCTATATGGAGCTGCGTTACTTTTGAGCTATAAACAAAAAAAGACTGACAATTTGAAAAAACAACAATATTCTTGATTTTTTGCTATAAAATATTTCCAATAAAAAATGTAAAAAATAAACTTTCTTCATAAATTTAGGCCAAAATGTATTCTGCGACATGTCCTTCCTAAAAAAAATCCCAATACATGTAAATTAATTTGTTTACGTGAAAGTTATAGCATCTACAAATGGTGGTATATATACTGGAATTTTTTTTTTCTATACTAGTAATGGTGGCGATCAGGGACTTATAGTGGGACTGCATTCTGACACTAAGTGGGAACTGACTAACTGCCAGTGACACTAATACAGTGATCAGCGCTAATAAAAAGCACTGACACTGTACTAATGGCATTGGGCTGGAAGGGGTTACCATCTGTGGCGATCAAAGGGTTAACAGAGTGCTGTTTGTGTTTTACTGTGAAAAGTGTGTGCTGTTTTACTAGGGAGGCCTGCTGCTTTCTATCTCTCAGCACATCCATGCTGACAGGAGAGATCTCTCCCTTCTCCCCAGATCTCTCCCCTGTCAGCTTAGCCAATGATCACCAAGTCCCAGCGGGAAATCGCCGCCTGGGACCCGTTGATTGACATCCTCAGGAACCAATTGTAACACAGGTAGTGCTGTATGTTTACATGATTTTGTATAGGGCAGCCACCCTGTAGCAGTACATCTGCTATGGGGCGGTCGTCAAGTGGTTTTCAAGGTTTTAAAGATAAACTAATTTGTCAGACAAATTTACCCTCTTGCCTGTCAATTAGGCCTAAAAGGAGGACAGAAATTATCATGTACTGTATCCCAACAATCACCCAACTGTAGGAGGAACAAGATGGAGCCCACAGGCAAACTAAACTGGAGCCTTTTTCCTGCAGTGCCCCCTAGTGGCTAAAATGCATATTTCTCTTGTCTGAGAAATGCATTGAGAAGTACAGTGTTAACTGTACTTTATTCTTGGATTTGCTTGTCTTCAGCTGAGAGAATGTGCAATAATTTAAGACTTTACATAAAAAGTCTCAGAAATCTTTTATTAAGGTTTTTATGTTATATAGTAACATGTCATAGATACTGTATATTATTTATTATTGTAAAATAACATATTCCACACTTCTTTTTTTTTCAATTTTTTTCAGAAAAAAAGCAAAAAAAGGCTTTGAAAAAAAAAAATTTTTTTTTCTCAATCTTTCCTTTTTTTCCATGCCTTTCCATCTCTATTGGAGGGGCATGGTACCAACAAGAAAAATAAAAGCTAAGATTAAAAAAACAATTATTTTGACTATTTTGGGGCAGTTTCAGGCTCCATGCCCAGTAGCTTAAAAAAAACATCCCTAGCAGCTTTTGAGCATTTTTTTCTGCCTCTGTGAGTCCATGCACACTATTTTAGTCTAGTTTTTTAAGCTTCTAGGAACAGAAAAAAAACTACTTTTTTCCCATTTTTGGGAGTGATTTGCCAACAGAAAAAAAATGCTGCTAAAAGCCGGTTTCCAGCATTTTATTATTTTATGAGGCGGCTCCCTTCTTCCTTTACAACAAGTGAATAGCTAATTATCTGCATCTTAATTCAACCCCTTCAACCCCAACCGTACGCAAATATGCAGCCCCACTGGAATAAGCTTCTTTCCATGGGCAGCTAATTTGCATACCTGCTTACTGGGGTCTTGCATCCCGTGGTAATCATCGGGACCTGGAACTCCTGATTCCGGGTCACCTGATCGCTGTGATAGCCTCTGATTGGCTATCACAGTGACCAGTCATTGTGAAGCTCACCCCCATGATTTCTCTCTCTATGAATGGAGGAGAAAGGTACATTGTATCTTTAGCTGTCCTTTCAGAGAGAAAAAAAAGCGTGCGTTAAAAAAATATAAATTATTATTATTATTATTATTAATAATAATAATAATAATAATAATAATAAAAATAAATAAAATTAAAAAAATATACCTAGCTCAGGGTTAGTGTTTGGGTCAATGTCTGGGTCAAAGGTCAATGTCCGGGTCAAAGTCAGTATTAAACCCAGAAGGTTTTTGGTCAGGATTTTTTTTTTTAATTAGTATCAGTGTCAGTTAGTGTTAATGTCAGTTTATTTTAGACAGAATTAAAAAAAAAGCAAAATGTGCACTATTGTTTCTGAGCCGTACTATGGGTACAAACAACAACTAACATACACATATGTGGGATCACTGCGAACGTCAGGAGAAGGAGAATTCATTTTGAGTTGTTCTTTGGTGGTAGGTTATGGTAGTAGTAAAAAATATACAGCTAAATTTTTAAAACTGCATTTGATGAAATTATTTTTTTTTTACTATTTTGGGCCAGTTTTCCTTTGATAATAAAAAAAAAAAAAAAAAGGGAGATATCCATTACCATTCACCAACAAATGAAAGCCCAATTTGTCCTGAATAAACAAGGTATAATCCACCTGGATGCACAAAGTAGTTGTGATAATATGTACGGTTTTACTAACACATGTCAAAGTTGCAAAAAATGTTTAGTATTAAATGCAGAAGCAAACATTATCAATGCAACTTACCAATTCTTAGATGTGATAGCTGCATTAGTTTAATTGTTTAGGCTTTCTTTCTTTTATTCCTTCTTTTTTCATCTGGCGATCATGCCAGTAAGTCTGTTGTTTCTCAACAGAACAATCTCTCTTGCAGTTAGGATGAAACAGACCATTTACACTGAAAGGGAAGCATACATTATTAGCTTTAATTTTTGTAAAAATTTTATCCCAAAAGCAAAAATGGTTTGCTGTAACTGATTATAAAGTGTTAAATGGAGTTTGGCTTCAATTTGTTTCTTTTCTCCCCAGACTGAAAATGCTGCTGCCCCCTGTACTCATTCATCCAGAGTGGGGGCACTCTAATACAGGAGGTGTGTTACTAGCCAGATCTCCTGGTGAAAACAGAGGGGGGAAAGCCTAAAAAAATGAAAACTAATAGAGCCAATCTAATGATTGGTAAGCTACAACATATTACATTTTTGGTTATGGGGTTAATACTGCTTTAACAACTGTGCACAAGACCTAATAAACATGATATGTGAGTATCTAAAGTAGTATATTCTAAAGTAATAAACTGATCAAAAAGTTGTAAATTAAAGAAGATACTGCTTGAGCAATAGGCTACCCCTGCATTCTGCAAGTAAAAAAATAATAATTTTAGAGAGTGGTTTGCTAATGTTTTATATGTGCATTAAATAGCTGGTAACAAAAGTACTCCTGGTATAACTGTAATGTGTGGTTTATAGTGAATAGTGGGGTTTTCTGTCATAACAATTACTAATATAAAAACTATTCTAGTGACACATGGGGGTTTATTTACTAAAGCTGGAGAGTCCAAAATCAGACTCCCTTCTGCATAGAAACCAATCAGCTTCTAACCTCAGCTTGTTCAATGAAGCTTTGGCAATGAAACCTGGAAGCTGATTGGTTTCTATGCAGAAATGATTCTGATTTTGGACTCTCCAGCTTTAGTAAATAAACCCCATGCTGTCTCAGTATGGGCTGACAGGTTTAGGAGTGGTCATGTTCACTGGTAACATTTGTAAAAGTTAACTATTTGCCAACTGCCTGCCTACAATGTACAGTGGGTGAGCAACCACTGTAAGCAAAATGACTTACCCATATGTTACTGCCTACTTCCAGGTTTAGGGTGCATGCATGTGCACTCTCACCCAGCACCCACTGTAATTGGTAAACAACATAGAGCTCTGTACAGAGGGAGCGATCTGTCAGTTTCAGGATGAGAAACTGAGAGATATAGTAGTAAAAGCAGCACCTATAACTTTCATGCAAACCAATCAATATACACTTATTGGGATTTTTCTTTATCAAAACATGTAGCAGAATACATTTTGGCCAAAATGTATGAAGAAATTAGGTTTTTTAAATTTTTTTTTGGATATGTTTTATAGCAGAAAGTAAAAAAAAATTGGGGTTTTTTTTCAAAATGTTTGCATTTTTTGTATTTATATAATAAAAAATTAAAAACACATTGGTGATAAAATGCCACTAAAAGAAAGCTCTATTTGTGTAAAAACAAATAATATACATTAAATTTGGGAACAGCATTGTGGCTAGCAGGGGGAACTAGAGAGTTCAAATAGCTGTCATCCAGTTCAGGCTCAAAATAAAATGCTGATACTGGATGGCAGGATAAAATGGGAGCAGCCTTTATATCAATGAGCTTCTTCAGGAACAGTATACAGCTAACACTCAAGTGTTACAACAGACATCAAAGGTTTAATTATACTCTTACCAGAAGTGATTACCACTAGTACATTACCTCAAAAATGGCTTGCTACCAAAATAGATAAATATATCAATAAATAAAGATTAAAATAAAAGTATATAAAAAATATACTGTAACAATATATACTGTACTATATACTGTATGCCGCTAGGCCTCTAATAGAAGAACAAACCAACTCCCAATCTAGAAAACCTAAAAAATAAGTATTCTGTACTTAATTAGTTTCATAATTTTAACTTAATCAAGAATTATATACCATGGTTAAATTTCCTATTCTAATATAACTATGATTCCAGAGGTTCAACACAGATCCAGGCTTAATAGTGCTATACCCATTAATAGTAATATTAATGATAACCCAATACATTGAACTTTAACCACTTGAACTCTACAAGGTTTCACCCCCTTCATGACCAAGCCTTTTTTTTATATTTGGTACTGCGCTACTTAACTGGCAATTGCGCAGTCATGCAACACTGTAAACAAATGAAATTTATACCATTTTTTAATATGGTTAAAGCTTTCTTTTGGTGGCATTTTTGACCCGAAAAATAAAACAAAAACATTTTCTGCTGTTAAATTTCTTTATAAACTTCAAATGTCTGTTACATGTCTTTGGTAAAAAAAAAAAAAATCCCAATAAGTGTATATTAATTGGTTTGTGTAAAAGTTATAGTCTGCAAACTATGGTGTGTGGGTGTGTGTGTATATATGTATATATATATATATATATATGTATATGTGTGTGTATATATATATATGTATCACCCTTTGTCTCCGCCTCTACTGAAATCTGAGCACCATTCCTTGATTCCACCCCCCACCCACTTCTCAGTACTGTCCTTTTAAAAGAATACAGAAGCAAGTATAATTTTTTGGTGCTAAGTAAATTGCATGGGATTTGTAAATGATAACAAGAAAAGCAATAACATTGATCACCATGCAGGAACAATAGATCCCCCCGGCAACAAGAGACCCCCTTAACAGCAATAATAGATCTCCCCACAGCCAGCATCAATCGACCCTTCAGGAGCAAGCAATAGACCCCTCCCTTAACAGTAGATCCCTCCCAGGAACAATTGACCCCCCAGCAAAATAAGACCTGCCCCAGCAACAACAGAATACAGAAGCAAATATCATTTTGTGGTGCTAAATAAATTGTATGGGATTTGTAAATGATTACAAGGAAAGCAATAAAATTGATCCCCATGCAGGAAAAATAGATCCCCTAGCAACAATGGTCCACCTGCAACAAGATATCCCCCCTGGCAACAACAAACCCCCAAACAGCAATAACATATCTCCCCACAGCCAGCATCAATTGTCCCTTCAGCAACAAGCAACAGCAGACCCTCCCTCAACAGTACATCCCTCCCAGGAACAATTGACCCCCCAGCAAAATAAAATTCACCCCAGAAACAATAGGCCTCTTCAGCAATAGACACTCCCACATAAATAGATCCCCCTGCAGCCAGCATCAATAGACCATGCAGCACACTCCAGCACTCCTTGCCATTACATACATTTAGTGCTGGAGGTGCCGGAACTGCATTCCCCCACGTTCCCAGAGAAAAAAAGTCCTGTATACAGTGGGGAAAATACTTATTTGATCCCCTGCAGATTTTGTAAGTTTGCCCACTTACTAAGAAATGAAGGGTCTATAATTTGTATCCTAGGTGTATTTTAAATGACAGAGACAGAATATCAATCAAAAATCCAGAAAAAAACACATGATACAAAGCACAGAGGTAAGACATTTCTTGTAGTTGGTTACCAGGTTTGCACACAACTCAGGAGGGATTTTGGTCCTTTCTTCTTTACAGATCTTTTCTAAATCCTTAGGATTTCTTGGCTGTTGCTTGGCAACTCGAATTTTCAGCTCCTTCCATAATTTTTCTATAGGATTAAGGTTTGGAGACTGGCTAGGTCACTCCAGGACCTTAATGTGCTTCTTCTTGAGCCACTCCTTTGTTTCCTTGGTGGTAAGTTTTAGGTCATTGTCATGCTGGTAGACCCATCCATGACTCATCTACATTGTTCTGGCTTAGAGAAGAAGGTTCTCAACCAAGATTTTACAACACATGACCCTGTCCATTGGAACCCCAATACAGATAAGTCAGCCCGTAACTTTAGCAGAGAAACAGCCCCAAAGCATAATGTTTCCACCTCCATGTTTTACTGTAGGGATGGTGTTTTTAGGGTCATAGCAAGCATTTTTCTTCCTCCAAACACGGCAAGTCGAGTTAATGCCAAAGAGCTCAATTTTGGTCTCATCTGACCACAGCACTTTCTCCCAATCCTTCTCGAATCATTTAGATATTCATTGGCAGACTTCAGTCAAGCCTGTACATGTGCCTTCTGTGAGGGGGGCCATGCGGACAATGTAGGATTTCAATCCATGGCGGTTTATTGTATTACCAATGGTTTGTTTGGTGAATGTGGTCCCAACTGCCTTGACATCATTCACAAGCTCCTCCCATGTAGTTCTGGGCTGATCCCTCTTTTCTCATGATCATTCTTACCCCATGAGGCGACATCTTGCATGGAGCTCCAGACCAAGGGCAATTGATGGTTATTTTGTATTTCTTCCATTTGCAAATAATCGCTCCAACAAATGTCTCCTTCTCACCAAGCTTCTTGCTGATGTTCTTGCAACCCATTCCAGCCTTGTGCAGGTCTACTATCTTGTCCCTGACATCCTTTGACAGCTCTTTGGTCTTGCCCATGGTGGTGCCCAAGAAAGAGATTCTGTGGACAGATGTCTTTTATATGAGTTGTCGTAAGGAGCACCTTCTTAAATTGATGGGACTAATCTGTGTATCACATGAGCACATAGCCAGTCTGTGGGAGCCAGAATTATTATTGGTTGGTTGAGGATCAAATACTTATTGTACCCACTGAACAGCAACTACGATAAACATTCTAAACCCTTAATTTCTTTGTAAATGGGCAAACTTACAAAATTTGCAGGGGATCAAATAATTATATTCCCCACTGTATGTATATATATATATATATATATATATATATTGTGAAAACTAGCATCAAGTGTAGAGTTTTTTTTAAAGCACACAGCAACTCGCTTTATTCCTTTTAAGGGCCTTTTTGCCCAATTTTATTTAAAAGAAAGTTCAATATCATGTGTTTCCCACGCAGGGGTGTTCACCATCAAAACAAACTAAACAAAACTCAGCCTCCTGGCTCTCTTTATCAGCCCTGCTAGTTAGCAGTACCTCTATTTCTATGGGTGTCCCAGACCACTGGCTAGTCCCAGCACACAGCAGTTGGACTCCTTGAATGCACACAGCCTCCTTCCAAAATATGGCTTTTTGCACACAGCTATCAGCCACTTGCACACAGCTAGCAGCCCCTTGCTGCTCTGGCTTCCACCTCTCCTAGGTGGAGCCCTCCTGACTGCAGGGTAATGACCTCCTGTCTGCCGGGGCGGAGCAACTCCCTAAGCCGTCTGGGAAGTTTTATAGAGGCCCTAATGAGCCCACTACCTTCAGCTGGGCTCATTACCTCACTGCTGAAGGCTTAGCAGTTCCCCTAGTGGAACAAATCCACATAGAGCCTAAATCACGGACAGATATATATGCCGTCCTGGATGCAACCAGGTGATTTTTCCTGTCTACTGTCACTATATATATATATACATACACACACACACAGTGTGTAAAACAGTACACCCCTTTTGAAAAACAAGATTTTGATCAATATTTCAATGAACACAAGAACAATTTCCAAAGTTTTGACAAAACTGAGTTTTCTAGAACATTTATTTAGCTCATTACATAAAAGTAAGGTTAATAATTCCAACCACAGCACTTCCTGCCTGGAGTTTGCATGTTCTCCCTGTGCCTGCGTGGGTTTCCTCCGGGTACTTCGGTTTCCTCCTACACTCCACAGACATGCTGGTAGGTTAATTGGATCCTATCTGAATTAGCCGTAGTATGTGTATGTATGAATGTAAGTTAGGGACCTTAGATTGTACACCCCTTGAGGCTTCGAGACTGATGTGAATATGCAATATATATATGTAAAGCGCTGCGTCAATTGATAGCGCTATATAGGTACCTATAATAAATAAATAAATTAAATAACTTACATTACAAAATCTTCAGGTTTACTCAAATTAGTTGATGAAAAAATGAATACACCCCACAACAAAAACTACTACATCTAGTATTTTGTATGACCTCCATGATTTGTAAGGACAGCACTAAGTATTCTAGGCATGGAATGAATAAGTTGGCGACATACTGCAACATCTATCTTTTTCCATTCTTCAACAACAACCTCTTTAAGAGCCTGGATGCTGGACAGAGAGTGAGGCTCAACTTGTCTTTTTAGAATTCCTCACAGGCATTCGATTGGGTTCAGATCAGGAGACATACAGTACTTGGCCACTGAATCATTTTCATCCTTTTCTTCTTCAGAAATGCAATAGTGGCCTTATAAATAGTGTGTTTTGGATCATCTATTGGAAAAAGTGCACAACGACCAAGGGTACAGAGTGATGGTAGCATCTTCTCTTTCAATATAGAGCAGCACATCTGTGAATTCATTATACCATTAATGAAATGCAGCTTCCTGACACCAGCAGTACTCATACAGCCCCACCGAAGCACACTGTCACCACCATGTTTCACTGTAGGCACCATGCATTTTTCTTTGTTCTCCTCACCTTTGCGACACCATCCAGTTTTGAAGCCATCAGTTTCAAAAACATTTATCTTGGTCTCATCACACCAGTACAGAGTCCCAATAGTCTTCTTCTTGCATGGGCCCTGGTGGCCTTTTTTGTGAATGGGCCTTAGGAGTGTCTTTCTTCGTGGACGACACCCATGCATGCCATTCCTTTTTAGTGTATGCCGTATTGTGTCATGGGAAACAATCACCCCAGTTTGGATTTCTGCTTCTTTAGCTAACTGCAGTGAACTTGCATGGCGATTTTCTTCAACCCTTCTCCTCAGAAGACACTCTTGTCGAGGTGTTAACTTCTGCAGATAACCTGGATGTCTCTGTGAGATGGTTGCAGTTCCATCTTTGTTAAATTGTTGGATCACTTTTGCTACAGTATTCTGACTGATAAGTAAAGCTTTGCTAATCTTCTTGTAGCCTTCACCTTTCTTGTGTAAAGAAATTATTTTCTTTCTCATGCCTTGTGACATTTCTCTTCCATGTGGTACCATTGCTGACAGCATTAAATGAGAAGGGGTTTTCTTTGTTAAGCAACGCCTTTTTATGATCAACTGTCTGCTGGACACCTGTTTAATGAATAATTAGACTCAATGTAGTTGAACTCTTGTTAATTAGGATTTTGTTGTCTAAAATTTTAGTTTTTGCTTCCAAGACTTTCATTGGGGTGTATTAATTTTTGGAACATGGTCTTGAATGAATTTGTTAGTAAAAATATTTTTTTGTGTGTGCAAATTAACAAATCTTGTTTGCAATCAATGGCCTGCATTTGTGGGAGTATTTTGTAGTATAGTGTGCCATAGAAAATGATTTTGAAAGGAAAGTAGAGGTTTACTGACAAACCTGTTGGGGTGTATTTATGCTGAGCACTGTATATACACACTATATTGCCAAAAGTATTGGGACACCCCTCCAAATCATTGGATTCAAGTGTTCAAATCATCTCCATGGCCACAGGTGTATAAAACCAAGCACCTAGGCATGCAGACTTCTTCTACAAACATTTGTGAAAGAATGGGTCGCTCTCAGGAGCTCAGTGAATTCAAGCATGGTACAATGATAGGTTGCCACCTGTGCTAGTCCATCCGTGAAATTTCTTTTCTACTAATTACTCTACGGTCAACTGTTAGTGTAAAGTTTTGTGGAGGGGGGATTATGGTGTGGGGTTGTTTTTCAGGGGTTGTGCTTGGCCCGTAAGTTTCAGTGAAAGGTACTCTTAAGGCATCAGCATACAAAGACATTTTGGACAATTTCTTGTTCCCAACTTTTGGGGATGGCCCCTATTGTTCAAACATGACTGCGCACAAGTGCACAAAGCAAGGTTCATAAAGACATGGATGAGCAAATTTGGGGTGGAGGAACTTGACTGGTCTGCCTGTCCTCAAGTCCTGACCTCAACCCAATAAAACACTTTTAGGATGAATTGGAGCGGAGACTGCGAGCCAGGCCTTCTTTCCTGACATCAGTGCCTGACCTACAAAATGCCATTAAAGTTCATGTACGTGTAAAGGCAGGTGTCCCAATACTTTTGTCAATATAGTTTGGATATTTGACAGTTTTTCAGTCCTGATGTACTGATTGCATATATAAAACAGTTCAGCGAGTGCTTAACCACCTCCCGCTCGCCATATAGTAATATGACGGACGCAAGGTGGTTCTCTCGTTCTGGGAGGACATCATATGACGTCCTCCCATTCTCACCGCGGATGCGCGGCTCAGGAAGCGCACAGCGCGGCGATCGGCGGTGCGCTGTATCCCTCGGACACAGCGGGTCACCAATCATGGAAAGAGCCGAAGATGTCGGCTCGGTCATGTGATCAGCTGTGTCCAATCACAGCTGATCACATGTAAACAGGGAAATGCCGGTTATCGGCATTTCTCTCCTCTCGAGCTGTCACGCTGACAGCTCGAGAGGACTGAGGAGCCGGTAATCGGCTTTCCGCGGAGGGGACATGTACACTGATCATCAGGGCACTGATGATCAGTGTGCCCTGATGATCAGTGTAGCCCCAGCAGTGCCACCTGTCAGTGTCCATCAGTGCCTTGTGTCAGTGCTCATCAGTGCCTCGTGCCAGTGCCCATCAGTGCCACATCAATGCCACATATCAGTGCCCATCTGAGCTGCCCTTCAGTGTCACCCATCAGTGCAAGTCAGTGCCACCTATCAATGCCAATCAGTGCCACCTATCAGTGCTGCCAATCAGCGCCACCTATCAGTGCCAGTCAGTGCTGCTTATCAGTGCGCATCAGTGCCGCCTATCAGTGCCTGTCAGTGCCGCCTATCAGTGCCAGTCAGTGCCACCTATCAGTGCCAGTCAGTGCCGCCTATCAGTGCTGCCTATCAGTGCCATATATTAGTGCCATGTATCAGTGCTGCCTTTCAGTGCCCATCAGTGATGCCTGTCAATGCCCATCAGTGCTACCTACCAGTGTCTCCTCATCATGTTGCATGACCGCGCAATTTTCATTCAAAGTGCGACAGCGCTGAAAGCTGGAATTTGGCCTGGGCAGGAAGGGAGTATAAGTGCTCTGTAGGCTAGAGGCTTAAAAATGTACAGCAGCAAATTGCACCAAAGAGGAACCTGTAACTTTCAAATAGCATATGTGATAAGAGAGTGCAGCACTGTGAATTCAACCAATAATGATGCAGATGATGGAGATATAAAATTACATGAAGTGTCAAGTGCATATAAATCAAGTTATAAATAATATGACAATGTGCATAAAATAAACTTATAAGCAATCAAATAAATAAATATATTTCCATAAATCAATAAAAACACCCAGTGTGAGTGCGATATTGTCCTTAATTGTGAAGTAAAATCTTGTGCTGATAAAAATAGAATCCTGTATTCAGTTGAAGGTATATTCCATGTGACAAATATTTCATTCGGTGAAGTGCAAAATGTGGTAAAAATGCACACTCACTAGATGCGCATTTTAATTACGCAGTGTGTTACATATGATGAAATCAGCCCGAGGTCCCCTTTAAGGTGAAATGGATGCACAGCCTGGTAAGGATATCCCTCCTCTGGATACTGGAGCTGCTTTACAGCTTGATGTCACCTGGGATTCTCTGTGTCTCTCCCCTGCTCACACACTGTCCCCCATGTGCTCTCTCTGGATCCCCCGGCTCCGGTGTTGGATTCTCTCTCCCTCTCCCAGCCCGGTGCCCGGTCTTTACCATACAGCTGAATCGAGATGGTAGAGCCAGCACGTGCTGCTGCCCTGCTGTAGTAAATGTACTGTGGAGGGGCAGCAAGTGGTAATCATAATTATTTGTATAATGCGCTAGACTGTTCATAGGGAAACAATGTATTTCTGTTCACATACAGGCTAGATAAAATTGCAACATCAGTGGAATTCTAGAGTTATATTTATATCATTTGACAATGTTTGCTCAAACATTGTACTATTCTTATGTGAAACCCACATCAACATAGAGACTGGCTAATATACTGTATTGTAACAAACCAACACTCTAATTTAGCCCATCAGGATAGAGTGCACATAGTTTGTGTATCCACATTGTTTCCATGTTGCACAGTTTGGTGAATGTATTATAAAACATGGGCTCTGGGATATAATGAATAGTGAAAGTTGTTGGATCATCTTTATGGTATAGTGAAAAATGTCTTGAAAGACTGCTCTGTTGAAAATAACTTTGAATATTAAATATTATTTTGAACATTACTTTGCAGAAGGCACAGGCCCATTCAATAAAGGGAAGAAGCAGAACACAAGTAACATAATTATCCTATAGCTAGAGCCCTGCAAGAAAATAACAGCAAAAAGCATGCCCACACAGGGGCTATGGAGTCAGCAAAAATTGTCAGCGGATAACAAAGTTGAGGCCAACAAATGGCCAAAACATAAACAGTAGCCAGTTTGCAGAGATGTCTCAATACATGTCTCTGGGCAGAACATGGCAAAAACAAAGGAAATTTTATAATAAAACTGATTCAAAATGAAAAGAAGAGAGAGTAGGGGGGAAATATGAAGACGAAAGGAGCAAAGAATAACCAAGGGGGAGCAACTCCATGGATTTCAATGGTAAAGCTCCATAAGCACACCTTAACAGCACCTACAGCAATTATGGTGTGCTAGTGAAACATTTATAAAGTGTTACCTGGGCACTGAGGAGAGGCAGTGGAGGTTCCTGTATCCCAGAGTGCACCAGTGAATACTAGAGAACTAGGACAGAGCAGCTCCAGCCAGTTCCTGTTTGTACAGAGCAGCTGTGTGGTAACACCCAGGGGCAGACTGACCATTTGGAAACTCGGGTACTGCCTGAGGGCCCGGGGTCAGTAGGGGGCCCCATGAGATGCCCCTGGTACCTTTTTCATAGGCTTTTTTGAGTTTGGGCAAGGACACAGGGGCCCCATGATCCCCTATTGCCCGGGGGCCCCATGAGTTGTCAGTCTGCCCCTGGTAACACCATTTGCTTCTGTGTGCAGGCAAAAGCTTCAAGCCAGCTAGCAATACCTACAGTGCCAGGCAGCAGTAGAGGCATTGAGCAGAATTTTCAGTGGCAAAAATTGTGTCAGCAGAGTTGAGCTGGGCCAAGTCAAGTGTCAAAGAGATCAAAGTATATGAATCCATCTTGTTGAGAATTCACAAAAAGGTCTGCTATCACACCATAACCTAACCACACTCATTTTCTCTACCCTTCCCCTTCAAGTACTCCCTGCTAGAAAAGCAACACTCCCATGGGCATTTATCAAGCATTCTTGAAGCGTTTTCAATGCTTCATAAACACAACAAAACACTTCATAAATGATATAGGCTTGTTATTGAGCATTTCTTCATTCTTCATAATTAACACACATTTGAACCAACCAAAAAAGACCCAATGTTGCATCCCTAGGGACCCAAAGGTAGAATAAATTTTGGAGTAATTGCTAGCAATACACTGAGACAGAATTCAACTAGCAAAAGAAAAAAAGGAATACATTGGACTGCAGACCATGGACTTTATGACCACATCACAAGGTATATGTTTCTTTTAAAAATAAAATCTTTATTTATGCACATTTAACCAGTTGCAGACTCTGGGTGTATTACACACGCCCAAAAAATTAAATCATTGTACACAAGGCATGTGTAGAACATCCAGTCTTTCTGCCCTGCTGCCAGGACCTCCCCTGTCCCAGTACTTGGCAATTTAGCTTTGATTACTCAAAGAGGCATTGCAAAGTTCTGACAGCTGAAGCTGTCAAAAAAGCAGCCTGGCAATGTTTATCAACAACATTGCTCAACTTGAATATAGAAACATACAAAGAAACATTGTTTCATTTTGTATCTTTCTGTTTATTCATCTACAGGTCGAAGGGATGAACTTTGATCTGCAGATGAAGTCAGTTAAAGCAACCTGACAAGTAAAAAAAGTTTTTTTTTTTTTTCAATTAAACGTTCCTCTATTTAACCCATTGTTAACCCTTAGTTTACTCGAATCAGCCCTATCTAACTCCTTATTCTCCTTCTCCATTCAATTATTATTTTCCTGCTGATATTTTTTTTTTATTTTTTTGTTCATTTCTATTTCATTAACAATATGTATACTTTTTTTTTTTCTTTTGTCCGTTAACATTTTTTTACCTTTAACATATATTTATAGAAGTAAAAAAAAAAGAAGCCAGTCTGTCCTAATGAATAAGAATGTCACTTGATAAGGATACTTCCTATTCGTTTATAGCCAAAAATATCCCCAAGATTTCAACAATATACATCAAGAGTACAACAAACATTCATTAGTCATCCATAATAATATACCAATACAGGCACTTGTATATAAGGACAGAACTCACAGCGGTCAATCACAAGGATCTTTATCAGTCCAGCACTCAGCTTAGGATCCCCCAACCATATCCCTTATCGCACTCAGACAGAAGCTGGTACATCCTAAAGACCCAACACCCAAACAAAGGCAAAGTAACCTGGTGTATGCAGTGGAGTGATATGAGGAATGCAAAAACATGTACACAGGAGAGACTAAACAACCTCTCAACAAAAGATAGGCTGCATATACAGTTGGAGGGTAAATTCTACAGGTCAAGACTCAAATATTTCCCTACTCCTTAAAGTGGTTGTAAAGGCAGAAAGTGTTTTTACTGTAATGTATTCTCCTCTCCAAAACCTTCTGCATGCCTTCCTCCAGCCCTCCCTAATACTTACCTGTGCCCGATCGCGATCCTCCCTCCTCATTGGCTCAGATACAGCAGTGGAAGCCATTGGTTCCTGCTGCTGTCAATCACAGCCTGTGAGGAGGGAGTGGGGGCATGGACAAGCCATGCTCAGTGTATCTTGTGTACACTTAGTGGGGCTCGACAGCAAGCACACTCGAGTGCCCCTATAGCAAACATCTTGTAATGAGGACACTCACTGGGAGGGGGGAACGGGAGAAGCCAGGAGTGCTAACGGAGGACCTGAGAAGACAAAGATCAGGGCTGCTCTGTGCAAAACCAATGCACAGAACAGGTAAGTAAAAATAACATCTGTACCCAAACATTTTGACAAACATTCACATCTCGAGACACATAAACTGAAAGATTAACATCACCAATAAAGAGCAGTGCTTAGCCACAACAAACAGGACAGGGAAAGAAGCTGGTGGGGCAGAGTTGGAGTTTGTGAACACACCACACTGCTGCCTGAATAGGCAACTGCATTTTTGTAAGTGTATTGGCGGCTTTTGTATGTTTTTATTGATGTGGTTTTAAGAAAACGTTTTTACGTACTACACTTTAAGAGCTTCTTTCCCTGTCCTGTTATTATTATTATTATACAGGATTGATATAGCGGGAGACAATTAAGCAACAATACAGTTGCTGTGGCTTGGCACTGCTCTATATTGGTGCTATGTTTCCTTTGGAAGCAGGCTGGTGAGTGAGCTGTGCACTGAGTGAGAGACTCATCCATCCAGAGAAGGTTAATATAAACTGTTTGCCTTTGACTGCGTCTATACATTTCGGTAAGTGCAATACTTACCTCTGGGTGGTGGGTGTTCTATTCCTATCTACTACAGATTTGGGTTATAGAAGTTAAAATGCATCCTTTGCAGCTTAATCTCCTCGCCGTACTGTGCAGCCAGTACAGACTACATAGTTGCCTAGTTAGTCTGGCTGAAAAAAGGCAAAGTCCATCCAGTTTAATCCAGTTTGACTAGACAGATTCTAATTGGTCAGCTTTCAGGACTGGGCTTCTGCTGCTTAACGAGCAGCTCTTTTCTTTCAGTGCTCAGAAGCTGCTCAGCTGTTGGTTAATTGCCAGCCAGTCATTGTCTCCACAGTGACTCACCTTGATACCATTTCCTGCCTCATTAGTCAAGCCCACTGCAAACCCTTTTTGCTATATTAGCAGCTTAGGTAATTTCCACCTTGTCCTTGAGTGGTCCATGATCTCTAGTGTGTTCCTGCCTGTATTCCTGTGTACAACTTGGTCTGCTGACTTCTCTTCCGATTCCTGTTCCTGATTTTTGGCTGCTGACTATGCTGACTTCTGCTTACCTGACTTTGGTTCATCTGATTACCTGCTCTGGCATCCAAACCCTGGCTTCTGTTTTGACTACGTTCCTGATCTATGTTATATTTGATATTTCATTAAAGGTGTGATTTTAACTGCACTTTCTGTCTCTACCTGGTTCCTGACATCAGCACCGTCACATGGGTGACCAATCAGAATCGGTCTAGCCCATCCTGTTAGCACTGCAAGGAGAGGAGAGAAAGCCATAGGGATTTCAAATCCCCTGACTTGTGGAGCGGCATGCAGGAGCCTGACAGAGCAGGATCATGGGAGGCAAGTACAGCTTGACCAGGAGGGATGGGAAGGGGGTTCAGTATTAGGTCACCTTAAAGATGTTCTGTAAAGGTAAACTTACACTGTAAAGAAGAACTTCATAAAACCAGCAACAGTTGAGACAATGAACACCTTGGTCAGGTCTATTTACAGCATAATCTATAGAGTTCAGGGGGTCTGGAATCAGGAATCAGTCAAAAAACTTAACAACATATAATATGCAGCAGTGAGGATGAGCTCCATGTTCACATCTTAAATATATGTGTCTCCAAAGCCCCACCTTACATCAATTGTCTCCAGAGGGCCACCACCACCACCAGGGCACAACAGTATGCTGTTGAATGCAAAGTGCCATGCATCGGCCAGGGCTCCCGTATGCATACACGGAAGTGATGTAATTGTGCCCCCAGTCATTCAAACAGCCAGGGCCCCACAAACCTGGAAGGAAGACCAGGTGAAGATGGAATCACTGGGGAAGCCATGACAGCACTGCACTGGAGGGCTCTGTGTGCAGGTAAGTGTCATAATGTGCTAGTATGCAGTGCATACTAGGACATTATAGATTAAACTGGCGTCTGGCTTAATTTTATATTTGGCAGTTTACTACCACTTTAAATTGTTTCATCAGAAGATCAATTCGCATCTCTGTGATGGAGAATCTTTGCTGAAATTTTAGATGGACACCTTTTTCTTACTTTGTGATACTTGTGTTTGGCATTATTTTATGTGTTTCATGATTTATTTTATAATGGTGTTTTGGGTTGCACACACTGTTTCTTCGACAGAGTTGAGTTACTTGCACCATCCATCAGCCTATTATCATTCCACTTTTAGGTGCTGCGTTTGTCCTATATCTACTTGGAGTTTGCATGTATCATTGAGAGATATCTCACTACCTGCTAGTGCAGACTTCGATAGTTACTTTGAGTCTATATATGGACAATCTCTGCTGAACCTTTGATGAACACTTTTTTCTTACTTTTGTGATACTTTGGGGTGCACATATTTTTTTTTTATATAGTTTAGTTATTTGCACTATCCATCACTTTATCATTTTACTTTTAGGCATTGCATTTACCATATATCTGTTAGGAATTTGCATATATTGATTCCTTGCAAGTTGTTTCACTGCTTATTAGCGCAGACTTCGATAATTATTTTGAATACCTAAAAATGGGTAGTTCCATATTTGGGTAATAACTTCACAAGTATCCCTTTGTTTACATTCAACACCAGTCTGGGAATTTCCCAGCCAACAGCTGAATGGGGCCAGGAATAGAGTTGATTCATGACAGCTTCCCTGCAAAGACATGCCCATCTCTTCTATTCAGCACTGGCATATCTCTATACATCAGCTAAGAGCTGGTCTTGATTACCACCAGTTTCCTGACCTGTAAACTCATGGTAATTCTTTAACCACTTGACCTCCAGAAGATTTTATCCCCATCATGATCAGGCCATTTTTGCTATTCAGCACTGCACTACTTTAACTGACAATTGTACGGTCATTCAACACTTTACACAAATGAAATTTATATAATCTTTTTCACATAAATAGAATTTTCCTTTGTTTGTATTTGATCACCACTGGATTTTTTTATTATATAAATGAACAAATAGGAGGAAAGGCATCTAGAAGAGATGGCCAAACATCTAGTGTGCATGCGGCCTTCTGAGCGTCTTCAAAAAAAGGCAGAAGCACGCATTTCTGGAAATGTGTGTAAAACGTGCTAAAACTTGCATCACACTTACAGTGCCATTACTTCTTAACCACTTCCCACTCATAGGATGTCATACAACGTCCTGGACTTTGAGTGGACATACCAGGATGATGCCTGCAGGTACAGACATCATCCCTGTATCTCTTTTTTAAGCCAGCAATGTTCTGTAATAATTATTGCAATGCTCTGTAATAATTACCTGCTGAATTGCTTTTACAAGTGGAGGGAGGGGTGCCTCCCCTCTTGCCACTCTCCCATGCAATTGGAGAGCAGAAGACTGAAGTAGGCTCTATTGCCAATCTAACAAGCAGCTGAGTGTAAAAAAAAAAAAAAAAAAGTAATAAAATAAATAATAATAAAAAAAATTTCAAAGCGTCCCCATCCCCCAGTGCTTGTGCGCTTAGGCAAACACATATGTAGGTTGAAATGACAAATGAAAATAAATATGCAGCGCTAAGAGAGCACATATTCTGTAATAATAATAATCATATATAAATATAAACATAAAATGCAGGTGAGCGCTGATGTTGGTGCAAAAATAGTGCAGTGAAGACTGCGTCTATGAGTGACGCTTCAATAAAGTATATACTAAATGATAAGGTGACAGTGATGCTAAGTCCAATCACAAAATAGCAAAGTTCATAATGCGAAGTGATCCGTGCTCCATGATGATAAATGCTGGTGTCAAGATCCGGTACAATAACGCACTTACCAGAAGTACATATAATATAGGCATTATATGTATATCCTAATATTGGGGTCATCCGGGTCTGGTCTGGGGCTCAGGTAAAAAAGGTAACAGAACTCATATGTGATCATAAAATGGCCGCCAGCCTTCCTCACGGCCATATGCGGCTAGGCGTCAATCTGGTGTGCTCCTTTGACGCGTTTCGTGCAACAAGCACTTTATCAAAGGGGTGAAGCCATCCAGAGGACACCGAGTATAAATAGGCAGTCGTGCTTGCGCAGGCGCTATCGCGCGCCACGTGGAGGGACGGGCGCTTGCACGTTACTAGACGCGTCATGCGTAGCGGCATGCGCAACCACGTCACCACCTAGTTATGCGCATGCGCGAGCTTACAATTGGGATGGTGACAAGCACGTCACTCGGTCTCAAAAGGAACAATGTTACATAGATTAATCGTATACATCAACTTGATATGGTCAAAATACATCCCAAATAACGGAAACCAATTGGAGAACATATACTAATAGCAGTAAAAATGGCTAAAGAAAGACGCCATTATATCGGAGACCAATCTTATATATACCATGTGAAAGATAAACGGAATCCATTTTGTTATAGTCTAAAGGACAAAAGGCAAAATAATGCTGAGGTTATGAAACCACAAAACCCAGCATGAAAAGTACTAAAAATGTAGCCTTTAGGTGCATTTTCCAAAGTCAATAAATAAAAGGGTGAGTATATATATCCATATCCAATTATTATCTTACAATCAAAGAGATATACAAACATTGTTACGAGTATAAATTAGATCAAAATAAAATATAAAATACCAGTATTAAAAACAGCAGAAGTACAATAAGGTCAAATACAATAAAATACAAATAATAGAAATATCAGTAAATATAGATCATATACGTATGTAGATATATCTCCTTTATAAAAAATAAGAGGTAACAATATGCTAAAAAAAATGTTTAAAAATGTTAAAAAATAAAAAAATGTATTTTAAAAAATTTTAAAAGAGGAAAGATCTCATAATTCTAGTCCAGATAGCTGAGTGATGAATAAAAACAACAACAAGAATCTTAAAATATATAAAAAATATTGTTAAATCTCAAAAAGATGGTAAAAATAAAAATAAAAATTAAAGAATATAAAACAGAATATGACAGAAATCAACTATTATCGATAAAACAATTTATGTCAAGGTCTATGTTGAGGCCATGGGGGGACAAGGATTTCAATTCTACAATCCATTTTGTTTCTAATTGTGAAACTGCTCTTCTTTTGTGTCCTCCTCTCCATTGTGGCTTGATGATATCTATAGATGTAAACTTAAGATGAGTGGGGTCTCTATAATGGCAATTGCAAAAATGCTTGGAAAGCAAATGCTCTTTATAACCTTTCTTTATATTATTATAGTGTTCCCTTAGTCGATCTCTTAATCTGCTTGTGGTTCTCCCCACATATTGCAGCTTGCAAGAACATTCCAATAAATAAACTGTGTGTGTACTGTTACACGTGATAAGTGGGTTAATTTTGTAGCTTTTTCTCATGGTGTTTGATCTAAACTCCCTAATTTTACTTTTATGGGAGCCGTTAAACCGACAGGCTACACACTTTTTACATGAGTAGAACCCATTAAGTCCGAACGATGAAGACATAGTATTAGGAGGATCTACCACATTGGGAGCCAGTGTATGTCTAAGTGAGGGGGCTTTCCTAAAAGTGATCTCTGGACGTTCAGGTAGTGCTTCTCCTAACACTGGATCATTCTTTAGTATAGCCCAATTCTTTTTAGTAATTTTTGACACATCTTCATATTGAGAGGAGAAGTCTGTTATGAAGGGGCAAAAATGTTCTGGTCTCATTTTTTTTCCCGGATACAAGTAAATCAGATCTGTTAAGAGAACCAACTTCTTCAATAGTTTGGTTCAGAGCTTCAGCACCATAACCTTTTTTCTATGAAACTGGTTTTGAGGGTAGTAGCTTGATTTTGGTAAGCGGACAGGTTGGAACAATTCCTCCTCAATCTAAGGAATTGTCCCTTTGGGATATTGTTTAGCCAAATGGGATGGTGACAACTGTCTGTGGGTATGAAGCTATTCCTGTCTGTACTTTTAAAGTATGTTTTAGTTAAAATGTTCATACCATCATTAATTAAAACCAAATCAAGAATATTGATTTCTTTAAAATCATATTCGAAAGATAACTTAATATTAAGATCATTGTTGTTAAGAGTAATAAAAAATTATTTAATAAAAATTCATCACCCTGCCATAAAAGAGAAATGTCGTCTATATAGCGACGATAAAAAATAAGGGAGGGCCAATCACGTGAATATATGAGGTCTTCATCCCATATAGCCATGAACAAATTGGCCAGACTTGGGGCAAACTTTGCCCCCATCACAACACAGGTGATCTGTAAGTAAAATGCATGGTCAAACCAGAAGTAGTTGCATTGCATAGCAAAGTTAAGTAAATCTAAAATAAAATTCTTTTGGCGCCTAGGTATATCCATGACAGCATTAAAATAAAATTTAACAGCTTCCATGCCATCCTCATGTTTAATGTTACTATATAAGGCTGAAACATCAGCTGTAACCAGATAAGTCTTATTATTGACCTTAAAGTCTTTTAAATCGACTAATATCTGCTTAGTGTCTCGCAGATAAGCAGGAGTGGTACTGACTAGAGGTTGTAGGTAAAGGTCAAGGTATTCTCCAATGCGAGAATTTAATGATCTAATACCACTGATAATAGGTCTCCCTGGGGGGCAGACCGGATCCTTATGGATCTTGGGGAGGCAATATAAAACAGGGAGTCTTGGGGCTGTTGGAAAAAGGTATGCCTTTTCCTTCTTAATAATTACCCCACTTTCAAATCCTTGTTTAATTATTCTCTTAAGCCCTTTCTTATATGTAGATAGTGGATTTCTTGGGAGTGGTTTATAGGTATCCAAATCGTCAAGTATTTTGTGGACTTGGACCATATAATCTTTTTTGTCCATTTGTCAGCTGGTCGGATAACTAGATCTTTATTGGACAATAATGACTTAATGCTTTTATTGATCATGTGTTGACTATTAAAATTCCTCACTTTAATTCTTTCTAGATCATTTAAAACCATGTTCTTAAAAGTACTGATATGTGAGTGCGCAGGCGGGTTAAATAGTGAAGCGTTTTTAAGATTGGAAGCTTTAGTGTCCCCATATGTAGTATTAGCTACATCTTGTGTAAGGGGTGTATTTAGGAAGTACCTTTTGAGAGCTAATCTACAGGTATATTTGTGGATATTAAAAGTGTGAAATTTATCCAGTCTTTTATTTGAAGCAAATTTTAGTCCTTTATTGAGCAGATTAAGTTCACCATCAGTGAGTGGAACATTACTGAGATTGAAAATATCATCTTTCACTACAATCTTCTCTTTTTGGGATCCATTGACCCTCTTTCCTCCTCATTTTTTTCTGTAAGGACGCTTCTCTTTCTTGCTGGGGCCACCCCTAAAAAATGACTTTGTCAGGGATTAGGTGATTCCGGCAACGGATTGGAATTATAACTAGAGTTGTTATGTCTCGCATTGCTTCCAGAGTAGTTAGGTGGATAATATGTATTAGAGTCCTTATGATAATATTGCCTCGGTTGAGATGAATGGGTAGGCTGATGGTAAAAATCATTATTCTTATGTCTAGGGGATCTCCAATGGGATTGGTTTGAACCATAGTTATCCCTTCTGATGTTATTTGCAAAAGGTGGGTTGTTAGAATAGTGATTATTATACTCCTCTTTAGAATCCTTCCATGAGACCTTTCTTGGTCTAAATTGTCTATTTCTGTCTCCCGAGTTAGTGTGATTAATGTTATTATACTTATTGGGTGTACCATTGGAGCGGTAATTCATAGGGTGTGTTCTAAAATCTCTTGTGCCTACTTCATCATCATCATAATCATACAGACTGTCAGGGACCACCGCGACGCATGAGTCTGCACATGCATAGGTGTCCGACAAAACATGCAGACAGGTGGGCACTAGGACCCAGGCGCGCCTGTCACCTATGACAGCGCTGGGCAGGTACTAGGACCCAGGCGTGCCTGTCAGCGCCGGCGGGCTACTTAAACCAGCCCTGCACAGACACAAGTTGCCTGATGGTCTTCTCCCTGTTCCTGCTCTTCCTGTATGCTGATTGCCTTGTTGCTGACCCTGCCTGGACCTGATACCGCTGTTTTCTCCTGCCCTGACCTTTGGCTCGCCCTGACCATCCTCTGCCTGCTCCTTTTGTCTGACCTGCTGTTACCGAACCCGGCTTGTGACCCGATTACTCTTTGTCTACCGATCTGTACCGTCTGCCTCGCTGTTACCTAACTGGCTTGCCTGACCACGTCACACCTCTTCACATCTGGCTCCTACCCGCTACACGCCATTGGCGGTTGCCTTTAACACGATTGGTGTCACTCAGGGGTTGCGACCTGGTCCTGGTCTGCTTCAAGTCCATCCCCACCATCAGGGGCATTGGTGAACCAGCAGACCTGGGCTTAGACTCCGCGCCCTGGGGGACTTCGGCCAGTGGGCCACTAGAGGTCGCCATCAGTGTTTGTGACACAGACTATCATATCTGTTATATGTGGTGACATTGTATCCATTGTTGTTTTGTCTGAAGGGTTTGGATGTATGATTGGGATGGGACCTCCTTCTTGAAAGGGTATAAATGTCTTTGGACAAATGCTGTTGTCCTGAATTGATGTTTTTACTATCTGATTGTACCAGATATGTGGAATTATTATTACTAGTTTTTTTTAGAGACTTGCCATTTAAACACTGCATTTTCTTTATAATCTGCAACGTCTCTAATAAATTTTTTCCTTTTCTTATTTCTTTGCTCTTTCTCAGTTTTATCTAGGAGGTTTTTTTAACATTTCTGATTCAAACCTATATTCGTCCTTATTCATATAAGGTACCAGTTTTTCATGGGTATTATTGATTTCATTGTCTAAGTGTATTAATTTTTTCTTTTTTCGTACAATGAGAAATTTTAATAAATCCAAAACCATATTATTGAAAAATGTATACCACTCTGTTTCGCTATTGATCTCCTCATTTTCCGGAGGAATATCACACCTTAAGGATCTGGGTACCATACCTTCCTTGACATATTTTTCAAGGAAGGAGATATCCCAGAGGGCCCATATTTCTGATGTGGCATGATTGGTTAAATGTAAAAAAAATCCATGAAGGTTGTCATCAATAGTATCTTGTGCAAAGACATCCTCAGTTATAGCATATATTCTATAATAATAAACATATATAAATATAAACATAAAATGCAGGTGAGCGCTGATGTTGGCGCAAAAATAGTGCAGTGATGACTGCGTCTATGAGTGATGCTTCAATAAAGTATATACCAAATGATAAGGTGACAGTGATGGTGAGTCCAATCACAAAATAGCAAAGTTCATAATGCGAAGTGATCCGTGCTCCGTGATGTTAAATGCTGGTGTCAAGATCCCGTACAATAATGCACTTACCAGAAATACATATAATATAGGCATTATATGTATATCCTAATATTGGGGTCATCCGGGTCTGGTCTAGGGCTGTGGGGTCATCCGGCTCAGCAGTGGACACTCAAGATGATGCAACTCACACTCGGGGGTCTCACTCCGCTCACAGACTCATCAAGACAGCTCTACGTACTGGTTACACATTTCCAGATGGCTCCAACTTATGAGGCTCGCAATAACCCTTCTCTTGCCTTTCCTCCTGCACTCCCGTGCTATTCAGGTGATTCCATACTTATCGCATGTTTTGCTGATTTACTACAGTGGGAATTGGATAAAGCTACTACTAAGTTGGCCTCTGACCTGAAACAGGACTTTCGGGAATTGGGAGATCGCCTCCAGAAGATTGAATCTAAAGTTGATGATACAGTTCACAGAGTGACTCAAAATTCTAGCATGATTGCCGACTTACAAGACCGCTTGGATGAGGCTTACAATAAAATAGATGATCTTGAGAATCATACTAGGCCGTGCAATTTTCGAATTAGAGGGCTGCCTGAAACGGTAAAAGATATTGCTTCTATTGCCCATTCTCTTATACATGCTGCAGTGCCGATGATTGATGAAATTCATCTGGAAATAGATCGTATCCACAGGGCTTTGGTCCCTTTGAAGCCAGATGGCCCTCCTCGGGTCATTATAGTGAAGCTTCGCTGTCAGGAATGGACTTGCCAATAATGGTGGGACTCATCTGCCTTGTGGGCTGCAGTACCAGGGCTGGCCAGCGGGTGCTCTCAGCAATCAGAGACTCACCCCTGCAATCAGCCAAACACCTGAAGCTGATTGCAGGGGTTGTATTTAAGGAATGGCCAGACTCACAGTCAGGGCCTTGGTGTGTGTTTTTCCATGGGCCCCTGTACCTTGTATTCTGTATTCCTGTTCCTGTCTGACTTGTTGCCGACCCTGCCTAATCCTGACCTCTGCTGACTTCTCCTGCTTGATCCCTGGCTTGTGACCCTGACCATTCTCTGCCCGACCCTCTGTACCGCGCTTCCCCTTGAGTTACTGAACCCAGCTTGTGACCCAGACCACTCTCCCGTCTGTTCCTGGTACTCCGTTTGCCCGTTTGCTACTGACCCGGCCTGCCTGACGACTCTTGCATTGTATGTATTGTTATCTGTAGGTGGTTTGGTTTGGTTTGTTTGCACTGTGTTTATGTTTAGTTTTGCACTGCGTTTTGTATTGTTAGTCTTAATAAATCATATTGTTTATACCATATCTGAAGCCTGCGTTTCCCTGTGTCAGTCCACACACCTCTGGTCATACCCGGAGCCCTGACATTACACCAAGGCCCATCCTGACCAGAAGTGGCTGCACAGGGAAGCCATCTTGGCTTATTGTTGCTGGGAAGGATGGATCTTGATGAGGTGGTGTATTTATCTCTACTAGTGTTTGATGACAAAGACTATGCTTATCACACTCTGAAGGAGTATCCCAGGGATCAACTACTAGAGTGTATAAGGATCGCTCATTGCCTAGTAGATCAGGGCACAGAGTTTTCTGAGGTGCAGCCATTGATCCAGGTTTGTGCTGAGTTGGCTCGGTCCTGTACCCCTGAAAGCAGGAATGACTTTTTTCCCCCATTTAGTGTGGATCAAGTGGAATCACTAGTATGGTTGTTGGAGGATGATCCATTTGCCCGTTTGCTACTGACCCGGCCTGCCTGACTACTCTTTGTATTGTATGTATTGTTATCAGTGGGTGGTTTGGTTTGTTTGCAGTGTGTTTATGTTTAGTTTTGCACTGCGTTTTGTATTGTTAGTCTTAATAAATTATATTGTTTATACCATATCTGAAGCCTGCGTTTCCCTGTGTCAGTCCACACACCTCTGGTCATACCAGGAGCCCTGACATTCACTTTGTAGGGTCAAGGAGGTGGTGATGCGTTACTCTAGGGAACATCCAGATTTGGAGGTTGACAGATACCAGATTCAAGTCTTTGCAGGCTTCTCTCAAGCCACCATCCAAAAGAGGAGGACCTTCAAACCGCTACTCTCGCCCTTAATCCAGAGTGATGGAATTATTTGTTTCGCCTACAATTTCTTTATAATGGATAATCCTCCTCCTTTTCCACATTTCTCGAGGGGGAAAGAATCTTGCTGAACTTGGGATTTATCTCCCTTAGCCCCTCCTCCCGGAACCAGCCTATAGTTAATAGACCCCCCACCTCTATGGTCTGCCGCCTCTAGGAAGAAATCCGCAACTGCAACATCACATCGGGTGTCTTGAGGAGTCTGTTTGCTGCTGCTTGAAGATTCCTAACGGAAGCCTTTCAGTGGTCCCATTATGTGGCATTAGCCTCTGTGTGCGTATTGGTTTTTGGAAAAAGGGGAAAGGGAGGAGAGAATTTTTTTTCCCTTCCCTTTCCCTTATAAAACCTTGCATCTTAGTGGTGATAGCCTCTTCTCTTTACTGGTTTCAATTGTTAATCTTTGGTATAATAATTTGGTAGCTTTAAGAGTCTTTTATATATGTTTCATGTGGACCCTGAGATGCCGGTAAGAGTCTATACACTTGCCCTATTCAATAGACTCTCCCCATTGTTTGACTTTGTGGAGACTCCTCTGATCCTTGACCTAGTGTCTAGGATATTGGTATTCTACTGTCTTACGTTGCATATTACTGTTTAGCCTGTAGTTAGATGCGGGCCATTCTTCGGCCTTGGCATCTTTGGTTTCTCTCTATATGCTTCTTTCACTTTTCTAACACTTTTCAGTTTTCTTGTTTGAGGGTCAACCCAGGAATCTCAAACAGCTTCTGGATACTCGATACCCCACAGGGATAGGTGAGTTTGTCCGATAATAGCCATGCCACTTGATTTCCATGTCTACCTTAAAACAACGCACTGCCATGATCCACTTGCTTTCTCATAATGTTCAAGGGTTAGGCTCCTGTCAGGGATGCGGGTGTGACCAGAGATGTGTGTACTGACACAGGGAAACGCAGGCTCCAGATATGGTATAAACAAGACAATTTATTAAGATTAACAATACAAACATAAACGCAGTGCACCAAACCCCAAGCTAACACAAATACATACAACAAGGTGAAACAAACCCAAACCTAAACTGGTATAGATACACAGGTACATACACATACAGTATAGAGCACACCGTAGTCAGGCAGGCCGGGTCGATAACTATCGGGCAGGTAGGTACAGGAGGAGCAGGTGGAGAGAATGGTCAGGGTCACAAGCCAGGGATCAAACAGGAGAAGTCAGCAGAGGTCAGGATCAGGCAGGGTCGGCAACAAGTCAGACAGAAACAGGAACAGGAATGCAGGTTACAAGGTACAGGGGCCCATGGAAAAACACACACCAAGGCACCGACTGCAGGTCTGGCCATCCCTTAAATACACCACCTGCAATCAGCCCCAGGTGATGGCTAATTGCCAAAGTGAACCTCTGGTTGTTGAGAGCACCCGCTGGCCAGCCCTGGTACTGCAGCCCACAAGGCATCGTGAGTCCCACCACTAATGGCAAGTCCATTCCTGACAGCTCCCCTTCTAAGCAATTCAAAATATTTTCTCATTTAAAGTCTTTGGGAGCAGATATTTTTGCTTAGAAGAAACACATTTTGCCCCTTCTTTTACTCCCAGATATATTCACAGGGATTTTCCAATTTGTTTTTTCGCCAATGCCTCTGGAAAAAAGAGAGGGGTGGTGCTCTGTTTTTCCAAACGGCTATCATTCACTGAAACTAAAGTATTAAGGAATAGGGAGGGACGATACCTTCTAGTCAAGAGTCATTTGGAAGGTAATATGGTGTTTTTCATATTTATTATGCCCCTAATACAAACCAGGTGGACTTCTTTCGTTCCCTTTTTAAATCTCTGTTTAAAAATTTGGAAGGAGATGTTATTTTGGCGGGGGACTCAAATCTAGCTTTAGACCATGTGCTCGATAAATCCCATGTAATCATACTTAAATTGTCTCCTAGACAAAGCTGTGATTTTGTGCAACTTTTGCATCTCCATGATCTAATTGATGTGTGGAGAGAGGCTAATCCCATCTCTAGAGAATACTCTTACTTCTCTAGGGCTCATAATCATTATTCTTGTATAGATAATGTCTTTCTCCCCTTGGAAATGATAACTAAGCTACATCCAGCCAAAATTATATCGACACCTTGGTCGGACCACAAACCTGTGATACTGCCGCTTTCTAATTTGACGGTTACAATGGTTAAGCCACACTGGTGACTAAACAAGTCCTTACTATGAGACAAGTCCTGTTGCCTAGAAGTGGGCAAACATTTAAAATCCTGCTTTGCAATTAATAAAGCAGAGGATACGAATCCCTCTATTAATTGGGCAGCCCATAAAGCTTCATTTAGAGACTTTTTATCCAACTGTCCTGCAGAATTAAAAAATCCTGCGAGGAGTTGATTTGTGCAAAATCTAGAGACTATGAATCGTTAGTTGCCCAACGTAAAAGTGCCCCAACCTCTGATCTCTTATCTAAAGTAGAGCAAGCCCGGTTGGAACTTAACCTCTGCTTCACCACAAAAGCAGAAAAGCAATTGCGCTGGATGAATCATAGATTTTTCATGTGGCGGGACAGACCAGGTTCCCTTCTAGCGCATAAGCTTACCCCCAAGTACATTCACTCAGCTCTTCCCAAACTCTGGCTAGCAGGGGGGGTACTATCACACAAGATCCTCAGAAGATCCTTCAGCAATTTCATGATTTTTATGCTTCCCTATATGGTTCACCTCGACCAGTGGAGCCTTCCAACATTCAATCCTTTTTGGAGTCGTTACCTATTCCTTCCCTCACTGAAGCCCATAAAGAGCTTATGGAACAGCCTATTACTTCTGAGGAGCTCCACAAAGTTATTAAATTACTACTGTCACATAAATCCCTGGGCCCCAGTGGTCTTCCCAACAAATACTACAAAACTTTTTCTGATCATCTTCTTCCCCATATGACACTATATTTTAATTAATTGAGAGAGGAGGGAGTAGTTCCCTTAGATGAGAACAAGGCATATATTAGTGTCATTCTGCTGATGTCCACAATTATCGCTCTATTTCATTAATCAATTGTGATCTGAAAATTCTAACGAAACGTCTGGCCGTACACCTTAACTCCTTTTTGTCACAATATATTCATAAAGACCAGTCGGGATTCATATCGGGTCGTCAAACGGACCAGATTCACAGATCGGACCAGATTCACGGACCAGATTCACTCTGATCTCAGCTGCCCATTCTAGTTGGGATGCCCCTCTTTCTAAGGCACTTTTGCTCCTTTCTCTGGACCTTCATAAGGCCTTCGACAGTCTGATGTGAGAATATTTATTTACTACCCTGCAGGCTTTTGGATTTGGCTCCACGTTTCTGTCAAGGTCCTACCTTTCTTCAGAGCTTGTGCATCTCCATGAGCTGGCATCCATCTTGGTTTTCTGCAAAGCATGGTGGGAACCTTTATGCCTTCAGGCTTCTGCGGCTCCTCCTCAGAAGGGTGTGGTTAAGCACATTTAAACCTGCTGTCTGCAAGTGTGCTCTGCACTTGTGTCCTGTATGTTGCCCTGTTGCAAGCTCTTGTGTTGTTCCCATTGCTCTCCTGGTAACCGACTCGGCTTGGACAAGACTACTCTCTGCGTTAACCCTTTACCTGACCTCCCGTTGCTGAACCCGGCCCGTGACCTGAGTATTCTTTGCCTTCCGTCTAGTACTGTCTGCTCCGTTGTTATTGACCCGGCTTGTCTGACTACTCTACTCGTGTTCCCATCTAGCTCCCACCAGCTGTACGCCATTGGCGGCAGTCGTTATCGCAGCTGGGGTCACTCGGGGGCCGCGACCTGGTCTCAGGCTGCGTCAAGTCCATCCCCACCATCAGGGGCCCTGGTGAAGGGTAGCCTTGGGCTTAGACTCCGCGCCCTGAGGGACTCTGGTCTGTGGGTAGTGGCTGTCGTCAGTCGCAGCGTGACCGTACCATAGGCCTGCCTGCCCATTCCAGCGTTCCTGCCCTGACATTACACAAGTGCCATGAATCCTGAGAGGGCAAAGATGGGCTTCCTAATCTCGCTACTCTCTGATAGGGCCTTGGCCTGGGCTAATCCCTTATGGGAAAGGAATGACCCGGTGATTCACGTGTTTACCCGTTTCGTTGCCTCCTTCCGTACGGTATTCGATGTACCCGCTCGCTCCGCTTCTGCTGCCAAATTGCTCATGTCCATGCATCAGGGATCACGAACCGTTGCCGAGTACGCCATCGAATTTCGTACTTTGGCGGCAGAGGTGGGTTGGAACAATGAGGCTTTAGTGGCTGCTTTCTCTCATGGTCTCTCTGATGCGTTGAAGGACGAGATCGCAGCCAAAGAACTGCCTGTGGAGTTAGAGGCACTCATCTCCTTCCTAATCTTGATTGACACCAGGCTCAGAGAGAGGCCTTCATTTAAGGAGCGTCTGCGGAGGCCTCCTAACCGTTTGGCGCCTACGTTTTCTGTCCCACCCGTGCCTCCCTCTCCTCCCACGCTTCCAGGAGATGGTTTGTCTGGTAGTGAGCCCATGCAGCTGGGGTTTGCTCGCCTTTCCGAGGGGGAGCGGGCCTCTCAGCGTCGGGAGGGTCGCTGCCTGTACTGTGGACTCGGGGGGCATTTTCGGCAGTCCTGTCCAGTCTGTCCGGGAAACACTCGCACCTGAGATCCTGTCGGGGGCAGATCTTGGGTGGAGTTTCCTTGTCCCCAGTTTCCCGTAAAGATAAGCCGCTTATCACCGTTGTCCTCTCTTGGGCAGGAGGCTCGGTGACGGCCCAGGCGTTGGTAGACTCTGGGGCTGGCGGTTTGTTTATGGACAGTTCGTTTGCTGCCCAGTACTCCATTCCTCTGCAGGCTCGAGAGACTCCATTGGTTCTCGAGGCAATAGATGGCAGGCCCTTGCAGCCATCGCAGGTTACCCACGAGACCCTGCCGGTGGAGGTAGCTATTGGGGCTGTTCACAGGGAATTGGCCTGTTTCCAGGTAATTTCTTCCCCGCACTACTCCGTGGTTTTGAGCTATCCCTGGCTTCAGAGGCACAATCCGACCTTTGATTGGCGATCGGCCGAGATTCTCTCATGGTCACCACGGTGTGGGGCTGGTTGCATCCGTGGTCCGGTTAAGGTGCTGTGCACCTCCTCGGACTCTGTGCTGCCCACTGAATATGGGGAGTACCTGGACGTGTTTGACAAGGTGCGCGCCGGTGCCCTGCCTCCTCATCGTCCATACGATTGTGCCATAACCTTACATACTGGTGCTACTCCTCCGCGTGGCAGGGTGTATCCTCTTTCGGTGGCAGAGAATCAGGCCATGGAGGAATACGTTGCGGATGCGCTTTCCCGGGGGCACATTCGCAAGTCTACGTCTCCAGCAGGAGCTGGGTTTTTTTTCGTGAAAAAGAAGGGAGGTGAGCTGAGACCCTGCATTGATTTTAGGGGTCTCAATCGGATCACGATTAAAAATGCTTATCCTATTCCGTTGATCACCGAGTTGTTTGACCGCCTCAAGGGAGCAACGGTCTTTACTAAACTCGACCTTAGGGCTGCCTACAACCTCGTACGGATCAAGGAGGGCGACGAGTGGAAGACCGCGTTCAACACCAGAACCGGCCACTATGAATACCTGGTTATGCCCTTTGGGTTGTGTAACGCACCCACGGTCTTTCAGGAGTTTATTAACGATGTCTTACGTGACTTGTTGCAGCAGTGCGTGGTGGTTTACTTGGACGACATCCTGGTTTACTCTGCATCTATGGAGACTCATATCCAGGATGTTAAGCGGGTGCTGCAACGGTTGTGTGAAAACGAGCTTTTCTGTAAGCTCAAGAAGTGTGAATTTCACCAATCCCAGGTTGCCTTTTTGGGCTACATCATTTCCCCGGTGGGTTTTTCTATGGACCCTGAGAAGGTTTCAGCGGTTCTGCAGTGGCCTCGTCCCAGTGGTCTTCGGTCCATTCAGCGCTTTTTGGGATTTGCCAACTATTATCGGAAGTTTATCAGGAACTTTTCCACACTGTCCAAGCCTCTCTCAGATCTGACCAAGAAGGGCAGTAACCCTCACGAGTGGTCACCCGAGGCCATCTCGGCTTTCAAGGCTCTGAAAGCCGCCTTCACTTCGGCCCCAATTCTGTCTCATCCCAATCCTGGGTTGCCTTTTGTTCTCGAGGTTGATGCATCTGAGACAGGAGTAGGCGCCTTCTTGTCCCAGCGTCAGTCACCCGAGGGACCCCTACTTCCTTGCGGGTTCTACTCCAAGAAGCTTTCCTCTGCAGAGTGCAACTACCAGATTGGAGACAGGGAGTTGTTGGCCATTATTCTGTCTCTCAAGGAATGGAGGCACCTGCTTGAGGGTTCTGTGGTCCCGGTCCTAGTTCTCACTGACCACAAGAACCTCACATATCTCTCGGAGGCTAAGAGGTTGACACCCCGTCAGGCCAGGTGGGCTCTGTTTTTGTCACGTTTTAACTATGTGGTCTCTTACTTGCCTGGTTCCAAGAATGTCAGGGCTGATGCCTTGTCACGGCAATACTCTGAGCTGTCCAGGGAGGACACTGAGCCGACCTTGGTCATTCCTCCAAACCAGATCCTGGCTGCCATTCGTACCAACCTGACTTCTCCCCTTGGGGAGCAGATTTTGGCAGCTCAAACTAACGCTCCCCCTGAGAGACCGGCTGGAAGATGTTTTGTACCTGAGGGATTGCGTACCCGCTTGCTACGTACCTACCATAATTCCAAGACTGCCGGTCATCCTGGTAGGAACCAATTGTCCTGGGTCGTTTCTCGGTTATTCTGGTGGCCATCTCTCCGTTCTGACATCGCCTCATATGTAGCAGCTTGTTCGGTCTGTGCCCAGAATAAATCTCCTCGGCACCTTCCATTGGGCCTTCTGCAACCCATTCCCAATGGGGAGCGTCCCTGGTCACACCTGGGTATGGATTTTATTGTGGATCTTCCTGCGTCTCAAGGTCATAGGTCATTCTTATGGTGATCGATCGTTTTTCTAAGATGTGCCATTGCGTTCCGCTCAAGAAATTGCCGACTGCACAAGAACTGGCTACGGTTTTCGCTAAGGAGATCTTTCGCTTGCACGGGTTGCCCAAGGTGATTGTCTCGGACCGTGGGAGCCAGTTTATGTCCAGGTTCTGGCGCGCCTTCTGCTCCCAGTTGGGTATCGAGCTTTCCTTCTCTTCGGCCTACCACCCTCAGTCCAATGGGGCTGCGGAGCGTTCCAACCAGGCCCTGGAACAATTCCTTCGTTGCTATATATCGGATCATCAGGACAACTGGGTCGATCTCCTGCCATGGGCAGAGTTTGCGAGGAACTCGGCTGTCAACTCCTCCTGTGGGATGTCCCCCTTCATGGCCAACTATGGGTTCCAACCCGCTGTATTGCCTGAGTTGTTCTCTCCACAGGACATTCCGGCTGTGGATAACCACCTGGCTGCTCTGCGCTCCTCATGGGGGCAGATTCAGAGGTCCTTGAAGGACTCAGCACACCGCCAGAAGCTCCAGGCTGATCGTAGACGGTTGCCCGCTCCCTCATACCAGGTCGGAGATCGGGTGTGGTTGTCCACTCGCAACCTCAAGCTTCGGGTGCCCGCACCAAAGCTGGCCCCCCGTTTTGTTGGTCCTTTCCGCATTCTTTGCAGGGTGAACCCGGTTGCCTATGCCCTTGCTCTTCCTCCTGGGATGCACATCTCCAACGTCTTCCACGTATCCCTGTTGAAACCTCTGATCTGTAATCGCTTTACTGCCTCTCCGCCTCGGCCTCGTCCTATCAGGGTCGACGGCCATGCGGAGTATGAGGTGAGCCGCATCTTGGATTCTCGGTTGGTCCGCGGTCGGGTACAGTTTCTGGTCCATTGGCGTGGTTATGGTCCCGAGGAACGTTCCTGGGTTCCTTCCGTGGATGTTCATGCTCCTGCCCTCCTCCGCGCTTTTCACGCCCGGTTTCCTCAGAAACCTTTTGTTGAGCCGCGGAGGGGGAGGGGCCCTTGAGGAGGAGGTACTGTCAAGGTCCTACCTTTCTTCAGAGCTTGTGCATCTCCATGAGCTGGCATCCATCTTGGTTTTCTGCAAAGCATGGTGGGAACCTTTATGCCTTCAGGCTTCTGCGGCTCCTCCTCAGAAGGGTGTGGTTGAGCACATTTAAACCTGCTGTCTGCAAGTGTGCTCTGCACTTGTGTCCTGTATGTTGCCCTGTTGCAAGCTCTTGTGTTGTTCCCATTGCTCTCCTGGTAACCGACTCGGCTTGGACAAGACTACTCTCTGCGTTAACCCTTTACCTGACCTCCCGTTGCTGAACCCGGCCCGTGACCTGAGTATTCTTTGCCTTCCGTCTAGTACTGTCTGCTCCGTTGTTATTGACCCGGCTTGTCTGACTACTCTACTCGTGTTCCCATCTAGCTCCCACCAGCTGTACGCCATTGGTGGCAGTCGTTATTGCAGCTGGGGTCACTCGGGGGCCGTGACCTGGTCTCAGGCTGCGTCAAGTCCATCCCCACCATCAGGGGCCCTGGTGAAGGGTAGCCTGGGGCTTAGACTCCGCGCCCTGAGGGACTCTGGTCTGTGGGTAGTGGCTGTCGTCAGACGCAGCGTGACCGTACCATAGGCCTGCCTGCCCATTCCAGCGTTCCTGCCCTGACAGTTTCTTGCTTTGTTGCACTCGTTATATGATACTCCCACTGCTCAGGTTTCCTTTAAAGGCTACAGATCCTCTGTGTTTCCAATCCAAAGAGGCACTTGACAGGGCTGTCCACTTTCCCCACTGCTTTTTGCGCTGGCAATTGAACCCTTAGCTATGGCAATCCACTCCCATCCCCAAATCCGTGGTATCTGTTGCAGACAACAGGAACATAAATGTGCCCTATTTGCCGATGATGTTCTTATGTATATTACTTCCCCTTTGATAACTATCCCTAATTTATTGTCTCTAATATGCCAATTTTCCACTCTTTCCGGGCTTTCCCCAAATTCCCAAAAAACAATAGCCCTTAATGTTTCCTTACCCATTTCTGAAGAACAGCAGGTTAGAATTTCCTATGATTCTCAGTGGGCAAGTAAGTCGTTGCCCTATTTAGGGATACACTTAACTGCCTCAATCGAGACGCTATATCAAGCTAATTACCCTCCCCTCTTTAAAATACTTAAAGACGATCTTCGCCGTTGGGCTGACTATTTCTTATCATGGTTTAGCAGAGTCAACTCGATCAAAATGAAGTTTTTGCCTCTATTGCTATACTATTTCCGGACATTACCGGTTTCAATTCCGAGACGAGAATTGCAGCATCTACAAGCTGAGGTTCTCCACTTTGTTTGGAACAATAGATGACCTTGGATGAACCAAAAGACATGGCATACTTCCAGACTGTGAGGTGGTATTGACCTTCCTAATCTCTATGCGTATTTCCAAGCTGCGCAAATCGCCCAGTTTTTCTTACACCACTGCTGAGGGAAATATTCCCCTCTGAGTTTCTATCGAAGCTCTCTCCTGTCACCCTCTGGCTCTTTGTGCGTTACTTTGGCTTCTTAATTGATTGCGCCCTTCTATATTGTGCCCCACTCTGTCATTTTCTTTGACAGTTTGGGACAGAGTACGCCATCGCAAGTCACTGGCATCTCCGCATACACCGGTTTTTTGCAACCCTGAATTTGTACCTGGACTAGCACCCGCCCCTTTTCAATGGTGGATCAATAAAGGCTTGCTGCAGATAGGAGACTATCTTAACAGTGCTTTCATACATTCTCTACAATATTTTAAAGATAAATATATATACCTGCTACTGAAATCTTCAGATATAACTAGCTTGTCTCGTTTCTCTGCTCAAAGCTTGTTTTATTGGATAAGTCACCTTTGCCCACTGCCTTTGAACTTTCCTGCCAGAATATGGATTTTCCCAGAGGCCGTGTCTCCATAGTATATGCATTCCTCACTGATCCGAATTGTAAACTTCCCTATATGGATCATTGGAAATGGGATCTAGATGTCAATTACGAATTGTCGGATTGGCAGGATCTTGCTCTGGCACTATCCAAAACTTCTATCAATACTACCCTAATACTACTCGGATTGCAAGGATGCATCCGTCTGCTTCTGCAACATGTTTCGGGCATTGTGGCCAAGTGGGGTCTATGTATCACATCTGGTGGCAATGTCTGATTGCAACCAGATTTTGGATTCGCATGTTCAATTTTGTCAATTCAGTGATGGGAGTAAATATTTGCAGATCCTCAGAGACAACGCTCTTTCATAAATTTCCGGATAATAAGAAGTCCCAAAAGTTGATCACCTATATGTTTCTGGCAGCGAGAATTACTACAGTTAGACATTGGAAGCAATCAGTTATTCTGCTTGACTATGTTAAAAAGAAACTGAATTGGAGTATGGTTAATGACAAACTCACCTGTATCCTGCACGATAGTTTGAAAAAACTTTTATGTACTTATATTTATTCCATTAACCGCTTCCCCTCCACCCTATAACAGAAGTACTGCTACAGGGCGGCAAGACTACGCAAAATCACGTAAATATACAGTTAGGTCCATATATATTTGGACATAGGAACAATTTTCATACTTTTGGCTCTGTATGCCACTAGAATAAATTAAAATAAAACAATCCAAATGACTTTGAAGTACAGACTTTCAGCTTTAATTCAAGAAGTTGAACATAAATATCAAGTACAAATTTTAGCAACTGCAACCATTTTTATACACAGTCCCTCCATTTCAGGGGCTCAAATGTAATTGGACAAATGAATATAATCATAAATAAAATGCTAATTTTTTATATTTTGTGGAGAACTCTTTACTGGCAATGACTGGGTTTCCTCCTTTCTGATGCTTTGCCAGGCTCTAACTGCAGCTGTCTTAAGTTGTTCTTTGTTTGTGGGTCTTTCTGCCTTTAGTTTTGCCTTCAGCAAGTTAAATGCATGCTCAATTGGTTTGAGATCAGGTTATTGACTCGCCATTGCAGAATATTCCACTTCTTTTCCTTCAAAAGATCCTGGGTTGCTTTTGCAGTGTGTTTTGGATCTTTGTCTATCTGAACTGTGAAGCGCCGTCCAATCAACTTTGCTGCATTTGGCTGAATCTGGGCTGACAGTATATCTCTAAACACTGTGGAATTCATCCGGTTGCTTCTGTCTTCTGTCACATCATCAATAAACACCAATGACCCACTGCCACTGGAAGCCATACATGCTCATGCCATCACTTTTTTCTTCCCGTCAAAATTCAGACTTTGCCAGACCATTTGCATGGAAACTCATTATGGTTTCCGAATTTATTTATTTTTTTGGCCTTACCCTCAACATGGGCATTACTAAAAAAAATGAATTGCGGTTGTATTGGTCCACAGACCTGATTCATCATATGCCCGTGTTCTCTGCTGCCATGGCCAGGCATAGATATGAGAGTGTAGTGATGTGATAATTTCTTTGCCCATTTTCCAGTGTATACTTCTATTATGCAGTGTTTTTTCCAATATGGCTGCTATGCTCTCTGGGCACTGAGGATGAGGTCATCAGAGTGAGCACTTGTCTCAAGTTTGGGAGAGAAGCCCGTCTGCATATTGACATTCTGTTGCATGTGTCTACTGATGGAGTGGAACATTGAAATCACTACCAGTATGTGGCAAGACTCAAACATAGTTTACAAGAGGCCTATCGAATGGCTGAAGAAATTGCTGCAAAAATAAATGCTGCCAATAAAAGACGCTTTAATGCCAAAGTTCATTACAGAGACTTACAACCTGGTGATAAAGTGCTTCTTCGCAATTTGGGACCCTCAGCCAAACATAAGTTAGCTGATCGCTGGAGAAATGAGTTGTTTGAAGTTATAGAAAAACTGCCTAGAATTCCAGTCTACCGGATTCGAGGACCTGAGGGTGGCATAGGAATCACTTGCTTCCAGTACCACAAGTTGCTACTGCGGATGAGGAGCCACAACCTGATATTGCTACAGATTCTAATGATGTGCCTCGTGCAGACAGTAGAAAACAGTGTGATGACAATGACTGGTTTACACCTCTACCAGAGTCTCCTGTACAGGCTCCTTCACCTATTACTAATGGAAGCCTTCCTCAGAGGGCTGAACCCAACTACTCCTGCTTTTGAACCAACAGCCCAAAACTTTGTGCCTACAGTTCCAGGCATGATTGGAGCACCAGGTTTTCCCATTAGTGCAGTCCCAGATTTATCTGGACTAATATAAAACACCAAAAGTCCATGTGTAGTAAAGATCAAAAATTCCAGAAATTCTTCAAATATAAAGAAAAAAACTTCCACCTTCCACCCGTGCAGAAACCAACATCAAATGCAGTCATCAGAACTTGGAGAGTGAGAAGCCTTTAAGGAATTTTAAAGGGATCCTAAACCCTCTTTAGCATCCACTCCATAGAATTCTTCACCATCCGAATAAGCTCCACCATTCAAGTCCAGGACAGCTCTCTGTGTTCACCAGTCTTTGGCCTCTGCAACACACAGAAGAAACCCGAAAAGACAACAACTACATCAAACAACATAAAACCGGCAACTTCTGCATCCAAAGTTGCCGGTTTTACGTTGTTTGATGTAGTTGTTGTCTTTTCGGGTTTCTCCTGTGTGTTGCAGAGGCCAAAGACCAGTGAACACAGAAAGCTGTCCTGGACTTGAATGGTGGAGCCTATTCGGATGGTGAAGAATTCTATGGAGTGGATGCTAAAGAGGGTTTAGGATCCCTTTAAAATTCCTTAAAGGCTTCTCACTCACCAAGTTCTGGTGAGTGCATTTGATGTTGGTTTCTGCACGGGTGGAAGGTGGAAGATTTTTTTCTTTATATTTGAAGAATTTCTGGAATTTTTGATCTTTACTACACATGGACTTTTGGTGTTTTATAATAATATAATTGAGGATATTCACTATTAATTTATGCACTTTATATAATATTTTTTTATGAGTGGCTTTAGAAATCTATTTTTGCGCTGTTTATTTATATCTCTTATTGTTTGTGTTTTTTTCACAATTTGCACAGCAGCAGTTTAGATTTTGTAGTTTGTGGTGCAGGAATAAGTTTTATTGACTTTATCTGGACTAATGCCTGACGGCTTGAGGAGAGGAGATTGTGTTTGAGGACCTCCACCAATGTTTGCTTATGACACCTTGGGAAGACCCTGCTATGCTCTACAGAACTATGCTGTACAAACTCATGTTCTGTTGGACATGATTACAGCCCATTCTAGACTAGTTAACATAATGCCTATTTGTTACTAACCATGTTTTCTTTGCAGCTAATCTCTGTAATAGATTGCTTCTGGAGAAGTGGTCTGCAGAAGGCGACAACGATGTTAACTTGCTATGTTTTGTTGTTGCTTTATGTGTATATCCTTGCTGGGTCGGAAGGATTTTCAGCTGGGGGAGAATGTAGTGATGAGATAATTTCTTTGCCCATTTTCCAGTGTATACTTCTATTATGCAGTGTTTGTTTTGTCTTTTTCCAATATGGCTGCTGGGCACTGAGGATGAGCTCAACAGAGTGAGCACTTGTGAAAAAAGAAGGAAGTGTAGATTTTTCCTGGGAGAGAGAGCTCAGACTGTAAGTGTTGCAGCCTCCCCTCACTGAGACATGCAAAAAAGACTGTTAATGCTTTATTGTTCCTGTTTGGAAGATACTTTATGTTGGATGATTCACTGAATGTTATTTCCTCAATACATGGACTTTCATATACAATGCTGTGTGGATTACTGTCTATGTGGAAGATGCATTTCTCAGTTGGGATTTCACTTGTTATCCACAAGCCCCAATTAGGTGGAGGCACTAGCACTTGTTAGAGATCTTGTCCTGATCACACAGATTATAAGGACTCTGCTCCGAATTACTATACAGTTGGCTCCATCACACCCCAGTAGCTGTAAAGAGTGTAAAAATAGCACTACAAGAGTATAATGTGTTTTATGCATTTCAACAATACACTCTGTCGTCCTCGTGGGTGACCCTGAATTTGACTGGCTACACAAAATTTGGCCCCTCGTAAATCACTTTAACCAAAAATTTGCAGATGTCTATACTCCGCAGCAAAACATCTGCGCAATGAGTCCCTCGTTAATTTTTCTGGCCGTCTTGCATTCAAACAATTTCTCCCCAGCAAGCGTGCCAGATATGGGGTCAAGATGTAGAAGACCTGTGAGAGGGCAACAGGCTATACATATAAGTTTCGGATTTACAAGGGAAAAGAGAGTCACATGGAGCCCCCCGGATGCCCAGACTACATGGGGAGTAGTGGCAAGATAGTTTAGGACTCGGTGTCATCCTTTTTTCATATGGGGTACCACTTATACGTGGACAATTTTTATTCAAGTGTGCCACTATTTAGACATTTGTACAATCTTGGAATTGGTGCATATTGCACCGTGTGACCTAATGTGTGCCCATCATTAGAAGTGGTTGGATGCAGGGCGGTATATTTTAATGGTGGGCATACCATACATTTTTTTTTGGCAGAGATTTCTTCTCTTTTTTCATTCAGTCCACAGGCTGCATACAAAAAAAAAAAAGAACATAGCATATATACCCAACAAGGACCAGCGACGTACTGGTACATCACTGGACTTTGAATGGTTATACCAGCTGCAGACATCATCCTGGTATTATTTTTTTTCAGCTGGCGATCGGCTTTCATGTAAAAGCAATCCTAGTGGCTAATTAGCTGCAGGATTGCTTTTACAAGCAGCGGGAGACAATGCCCCCCTCCCCCACTGCCTTCCACGGCCTTCTCGGGCAGTCCCGTGCCATCGGGGGAACCTGAGAATGCAGCCAGTGTTTCTGTCAGCTGACCATAGAGCTGATTGGAGACCAGAATGGTGCCAATCATCTCTATAGCCTTAGAAATCAGAAGTTACAAGCATTTCATCACGTCAGTTTTGCAAGATATAGACAGCGTCATTTGTAAATTGGTAAAGCATCTGGTCACACCGATCTTGGTTTGATTAGATAATGTAAGGGCAGAGGAGATATCAAGAGTCTGATAGACCCCAGATTTCTCAAAAAAGAATACATGACAATGCCCATTGAAGTTATAGGGGATATTTGCATTCCCTGTGATAGCATTAAAAGTGATAAAAAAAAAAAAAAATTAAATGGACAGTGTAAAAATAATTTAAAAAAATCAAAATAACTTAAAAAAGAAGAAAAAAAAAAGTACCCCCACACACGTGCGCACCTGCGTTGTGAGCATTGACCCTGTGCCATTATGGAAACAGCAGTTGCACCATGCATGTGAGGTATCACCATGAACGTCAGAACAAGGGCAGTAATTCTAACACTAGACCTCTAAACAATATGGTAGTGTGACAAGAGCACCCCTACCTGAAAATAGAAGGTTACTAAATGATCCACGTGGAGTAATATGAATTCAAAAAATTCAGACAATACTTTATTTTGATCACATAGATCATACGGAGGTTAAACATGAGCACGGTGAACATGTCAAACAAATAAAATCATGTTTAAAATGCACTAGGCGTCTTCATTGTAGGGTCATTTTAGCAAGTAGGGCACCATGTATGGCAATGTAGGGTAGTGGTGAGGTGATTCTCCTAGATTTCCATGGATTTCCAGCTTATATTGGAGTAAGCCATGTATACAACAGATATATTCCCAATATACGTCAGGAACCTCCTGGTATATGAGAGCTGGAACACAAATAATAGACAATGTATGTATGAGAATATAGGAGTTAAATCACATCCAAGCCTCACCACACCTCCCTCTCCAGCAAAAAATGGACACTTCAATTACCTTCTCAGTAGTAAGACTGTCATACCAGCTTCTCAAATATAGGGACCTCCTGGGTAACCACCCCAAGTGAAACAAAGTCCACAGTACCAAATGATTCTGGGGATATATATAAAAATAAATATAAATATATAAATCACAGGCATCAAGAAAACCCTGAAAACAAGGGACACAATATGGGTATATTACCATCAATGAAGATCAAGAAGACACCCGTCGACTTGAAATAAGATCAGGTCCTTGATGCTAGTTCAGAGGTGCATATGGGGGTGGGAAGCCAGGTAGTCACAGTACGTAAATTCCAGACACATATACTATGTATGTAGCAGGCCGTGAGAACCTGAGTCTATATACCCAATGAAGGGTTTCCAAAAATTACTCAATCAGAGAGAATTGAAGCGGTTTGATTAGGATATGGCTATGTCACAGCATACAATGCCTAAATAGGATAGCGTGTATATATGTATATATATGTTATCCTCTAAAGAGGATTTCAAAACATTCCCCGTGTGTTCAGGGTAAGTTAGGCCCACATGAGATGCCTTCTAAACTCCATATATGCTCTATAAATCTAGACAGCTAAAAGCTTAAATAACTTGCCACCGGTGGAAGATATATTCCCCTAGGGGATTGCCGTTTGCAAACCGCTGTAATAGTAGCCTTATGGTAGTTTTTCAGAGGGCCTCGTGCCTTCCTAGCAAGGAGCTATAAATGAATTTATATCGGACTTGTTGGAATTTATGCTTACCCATAACTGTTTTCAGTTTCTGGGTTCCTTCTACCAGCAAATATGTGGCACTTCCATGGGAGCACCCTGGGCCCCGGCATTTGCATGTTTACATCTAGGGCTGTGGGAAGAGGAGTTGGTATATCCCTCCACTCCCTATAAGCAACATGCAATAAAATGGTTGCGATACATTGATGATGTCCTGATGGTTTGGGATGGAGGTATAGATGACCTTGAAAAATTTATGGAATTCTTAAATGAGAATGATAGGAATATCAAACTTACTTACACAGCTGATAGAGAGGTAATAACATTCTTAGATCTATCAATCTCTGTCTACGGAAATAAATTAGTCATTAAAACGTTTAGAAAGGAAACAGCGGCCAATACACTTTTACATGCTAATAGCTATCATCCAAGGAGTTTAAAACAGGGAATACCCATTGGTCAGTTTCAGAGAATAAAAAGGAACTGTACAGAAGAAGCTGAATATAGAAATGAATCTATTCAGCTCTACAAGAGGTTTAGAGAAAGAGGTTACTCACATAGAACCCTAAGAAGAGCAAAAAGAAGAGCCCTCGGTAAAACAAGAGATGAGCTTATAAATAAATCAAAAACTAAGGTAGGGGCGAATTCGGTAAATCAACCGGTAAGATTCATAACTAAATTTGGACAACAATGGGGTGAGGTCAAGAAGGCCCTGGACTCTCATTGGTACTTACTAACTCAAAATCCACAGATAGCAAGAGTGGTAGGGGAGAGTCCCCAAATGGTAGCAAAAAGAGCTCGGAACTTAAATGATATACTAGTACAATCAGAGTTTCAGAGGGCACCACAAAGAAATTGGTTAACTAGGAGGACTGGCCTATGTGGTATGTTCCCATGTGGCCACTGCCAAATTTGTCCATTTGTACATAAGTCTAATCAGTTCTTTAACAATGATAAATCCAAGGCATTCCAGATACGAAGTTTTATTAATTGTTCTAGCAGCAGAATAATATACATGATAGAGTGTCCATGTAAGAAGATGTATATAGGAAAAACGAAAAGGAATCTTAGGACTAGGATTGGTGAACATCTGAGAGATATCAGAAACGAAAATAGGAATATAAGAAAGGGAGAGAAAGAGAATCCACTGGCACAGCACTTTAAAGAAGTACATGGGGGTAAAACAGAAGGTCTGAAAGTGAAAGGGATTTTCCTGCTGAATATTTCAGCTTGTCGGGGGGACTTTGATAAAGTCCTCCTACGAAAAGAAAAGTTCTGGATCTATACCCTGGGTGCACTTGTCCCATATGGACTAAATACAGAACTCAATTTTGGGGTTTTTTTTAATTGAATTTTTTGGAACCTTTAATATACCTTGAGTTATAATCTGTATTGGGGAACTATATATGGGAATGAAATTTGGATCTATTTGGATAAAGTATGAATCTAACTATGTGATTCTTTCCATTCCCATTATATATTTAAACGCCTATAATAACTAGATTGATATTATAATTGGGAAGTTGAACCTTATCTTGATGTCTCCCTTTTTGAATGATAATTACTATAATAATAGTTTCTCTCCATTATCCTCTTTAAAGATGATCTGATTTACAGCAATATGGTCCCTCCTTTTTATTTTTATTCTTATTTCCAGCAGTCAATTTAAATTTAGTATGTGTGTTTTAGTTCACTTTGGATATTTCAAATGTAGCGATACTCTTTCAACACAAGATGGCGAGGTGGAGACTCTTTGGTATGCAATTAGTGCACCATATAAGGCAAAGGATTGAAGTCCCCTCCCAGTTCTGACGAAGTCTGCGGTGATTGGCGGACAAAACGCGTCAACGTATTGACGTCACTACGCTCGGCGTCTTCATAGGGTGCGGCGTCCACGAGGTGGGAAGGAACGGCGGTGTCACAGCTCCTTGCTAGGAAGGCACGAGGCCCTCTGAAAAACTACCATAAGGCTACTATTACAGCGGTTTGCAAACGGCAATCCCCTAGGGGAATATATCTTCCACCGGTGGCAAGTTATTTAAGCTTTTAGCTGTCTAGATTTATAGAGCATATATGGAGTTTAGAAGGCATCTCATGTGGGCCTAACTTACCCTGAACACACGGGGAATGTTTTGAAATCCTCTTTAGAGGATAACATATATATACATATATACACGCTATCCTATTTAGGCATTGTATGCTGTGACATAGCCATATCCTAATCAAACCGCTTCAATTCTCTCTGATTGAGTAATTTTTGGAAACCCTTCATTGGGTATATAGACTCAGGTTCTCACGGCCTGCTACATACATAGTATATGTGTCTGGAATTTACGTACTGTGACTACATGGCTTCCCACCCCCATATGCACCTCTGAACTAGCATCAAGGACCTGATCTTATTTCAAGTCGACGGGTGTCTTCTTGATCTTCATTGATGGTAATATACCCATATTGTGTCCCTTGTTTTCAGGGTTTACTTGATGCCTGTGATTTATATATTTATATTTATTTTTATATATATCCCCAGAATCATTTGGTACTGTGGACTTTGTTTCACTTGGGGTGGTTACCCAGGAGGTCCCTATATTTGAGAAGCTGGTATGACAGTCTTACTACTGAGAAGGTAATTGAAGTGTCCATTTTTTGCTGGAGAGGGAGGTGTGGTGAGGCTTGGATGTGATTTAACTCCTATATTCTCATACATACATTGTCTATTATTTGTGTTCCAGCTCTCATATACCAGGAGGTTCCTGACGTATATTGGGAATATATCTGTTGTATACATGGCTTACTCCAATATAAGCTGGAAATCCATGGAAATCTAGGAGAATCACCTCACCACTACCCTACATTGCCATACATGGTGCCCTACTTGCTAAAATGACCCTACAATGAAGACGCCTAGTGCATTTTAAACATGCATTTTAAACATGATTTTATTTGTTTGACATGTTCACCGTGCTCATGTTTAACCTCCGTATGATCTATGTGATCAAAATAAAGTATTGTCTGAATTTTTTGAATTCATATTACTCCACGTGGATCATTTAGTAACCTTCTATTTTCAGGTAGGGGTGCTCTTGTCACACTACCATATTGTTTAGTATGCATTTTTTGGGTTTATGGATCCACACTTATACAAGTGAGTCGGAGATATGATAATGACACTAGCTATTCGTGTCATTCTAGGTGGCTTGTTTCTGCTCTATTTTTGTAACACTAGACCTCCTCTGTAAAGCTAAAATGGTAGCTTGTAAAGGCTTTTAAAATGTTGCCTATGGATATTAAAAACGTATGCAGTTTGTCGCCATTGCACGGGGCATGCAAAGTTTTAAAGCATGTCATGCTTGGTATCTACTGTATTTACTGCACACCATCATCTTTTATATTAGCAAATAATTGGGCAATATATTGTGTTTTTGTGCATTAAAAATAAAAAAGTGTATTTAAAAAAAAAAAATTGCGTTTGAAAAATCGCTACACGAGTACTTTGTGACATAAAAAACGTATTCACTAAGGTGTTTGCTTTAAAAAATATATATAACGTTTGGGGTTTAAATTAATTTCCTAGCAAAAAATACAGATTTTTTTCACGTGAACAAAAAGTGGCAGAAAAGGCTTGGTCTTCAGTTGGTTAGAAGAGTGAATGATGTGTGGCATAAACTTCTAATGCTGGGCATAAAATGCCCCCACCCCCCAAAACAACCCCTTTTTGGAAAGTAGACACCCCAAACTATTTGCTGAGAGGCATGTTGAATCAATAGAAGAATTTATTTTTTTACCACAAGTTTTTGGAAAATGACAAACAAAAAAATTTTTTTTTGTTTTACACAAAATTGTCACTTAAATGATTTATTGCTCACACATGCCATGGGTATATGTGGAATTACTCCCCAAAATACATTCTGCTACTTCTCCCGAGTATGGGGGTACCACATGTGAGAGACGTTTTGGCAGTCTAGCCAAGTACAGGACCCCAAAATCCAATAAGTACCTTCAGGCTTTTAAAGAGCTTTCTTTCCTCATTACACTTCTGACTACCTATCACAGTTTCGGAGGCCCTGAAATGCCAGGATAGCACCAAACCCCCCCTCCCAAATGACCCCTTTTTGGATACAGACACCCCAAGGAATTTGATAAAAAGCATGGTGAGTATTTTGCAGATCTCATTTGTTGCCACAAGTTTTTGGAAAATTGAAGAAAAAAAACAAAAACATTTTTTGTTTTCTTTTTTTATATTTCAAAACCTTGTGAGAAAAAATTAGATCTGCAAAATACTCATCATGCCTCTTTTTAAATTCCTTGGGGTGTCTACATTCCAAAAATGGGTCATTGGGGGGTTTGGTGCTATCCTGGCATTTCAGGGCCTTCGAAACTGTGATAGGTAGTGAGGAAGTGAAATGAGGAAGTTACGCACCTTCAGGCTTTCAAAGTGGTCATTGGATTTCAGTCCCCTGTATGTGGCTAAGATCCCAAAAAGTCTCACCTATGTGGTATCCCCATACTCGGTAGAAGTAGCAGAATGTATTTTGGGATGTAATTCCACATTTACCCTTGGCTTGTGTGAGAAATATATAATTAAAAATAACAACTTTGTGTAAAAAAAATAAAAGTTTTTGCCATTTTCCAGAAACTTATGGAGAAAAATAATAATAATAATCTTCCATGGACTCAATATGCTTCTCAGCAGATAGTGTTGGGTGTCTACTATCTGAAAAGGGGTCATTTGGGGGTGTTTGTACTGTCCGGGTATTTTAGTACCTCAAGAAATGTGATGGGCAGTCAGAAAGTAAAAGCTGTGTAAATTCCATTATCTATACCATAGTTTGTAGAGGCTATAACTTTCACACAAAGCAATCAATATACACTTATTGGGATTTTTTTAACCAAAAACATGTAGCAGAATACATTTTGCCCTAAATGTATGACAAAATTTTTGTTTTTTTTGGATATTATTTATGAGAAAATATAGTTTTTTTTCCAAAATTTTTTTTTTTTCTCAAAACTTTTTTTGTTTATAGCACCAAAAATAAAAAGTACACAGGTGATCAAATACCACCCTTAAAAAAAGCTCTATGTGCCTGTGTCCAAATATATATGGACCTAATTGTTCGTGATTTGCATTTTCAGGTAGGGGGCGCGCGCCGTCATTGACTGCTACAGATTTTAATCACCAGGTCCCAGCTGGAGATTCTCCGCCAGCACCCAGCGATTGCTGAGAAACACTGAAAGGGAAGAGACCTGTATGTAAACAACACAGGTTTCTCTCCTGTCAGCAATAGCCTGCTGCTGTGTATTTCTCTGCACAGAAGAGAAATGCACAGCACATACAGTAAAATGAACAGCACATACAGGTGAACTTGATGAGTTTATCAAGACTATCACTAATAACAAATATGGTTTGAAGTTCACTGTAATTAGTGACAAGGAACAGGTTAACTTTTTGGATCTTATTTTTTTTACGAACAATGGTTATGTGCTGACCAAAACCTTTTTTAAGGGTATAGATAGGAATAGCTATATACCAACCTCGAGTTGTCATTACTCGAGGTGGCTATATAGTACCCCCAGGAGCCAGTTCACTAGAATAAAAAGAAATTGTGATGTTGAGAGAGATTTTTTGGTTCAGACTGATTTATTGATTAAAGCGGAGTTCCACTTACCCAGTCAAAAAATAAGTCAGCAGCTACAAAAACTGTAGCTGCTGACTTTTAAAAAACAGCCACTTACCTGTTCCTCGGTCCCGTGGTGTGTTCCCCACAGCCCGTTTTACCGGCCGTCCTATATTCCAGAAGGCCGGCATCTTCAGTGTGGGCACCCGGCTGTGATAGCTTTCGGCTTCACAGCCGGGTACCCACTGCCATGTGCGAGTAGCGCTGTGCTTCATGAATGGTCCTGTAGTCTTCTCAGACCTGTCACATGTCCCAAAAGACTACAGGGAGGGAGGGAGGACACCTTCCGCTTCCAATCGCCTAGGCGATTGGGCTGGAAGTGGGAGCGGGTACCTGTCAAATTCGGGTACCCGCTTCCCCCCGCCCCCCAAAGCTGCCAATCCTTAATGGGGAGAAGTCTTTAAAGCGGAAATTCCCCTTTTGGGTGGAGCTCCGCTTTAACAGATTCGTAGAGAAGGGGTACAACAAAGTTTTTTTGGAAAAAAAAGATAGTATATTAGACCAAAAGATAAAGAAGCACTCTTGACAAATAATGGGAATAGAAATAATAACCATGAAGAAGTGAAGTTCATTACCGACTTTAACCTCCCTAGCGGGCTGATTATGTCCATATTTCTGTGCTCAAAGCGGTAAATTTTTTTGCATGGAAATATGTATTTTTTTCATTGTAGGCCTGTAATTTTTAGGAATAACTCACTAAAATCTGTCCGAACAAGAGTCTAGTAAACATCCCGGGTATGATAAAATTTGAAACACGAAATCATAAATTATAATTTAATAAATAATCATAAAAATAATAATATAATAATAAATTTAATTCAATAATGTAATCAAACCAAAAACACTGAAATTTGAAATATAGCGCCAAGTTCGCACATCACTGAGCAAAGTCGCAAAATGGTTTCAGTGTCTGATGACGAATTTCCCCACGAGTCATTATCACTCAATTCTGCAAGTAGTTCTAATTTACTATCGCTGTTCTCTAGCTGGTCTAAAACCGATTTTGACCTAAATGGACGCTTTTTGGACGCCATGGACGTTTCTCAGTTTCCAGGCAGAAAGAACAGTAAAAATGCAGGCAGGGCACAGGACAAAGCACTAGGGACAAAATGTATGTGAAATGGTTTGATACAGCAATGTTTTACTATGTAATTTTAGTGTATTTAGTGAATGTCACTTTTTGTCATTTTCAAATTTCCCGCCAGTTCCATCCCCGTACGTCCTGACATCGCAGCGGACGGAACCCAGAAGACAGATGCCGGTATCCGCAGGAGGACATTACAGGGGACACTGCAGGAGGGACATCGCAGGAGCGCAGCACAAGGTAAGAGAAGAACAGATCCCGGAGCAGCGCCGCATGGTAAGCCCCAGTGTAGCTCGGGGTTACTGCTTTTGGTACTGAAACTTTACCCTGAGCTACACTCGGGAATACTGCCAGGGAGTAATATATATAATATATAAGGATATAAAAAAATCTTCAAAAAGCATTTGTCTATTGAGAGATGAAGTTTTAGAAAAAATTATTCCGAGATATCCTATATTTATACATAGGAAAAATAAATCAATTAGAACTACAATTATACATAATGTAAATGATCCACCGAAGGCGGTTAAATTATTTCCAGAGGTGGGTGGTTTTTATCGTTGCAATAGATGTAACATGTAAAACTGTGATAAAAGGTAAGAGAAAAAGAAATAACTTCACATCCATGTCCAAGTCTTTGATCTCATGTGATTCCTTCAGTGGTGTATTTATGTTTTGTGCTGCCCTAGGCAACACAAAAATTGCGGCCCTCCCCCAGTACACCCCCACTGTCTCCAGTGCACCAGCATTTGCTGGGCGGAACTTACTGGTCGGCCATATCTTTCTGTGAAGGTGTCAATTAGTGGTATGAGAAGTGAGAAGGTGTCAGTTAGTGGTATGAGCAGCGAGAAGGTGTCAGTTAGTAGTATGAGCGGTGTGAAGGTGTCAGCAGTATGAGCGGCAAGGTGTCAGTTAGCGGCATGAGCGACGAGAAGGTGTCAGTTAGCGGTATGAGAGGCGAGAAGGTGTCAGTTAGTGGTATGAGCGGGGTGAAGGTGTCAGTTAGAGGTATGAGCGGCGAGAAGGTGTCAGTTAGTGGTATGAGTGGCGTGAAGGTTTCAGTTAGTGGTATGAGGGGTGAGAAGGTGTCAGTTAGCGGTATGAGCGGCGTGAAGGTGTCAGTTAGCGGTATGAGCAGCGTGAAGGTGTCAGTTAGCGGTATGGGCGGCGATAAGGTGTCAGTTAGTGGTATGAGTGGCAAGAGGGTGTCAGTTAGAGGTATGAGCGGAGAGAAGGTGTCAGTTAGTGGTATGAGCAGTGTGAAGGTGTCAGTTAGTGGTACGAGCGGCGTGAAGGTGTCAGTTAGTGGTATGAGCGGCGATAAGGTGTCAGTTAGTGGTATGATTGGCGAGAGGGTGTCAGTTAGAGGTATGAGCGGCGATAAGGTGTCAGTTAGTGGTATGAGTGGCGAGAGGGTGTCAGTTAGAGGTATGAGCGGAGAGAAGGTGTCAGTTAGTGGTATGAGCAGTGTGAAGGTGTCAGTTAGTGGTATGAGCGGCGAGGTGTCAGTTAGTGGTATGAGCGGCGTGAAGGTATCAGTTAGTGGTATGAGTCAGTCACCTGTCAGTCTCTGTGAGCTCTCCCCCCCCATTAGTATACATGGTATACCCAGCAGTAGGATGGAGATTACTCACCAGGCTTGGCGGAGGGGAGGAGACCGAGGGGGGGAGAGCCATGTACTTCCGGTACGTATCCTCCTCACAGCCGCATTTCCCTTCCCTCTTCCACCTCTGTGACAGAGATCCCTGCCTCCCCTGGACACTGCCGTCCTCCGGGATCATCTCTCAGCCCTGGCTCCTCACCACCATCCACTGCGGAGAGCTCCGACCCTCAGAGCAGCCTACAGCCTGGCCAGGCGCACTGTATGCTGGGAGTTGTAGTCCTTCCGTGCACAGCCTGCCGGGATTGTAGTTTTCTCCTGTGGAGGCAGCAGGTTGGAGGCGTGGTGGATGGTGGTGGGCAGCCAGGGCTGAGAGATGATCCCGGAGGACGGCAGTGTCCAGGGGAGGCCTGATACTCCCACTCCTCACTGTATTCTTCTGCTGTAGTGACAACACTGATGTCCCTTCTTCTGAGGTGCGGCGCTGCCCCCCTGAAAAGTGCCGCCCTAGGCAAGTGCCTTGTTTGCCTTGCGGCAAATACGTCCATGGATTCCTCCCATGTAGTATACGTACTGGAGTGTCCTTGTCACTTACAATATGTAGCTAGGACAGTTCGACAGTTAAAAACCAGAATATGAGAGCATATTAACCACTTCCCGTCCGGCCCATGTGCATAAACGGCCGGATGGGAGAAGTGAAGGGGCGGGTTGCCATTCATAAACGGCGCCTGCCATTTTAGCCTGTGCACGCTCCCTGGGAGCGCACGGCTCCACGAACCGGTGCCCGCTGTGTCCGGAGGGCACAGCAGAACACCGATCACTGTACAGGACCTCTGTGTGACTGGCCAATCAGTGATCACATGAATAGTAGTAAACAAGATCTCACTTCTGATATCATTGCTTACTACGTATGAAATCTGTGAATGATCACAGAGGTCACATGGTACAAGGCTATTCACAGCAGCCTTGTACCATGTGGTAAGCTGTGACCAATCACAGCTCTCACAATATTTCTCAATGGCTGCAAGAATGCAGTCAGAGAGGAGATATTATTGCTTTTAAAGCCTTTATGGGTGTAAAATCAATGTGTAAAAAAACAAATAAAAAATCTTCATCACCCCCCACAAGTAGTACAGTGTCACTATGGTGACACGGTACTGCTAGGGTGACAGTATGTTAAAAAAAATTAATAATAACATAAAAAAATTAAATAAAAATGTAAAAACAATTTTTGGTTATAAACTAATCTGGGTTATTTTTTTTTACTAAGAAGATAACTGAATACATTTTGGCCAAGATTTATGAAGAAAGATTATTTATTTGCCAAATTTTATAAGAAAAACTAATTTTTTCTAAATTTTTAGACTTTTTCATTTATGTAGCAAAAAAAAAAATCCCAGTGGTGAATAAATACCACCAAAATAAAGTTTTATCTGTCTCAAAAAAATGCTAAAAAATTCATATGGGTACAGTGTTGCATGACTGCGCAATTGTCATTCAAAGTGTGACATTGCTGAAAGCTGAAAATTGTCCTGGACAGGAAGGGGGTAAAAGTGTCCGGATTTGAATTGGTTAAGAACATCCATAAGGGTTTTGATAAGCACTGTGTCTCTAGACACTTTAAACTTAAACATAATAGTGATTCCAGTTTATCAACCGTTTATGGTATTGAAAAAATTAACCATCACTGGAGAGGAACAGATATGTTAAATGAGGTCTCTAAAAGAGACCCATTGGATATATCTGTTAGATACGTTACAACCTAAAGGGCTAAATATTGATATTTATCTGAATTTTTTTTGACTCATTTTTAATTTGTGTACAGAGTTGTCCTTTAAATAGATACTGGCCCTTTAAGATTGGCTCGTTTTACACATTATATATTTTGTGAACATCCTCTTTGAGGACAGTTACCTTTTCATGGATACCTCCAAGATTGGCCAGGTTTAATGTATGGATATCCGCGAGATATGTTATAATCCTAGTTTTTTGATTAACCCCTTGGCACCGGCGCCTTCCAGCCCTTTAAGGAGGCAGGGGCGGGGTTTAGGGCCATGTGACCGCTGTGTGACACGCAGCCACTGCGGTCACATGATCGGAAAAGGTCCCCAATCAAAAGAGGAGATCGGGACCTTTCCGCAAGTACTGGACATGTGTGCTGGGAGCGAGCAGGGCGCGCGCTCTCAGCACATATGTTTTTCTTAATTGCATGCAAATGTGCGGTCGCTCAGTGTTAAGGCCCAGACACCAGAAGGCCCTTTTTTAGTTGCCCTTTAGAGGAATACTGTCTTTTTAGATCGGTTAGGATTATATGCAGAATTACGTGTTATCTGGTAAAATGTTTTTGGAGTATAGTTATTTTATGGATACTGGTCTTCTATAATTGGCCAGTATTGTTGTATAGTTATTACGCTCCCTGTTTTTAGAGATGCAGAATATAGCATTTCTGCCCGATCATTTATAGCCTAATATATGTTCCATACTTTTATAATGGGACCGAATTGTTAATATGCTTCACTAGGTAAGGTATTGTACCATATTTTCAGTTTTATGTTAGTTCCCCATTTTTATTATCTATGTCACTGGGATTAGAGTTGCCCTTTAACCTGTACTGGCCCTTTAAAAATACGATTTTTTCTTTTATAGTTAATAACTGATATGGGCAGTATTTTTAGCTTGTTAGTATGTAGTACATCGAGATATTATAGTTTGGTAAGGTTGTGGATAGCTGTTATTGCTATTAGTGGTCCACAAGTTGTTTTTTAGGCGCTGCATGAGTAATTATGCAGGGTATAAAATGTTAGCCAGTGGTGTTGCACATCCTTCCGCTCCTTAGGACATCGGATGATGAAACGGTAGGGTGGGGCCTTGGAGGTGACATCACCACGTATGGGTGAGCTGCCATTGTCTGCATAGACTGGAGCAATACCTAATATATTGATGCCTTATGCTTGTAATGCGAGTGTCTCTGACACTGACTAATGTGAGTGGCTTTAACAAGTTTTTGAGTTGAATAAAGCCTGGATGGTTTTACACTATGTGGATTCCTCTTTTTTCTTCTGTCATGTCCCATTCCGACTAATGAGGAGCTAATTGTTATTTAAAGATATTTCCATCAATTGGGGTTGCTGCTGCAGATCATCGCTCCCAGAGCAAGATCGGTTATAGCTGGTTTATAATCTTACCAGTATGGAGTGGAGTGAGTGGATCCAATTCATGTGGTGGTGGATTTTTCACGTTTTTTTTATTCACATTAGAGGAGAAGTTTAAAGAAGTATTGCTTTATGGACACAAATGTTTGCACTTTTTGTTTATTTAAGTTATGGACACTTTTTCACATTTATATTTTTATTGAATTTTGATAGATTTATGTGACATATTTATCTACAATATCTGGCATATTATTTATTCACATAATTCACCTGTTTGTAGATATATTAATTTGAAGAGCGCTACTCTCTTCTTTTTGTCATTGTTTTTAAAACAGCACACTGTTAACCCTTTGATCGCCCCAGATGTTAACCCCTTCCTACCCAGTGTCATTAGTACAGTGTCAATGCTTTTTATTAGCATTGATCACTGTATTAGCTTCATTTGGATGTCAGTTGCAGTTAATCAGTTCCCACTCAGTGTCAGAATGGTGCTGGAGTTAGTGATGCCTTTTTCTTTTCTCCTACAGATAATACAGACACAAGAATCAGATCTGTGCTACAGCAATCTCAGTTGGGGAATTGGAAACTCCAGCTATGAGATCTCACTCATAGAAAAGAAAGAGACTTATGTCCATCTGCGCCCCAACTACCCATACTATACTGTCTCCCCAAAATCCACAAAGATCAACAACATCCACCAGCTGTTCCCTTGAGCCTAGGTTCACACTACAGCAGTGCGGTAAATCCCATGTGATCCGCACAGGAACCACACCGCATTTCTGTACAAATCACATGTGATTTGTATGCAGCATGATTAGAGCCATACATTTTGTATGGCTCTTTTCGCACTGCACCAGCACCAAAAACGTACAGGACCCTTTTTTTGTCCGCACTAGAATAGGATCGCATAGCTATTCACACCTATGGGATCCGATTCTGCACATCACACCGTGTTTTACGGACCGATGTCGGGGTGTTGTTAACTTAACATACACACCCGCATCGGTTCGTATGAACGGGGTACGATTGTGAGGAGGTGCGGAAAACGCTGTGAAATCCGCACCGCATCACTGTGAACCAGGGCTCAAGGTGGGGCAAGTTTTATTGCTGAGAATTGAGCAATCTGTTGGAATCTCCTCTCTATGGTGCATGAGAGCTGTGCATTTCCTTTGCTTATATCTGACGGTGGATAAGGCTGACCTGCTGGAGTTATAATACCTATTTATATATTGTCACCATAGCGCTGCACTTTATTTATAATACCTATTGATATATTGTCACCATAGCGCTGTAATATAGCGCTGCACTTTATTTATAATACCTATTTATATATTGTCACCATAGCGCTGTAATATAGCGCTGCACTTTATTAATTTATAATACCTATTTATATAATGTCACCATAGCGCTGCACTTTATTCATTTATAATACCTATTTATATATTGTCACCATAGCGCTGCACTTTATTTATAATACCTATTTATATATTGTCACCATAGCGCTGCACTTTATTTATAATACCTATTGATATATTGTCACCATAGCGCTGTAATATAGCGCTGCACTTTATTTATAATACCTATTTATATATTGTCACCATAGCGCTGCAATATAGCGCTGCACTTTATTCATTTATAATACCTATTTATATAATGTCACCATAGCGCTGCACTTTATTCATTTATGATACCTATTTATATAATGTCACCATAGCGCTGCAATATAGCGCTGCACTTTATTCATTTATAATACCTATTTATATAATGTCACCATAGCGCTGCACTTGACTCATATATAATATATATTATTTGCTCACCTAAGTCACCATTTGTATGTTTATATTATAGTGCTGCAATTTCTTTTATATGTCATTCATTATAGCGCTGCATTTTCTTTTTATCACCAAAATGCCCGCCGCAGTCCCGCTCTAAATCGCTTATAAAAATAACAATTCCAACATATATACCTCCATTTTGTAGATGAGAGAACTTTCACATAAACCAATTAATGTACACGTATTTTTAGCAAAGACATGTAGCAGAATACATTTTGGCCTAAATTTATGATGAAATTTGTTTTTTTTTTTACCGGACATGTTTTATAGTAAAAAGTCAAAAATATATATTTTTTTTTTAAATTGTCAGTCTTTTTTCTTTATAGCACACAAAATAAAAAACACAGGTGATCAAGTACCAGCAAAAGAAAGCTCTCTTTGTGGGGAAAAAAGGACATACATTTAATTTGGGTGCAGTGTTGCATGACCGCGCAGTTCAGTTAAAATAACGCAGCACCGTTTCCCAAAAAATGGCCTAGTCAGGAAGGGGGGTAAATCCTCTGGAGGGCAGACCTTTCACACTATGGGAGTGATCTTTTCTATTCCTTTTTGAGCATGTATGTGGTTGATACCCCTCTCTATATTGACAAGAGTTTCCAGATTTTTTCCATTCCCCTTCAATATGATGATATGTGGATATTGAACAGGTTGGTTATGATGGGCATCTGGTAAGTTGAGTGTACGTGGTGAAGGATTAATAGATCACCTGTAATGCATGTGTTTTGTGGGCATATGGAAAAGCAGTTCTCTAGCAGAATATCACTGCGCTGATCATTTATTCAATGGACACTTCACTTATTTATGTTATGTAATTATATGAATCAGTTTTATTCACCGATTTATTTGGTCCAGTCACGAGAAGTTGATTATATATATAATGTGTATGCATGTGTTCTGTATTATTTGGAGATTACGGTATATATTTTACGTTTGCATATTTTTTTATTCATCTACATCGAGTTTGTGAGGGCACATTTATTGGAGATAGAGCTTTTTCTGTTTTTAACAGTGAAGACATACTTACCGAATCCGCCGATTCTCAGAGCGCAAGACCGCTCCCTGGCGCTTTTGCCCCCAGCACGCTAGCAGTCTTGTGAATGGACTGTTCCAGATGTCATCACACCCATAGACCGGCTCCTGTGTGAGGATGGCAGGAACAGTCCACCGCTGGACATGGGGGAGCGTGGTTTTCCAGAGGATCAGAGGACAGGGCAAGTATGACTCTTCCCTGAACCCCAGGACAAAAGGAGCAGTTTTCCCATGCAGTGTGGGCACAGATAAAAAAAATTAGCATGGAGTTCTGCTTTAAGCTTTGAAAAGAACAGCTGGAAGTGGAAGGGTTGTGGTGCACAGCTGCTCCAGTCACAGCTAATCCTCTCCATCCAGGTACTCGGAGACACACTATAACCGACATCAATGAGAACCCCCTCGGAGCCAACAACAGCCATTGTACCGGTAAACCCGTCATACATGTTGTGTACCATCCGCAGTCCCACTTTATACAGCTCTGCACTGCCAGGCAGACCTCTACATTCTGCAACCCGGTCACGTCCCTCCTCGACACCCCGATACTAAACACACCCTTTATTCCTCTGACATCTCCCCGGGGCTCTGACAGACGACATGACGGCGAGGAAGAGCAGATGACCGGGCTCGTCACACGAACTAATTGTAGTGACACTCCCCGCCCCTACCCCGTGAACTCTCGCGCGTGCGCAGTGGCCAGCCTACTGCTGCTGCCATCCTTCCCAGCTTTCCTCGGTGGTTACCTTCTCTGGCACCTGGCCCACCTAGAGCGCGCCAGACTGATGTGTGCTGCCAGTGGCGCCCCGGGGCTCAGCGCTGGGGACACCTACCTGACGGAGGACTGAGGCGGCCGGGCACGGAGCAAACAGCCGGAGCACGGCGGAGGAAAGGAGCGGTCACTGGACAAGCAGTGACCGGGATTCTTCAGAGTAAGAGCCGAGGGCAATGGAGGGGGCTGAGTGTGTGTGCCGGGCAGCTTCAAGGACAAGGTGGACGGAGTGTCCATAGGAGTCTAGAGAGGACGAGGTGGGGGTTGTATAGAGGAGTCCAGAGCGTGGCAGGTGAGCTGACACTTGGACGGCGCTGCTCCCCCTGTCTTCATTATTCATCTCGCTGATCTCCGGACAGCCTGCCTGTCTGCTCCCCTTGGCTGCAGTTCAGAGGAGGTTGGTGAAGTTTATCTCCGTCTCATCGTGTGTATTTCCAGAGATCAGAATCGGAGCAGCTGTGCGCAGTAACCAATCAGCGTCTACCTTCAGCTCCTTCAGTTAAGCCTTGAAAATGAAAGCTAGAAGCTGATTGGTTGCTGTGCAAAGCTGCTCTAGGCGTACCCAGAAATCGGATAGGATGTGCTGTGATCGTTCTCTACATGACAAGTTACTTTCTAAGGAAATGTGCCTTCTTTTCCCAGTCTGAAGAGGTACAATAGGAGTTATTAAGTGGGCTTTCCTGAATCCAACCCTAATAAGTGATCCGTGATATTGAGATGATGTAAATCAGGGTTCCTCCAGAGGTTGCAGGGCCCTGGTGCCCAACCTGCGACCTGAGGGCCACATGCACCCTTTGGTACTTGCTGTGTGGCCCCTTGCAGGACCCAGCAGCTAGTAGGGGAAGCAATCATTTGTAAAGAGGTGTTAATGACGGTGAACTCTTGCAGTCTCATGGAGCATATCCTCTCTATGTATATCCTGTAGTGTCTATTCACTCTCCAAGCACCTATGTTGCATGTCTGCAGTCTGATCCTCTCCTGTGGTATGTCTGCAGTCTCTGATCGTCTCCTGTGGTATGTCTGCAGTCTGATACTCTCCTGCCGTATGTCTGCATTCTCTGATCATCTCCTGCGGTATGTCTGCCGACTCTGATCATCTCCTGTACCGTGTCCGCAGTCTCTGATCGTGTCCTGTACTGTGTCCGCCGTCTCTGATCGTGTCCTGTACTGTGTCCGCCGTCTCTGATCGTCTCCTGTACTGTGTCCGCCGTCTCTGATCGTCTCCTGTACTGTGTCCGCCGTCTCTGATCGTCTCCTGTACTGTGTCCGCCGACTCTGATCGTCTCCTGTACTGTGTCCGCCGACTCTGATCGTCTCCTGTACTGTGTCCGCCGACTCTGATCGTCTCCTGTACTGTGTCCGCCGACTCTGATCGTCTCCTGTACTGTGTCCGCCGACTCTGATCGTCTCCTGTACTGTGTCCGCCGACTCTGATCGTCTCCTGTACTGTGTCCGCCGACTCTGATCGTCTCCTGTACTGTGTCCGCAGGCTCCGATCGTCTCCTGCTGTGTGTCCGCAGGCTCCGATCGTCTCCTGCTGTATGTCCGCAGGCTCCGATCGTCTCCTGCGGTATGTCCGCAGGCTCCGATCGTCTCTTATGGTGTGTCTGCGGCCGTCTTCTGCGGTGTGTCTGCAGCCTCCGGGTGTGTCTGCAGTCTCTAACAGTCTTCTGCTGTATACTGAACAACATTTGTAGCCCTTTGGAGCTGTCAGGGGCCACTCCTTCATTGAGCGATTGCTGCTTCTCCAGTGTAGCCACTGACTCCAACAAAATTTTTAGATATCTGTAAGCCTCTGAGTGTAACGTACATTAGATTTTTTTAGGCTTTTTCATGCATTTTAGGAGCTTCTTTAGGGGCATGATTGGGCATTTTTGGCTCCACAGGCTTTTATTAGGGGTGTACCTGGAAACCGCACGTAACGCGTATTTTCGCACGCTTTCACTGAAGTAAAAAATTAACCCTAATTTTTCTTCAGAAGTAACTCGCATACATTTCTGAGCTTCAGGTGTTGAGCTGCAGACACCATTTAAAAGCATGGGAATTTTGTAGCTTTGATCTACAAAACATTCTGGTGTGAAGGCGACTAAGGGGGGATTCATCCTACTCCCCACAGACATATGGAGCATTCTTCCCAACAACCATCACATTATTGTACTGTGAGCTGTAGATATGGTCATTATTAGCATGGGCTCAATGAGACAAGAAAGTTGTTTCAAGGGTTCCTCTGTGTTAAAAAGGTTGTGAAAGACTAATGTCGATCTTTTTCTATGCTTAACTGCCCACTCATTGTGTATAGTAGTGTTCTCCTGTGTTTGGTATATTTCTTTCCAAACGTTTATTTTCCTTTTTAGTAATCTTAAATTTTGTTTAGTGTTTTCTGTGTTAGCAATTGCAAAGTTTAAAGACGACAAGCTTTTTTTATAATTTCACACTAGTTAGAAAAGTGCAGTCCCTACAAGCTTTCAGTACTGTATTTTTTTTCATTTGATAATTTTGTTTTGTTTTGTTTTTTTCTATTTTTGCGTGTAAAGGTTTTTTTTTTTGTGTACAGTATAGACTATTAGTCATACTTGGAGAGATTCCTTTGGGATGAATGTGCCCAGCTGATTCAAGCATGCAGTTTTGGAAGTATTTGTTCAATCATTTAAAAAAAATGGATTTAAGTGATTTTACGGAATTAGAACGTAAATGGATTTATTTCAGGTACTTATATAGCACTGTCAATTTACTGCAGCTATTTACACACATACTGCACATTCACATCACTCCCTGCCTTACATTCACATCAAAGGTCCCTAATTTACATTTCATTCATACACATACTAGGGCCAGTTTTAGACAGGAGCCAATGAACCTACCAGCATGTCTTTGGAGTGTGGGAGGAAACCCACGCAGGCACAGGGAGAACATGCAAACTCCAGGAAGGTAGTGCTCTGGTTGAGATTCAAACTGATGATCTTAGTGCTGCTGCGGAAGTGCTAACCACTTAGCCACTGTCTGATCTGTATGACTAAGCGATGACCGGGATCCAGGCAATTGGCACAGTTTCTAGTGGGGCATCCGGAATGCATTCCAAGCATCTTTTCAAACACCTGTTTTGTGCAAGTTGTTCTGGTGAGCAGTGCACGTAGCATAAAAGAATAAATCCATCGCAAAAATGCTACAGCACCAATAGATCTACTGTAATTATTCATATATACCTCTTTTGATAGTGCTTGTTTTATGTGTATCACATGTTTATAGTAAGGAGCTGCCGAAAAAATTGTCTAATATTAGTAATCCTCTTTATAGCAGTTCAAACTATCCTGACTGCATCTTGCAGTGTCAAAATGAGCACCTCTTGTGTTTATCCTTAGATATTTGTTTCTGCCAGATGGGATTAAAAAGTAGGTTAGTGGTCAGAAAAAAAATTAAGAAAAATGAAAACCTTGCAGAGATGTTTTCAGTAAAAATATATACACACAAACATGATATTCCCTCCAAACTTCTGATTAAATATGAAAGTTAAGACTGTGTGAAATTAATGAGGAACTACACCCCCCTGTTCATTTTTAATTACCTTGTTAGTTGGTTTATCCACAATAAATTTAAATGTCCAGCAGATCCAGCATTGTTCTTCTCCGCTGCTGCTCACCAGGTCTTGCACCACCATCTGCTCTTCTGACGTCATTAGGAGACGGCTGTCTCTTTCTTGTTCTTGCAGCTGCTCCCCATTGATGTGCACACGCTGCACATCATCATGGGGCCAGCTGCAAGAACCAGGAAGAGACTGCTGTCTCCTGATGATGCTTTGCACCACACCACACCACATACACATTTTCACAGATTTGGCCCAAAGCCTCCTGGAATGTGTGAGTCAATTAGGCAAGAAATCCAGAAGTGGGAAGTAGATTCTTTAGAAAATGGAAAACAA